>NC_045438.1:67191070-67367111 GCF_002776525.5 Piliocolobus tephrosceles
TGAGATCTGGCCACTGCACTCCAGCCTGGGCAACAGAGTGAGACCCCCCCTTAAAAAAAAAAAAAAAAAAAAAAAAAAAAAGAATTAGACGAGTTAATATATGTCAACTGCTTAGAACAACTGGCATATCGTACATCTTATACTTAGTGATTATTATTCTAGGTCAAGAAAGGATTTTCTATTTTTTATTTAATAAATATTTAACATTTTTATTCTCTATTATTTAAATTATTTTACCTATTAAATTAAAACACTAGTGCAACAGAAATCCAGTTACAACATAGCTCTTTTATATATAAAAAGGTCTCTTGAACAATTAGCCTTGAAGGGCAAAACTAGTTCTGATCAGACCAGCATTAAAATAGAATTTTGCATGCAAATGTGCTAACATTTTAAAGGTATTTATAAGTGACTGCTATTGCTTTGTTTTCGAATAATCACAAATACTACCCATTCACTTTAGAAAATATAGATAAGAAAAACAGAAAGTAAAACACACCTCGAAATCTCACCACACTACTGTGACCATTTTATTTTTTTAACACTCTGTTACCACTATATACCCAAAACTTGCATTTTTTCATACACACAGAGAGATGGAGATATAACTGTTTTAAACATGGCTCCTTCTATACCCAATGCTTCATACTATACTTTTTTCATTTAGGAAGGTAACATGCGTGGAACTGAACATTTTAAGACCATGGTTTTCGCAGCCAAATGTGCCCCCTCCCCCCACCTTTTTTGCACATAAACTCTTATTTGAATCTTCTGTATTAAAAGAATAGAGACAAAACATTCTGGTTGAAGCAGAACGGGTATGTGCTCAGCTTTTCCCTTCCCTGGTGGTCCTCAAAAGGAGTGCCAAGGAAATCAAAGGAACTTCTGAATACAGTTAACAATGTAATCCCAGCACTTTGGGAGGCCGAGGCGGGCGGATCACCTAAGGTTGAGAGTTCGAGACCTGCTTGACCAACATGGAGAAACTCCGTCTCTACTAAAAATACAAAATTAGCCAGGTATGGTGGCACATGCCTGCAATCCCAGCTACTCGGGGGCTGAGACAGAATTGCTTGAACCCAGGAGGCAGAAGTTGCATTGACCCAAGATAGTGCCAATGCACTCCAGCCTGGGCAAAAAGAACTCTGTCTCAAAAAAAAAAAACTTCCTTTGTTCAGCACCATAAGACAGGGTAAAACAAACAACAATAAAAAAGACTTCCTTTGCTTAAATTGGCTACACAGTATACACGCCATTACACTGATGTTCATAATTTAATCACCTCATGATGAACATTTCTTTCTAATTCTGTGTTGTAAGTGCTATAATAAATATATTTGTGCATATCCATTCTAATTTACATGCTTTTGATATAGATTACAAATTATTACCTAGAAATTTGTATCAGTATATAAATTTCTGTCCATTTCTCTTCAACCTTGCTAGTATTAGGTATTATCATTAAAACAGGCCGGGTTAGGTGGGTTATGCAACATTTTAGGAGGCTGAGGTGGGATGACTGCCTGAGGCCAGGAGTTCAAGACCAGCCTGGGAATCACAGCAAGATCCCATCTCTACAAAAAATACAAAATCAGTTGGAAGTCGTGTCACAGGCCTGTAGCCCCAGCTGCTCTGGAGGGTGAGGCAGGAGGATCTCCTGAGCTCCAGAGTTCAAGGCTGCAATGAGCTATGAGTATGCCACTGAACTCTAGCCCCCACCTCAAAAAATAAATAAATAAATCAGATAACAACATTGCCAAACTTTCATCTACTAAATGTCATTTTCAAATTTCAATTCTTTAATTTCTATATTTGTATCTTCATGAATGTCCATATTCCTGTCCTTTGCCTATTTTCGATAAGGATGCCTGTTTTTTCTTACTAATTTTCAAGAGTTCTGTACACTGCAAGGATTTTACTCTTTTGTCTGTGCATTATAAATCATTTTCTTATTTTGCAACTGGCCTTTCAATTACCTAAGAAGCTTCTACAAGCTATTTAAGTCTAATAATAAAAATATGGTTAAAATGACAAAGATCCTTAGTCATGCACAGTATCCAAAAAATTACCTGGTTTACCGTACACACTACACACATATTTAATTTATACATAATTTACTCACTTTAGTTAAATATTTTAGACCCCAATGTGTAAGTAATCTGTCTTTATGACATTAAAATATATTTTGAATAAAATATTTCACTCATTAAATGGCCATCATTACTTTTATAAATAATAGGTTATCTAAATATAAAAATGACTTTAAATGTCAACATCAGTGAATGATAAATGATATTGGATTCTAAGAGGAAATGAATGGCAAGAATAAATTAATTTTTTATACAGGCAGTTGTAACACGACACAGCTGCCAAGTATGGAGAGAAAAAAGTAGTTAAAAATAAATGGTGAAGGTAAACAAATTTTAAAATCACAAATAATTATTATTATCTATATTTTAACAATAAACTACTATACAAATAATACAATTAAACCAGCTAATCCTAAATTATTTTGGAATATGCTCATTGTTAAGTATGTTCTGTTTAACACTGAAAAATCTGAACAAAATGATGATAAAATGTTAACAGATTTACATCCCTCTTTTAGTTGAACTTTATGCTTTATGAATAAAATGTAGTCACAGGACTTCAATTACATAATAGGTTAAATTTTACTGCAATGAACTTCAATTATTTCTGGGTTTTAACCTTGTGGGGTCTTGTAACATGAAACACGTCTTAAAAACATGGGTCTTGAATTAGGTGTTTATTTTAATATTGTGTTATTGTATGGTTTGATCAGTATTATACATTTTAGCTAAAATTATTCTAATTATGACTAAAACAAGTTAAATGGATAACAAAAGGACTTAATTTTACAGCATAAAAGAGTTTAAAACAGTATTTCAACAATAAGGCTTTTCCAATAATGAAATCTTTTTTTCCTCCGTTTATTATTGTATTTAAATAAGACAGTCTTTTCAAAAGTGTGTAAAAGAAGACAAGCTTATCAAAAAGGCACAAGGGAATAAATTAAGGACAAAAGACTACTGCTGCTTCCGATTAATGACACCAACACTAATGGGGATGCTAGGCATATAGATCCAGAAGGGTCAGCCTTAGCTAATGTGCTAAGACTAATTTTTGCGGGATATGAACCCGGCCATGTGCAGATTATCAATTCTGATTTCAGTACAAGTATGAGCTTCTTACCATTAGAAATTCTACCATCATTATTCTCTATCATCATCACCAAATGTCAAACCTCTCAACCTGAAAACATTTTATCATTTTAGAAGTCAGGTCTATATTTCAACTTTCTGGCTATCTCACAGAAATAACGTGTGGATGTGCAGGGGTGTTATATATTTTTGTTGGTACTATATTATATTGGTCAACTGAGAAACTAAACATATAGATACAGTTCAATTTTGTCATCATCAAGGTTCAATTTTTTTATTCTTCCTTTCTCTCCATCTTATCTATATATATAAAATACAATATATATAAATCACAATATTTATATATCAGAACAATAAAATTAAAATTATAACCATGTAAAAATGTTCTATGGACAAACTTTTTCTTTTTTTTTTTGAGACGGAGTCTTGTTCTGTTGCCCAGGCTGGAGTGCAGTGGCGCGATCTTGGCTCACTGCAAACTCTGCCTCCCGGGTTCAAGCCATTCTCCTGCCTCAGCCTCCCAAGTAGCTGGGACTACAGGCGCCCGCCACCACGCCTGGCTAATTTTTTGTATTTTTAGTAGAGACGGGGTTTCATGGTGTTAGCCAGGATGGTCTTAATCTCCTGACCTTATGATCCACCCATCTCGGCCTCCCAAAGTGCTGGGATTACAGGCATGAACCACTGTGCCCGGTCTTTCTTTTCTTTTTAAGAAACAAGGTTTCATTCTGTCACCCAGGTTGGAGTGCAGTGGCTCATTCGTAGCTCATGCAGCCTCAAACTCCTGGGGTGAAGTGAACTTCCTACCTTAGCTTCCCCCAAGTAGCTGGGACCACAGGTGCATGCCCCCTTACCTGGCTTGGACAAACATTTTTAAGAAAAATAAAGTTGGCCAGGCGCGGTGGCTCATGCCTGTAATCCCAGCACTTTGGGAGGCTGAGGCGGGTGGATCACGAGGTCAGGAGATCGAGACCATCCTTGCTAACACGGTGAAACCCCGTCTCTACTAAAAATACAAAAAATTAGCCGGGCGTGGTGGCGGGAGCCTGTAGTCCCAGCTACTCGGGAGGCTGAGGCAAGAGAATGGTGTGAACCCGGGCAGCGGAGCTTGCAGTGAGCCAAGATCGGGCCACTGCACTCCAGCCTGGGCGACAGAGCGAGACACCATCTTAAAAAAAAAAAAGAAAAGAAAAAGCAAGTTATCTGAAATAGAATTACAGGCAAGGTAAAATGTTCATTAAACGATTAAGGGGGAGTTTTGTCCACAAACACTATTTTCATCATACCTGGTTAAGGAATCTACATGAAGGATATTCCAAAGTTTATCAATTAAAACCATATACTACCTGATTTTTCCTTACTTTACTACCCCTCTACACCTCCTTAATCACTGTCCTTAGTGTATTCCCAATAGAGACTTACTAGAGCACTTCCTAACAACACCAAACATTTGTCTCTGCCACCAAGACTTTGCTAAATTCTTCTCTTCACTTATCACTGTTATATACTGAGAAAGACAAAAGCAGCCCTTCACAGTCAGGAGCTGTCTTGGCACTATCTGTTAGGCCAAGAGTGTTCTGTTGAACATAAACAATTTCAGAGAACACTAACATCAGACAAGAACATTCTGTGACCTTATCTGAACAGAGACAAAAAACAAGAACACTGTCCAAACCAGAAATGATCAAACACTCCCCTCTTCTGGCTAATAAAGTTGTTTAACAGTTTCTAGTTTTGGCCCTGCTATATTCCTCTTTCTAGATAAGAATTATTAAGATACTCAACCACAGAATGACTCCTGCTTTCTGATGAAAATCCAATCCAAAGCAAATCTCTGCTTCCTTAACCCTCTGTAAATACCCTAACATAAACTCAAGTCCCATAAGTCCTTTCTAACACCCTCCTATTGAGATGCTATAAGATTCCACATGATGTGCCGTGTGTCTCATTGTTGCAAGTTATAAACCTGATTTTGTTTGATTCACATGTGTTTCTAGTGGGGTATGCATGTGTGTGTGTATATATGTATATATATATCTTATATAAAAATTTTTAAATATTTTTTAAAACTTACTCAAAAGACATGGTATCAGAGAAGCTTGGATCCTTTTCTCTAAATTTTCTATTTCACTTCCACTTAAATCTGATGATTCCCATATCTATAACTAGAACCCAGAACTTGACTTCTCAGACCCACATGAATATATCCAACTGGATGGTCACAGGGCCTGCACAGTTACATCTCTAAAACAGATTTCATATCTGGCCCCCCCAAATCTGAGGATCCCTCTCCTTCACTATAATTTTCATGCTTCTGTCTCTCTATTCCACTCAATCAACTCAAGCTAGAAATGTAATAAGTCATTCATATGCTTGCCTCCTCTCTCACCCTCTACAACCAATAGTTTACCAAATCCTAAGTATTTTCTCATTAAATCTCTAATGTTCCTGTTTGTGTCCAGTGTTACTGCTTTGGTTAAGGTCTCCTTCACCCTTTTCCTAGAAATGCAGTTCTCTTACCTTCCTTCAATGCATCATCAATATACAGGCTGAGTATCCCTTATCCAAAATGCTTGGAACCAGAAGTGTTTCAGATTTTGGATATTTCTGGGATTTGTCACAAATCTCTTACAAGGTTCAACTTAATAATCACCTCTTATATAATATTTTTAACACCCTGATAAATGAAAAACCTTTCCTTTTGGGATTCCAATATACAAATTTTCCCAACAGGATCTACGTCACTTTTATGAACGATTTGTAGCTTTCTCTCCTATTCCAAACCACAAGGTCCTTGAAGACAGAGACCATGACTGAATTCATTTTTATATCCTAAATTTCTAACACAATGCCTGGCACAAAACAAAATGGAACGGGTAAGTTAAATAACTGATTTGCTAATTCTTAGTAAAACAATTTTATTTTGTCACAAATCTTCACTTAAGAGTATGGTTAAAAGTTAAAAAATGTTTCTATCGGCCGGGTGCAGTGGCTCACGCCTATAATCCCAGCACTTTGGGAGGCTGAGGTGGGCGGATCACAAGGTCAGGAGATTGAGACCATTCTGGCTAACTCAGTGAAACCCCTGTCTCTACTAAAAATACAAAAAATTAGCCGGGCATGGTGGCAGGCACCTGTAGTCCCAGCTACTTGGGAGGCTGCAGCAGGAGAATGGCGTGAACCCAGGAGGCGGAGCTTGCAGTGAGCCAAGATTGTGCCACTGCACTCCAGCTTGGGTGACAGAGCGAGACTCTGTCTCAAAAAAAAAAAAAAAAAAGTTTTTATCAAGAACTGGTATAGTTTAATGATACCTTTAGAGATAAATACTCTCTGCTCAATGCTATAAGAAAAAGTAACTTTCCAAGATGAGCGGTTTATGGCTTCTGGAATTGTTATTTGTACTGACGCTCAGAAAATTAAGCCTCTTAACTTTTTTTTTTTTTTTTTTGAGACAGTCTCACTCTGTCATCCAGGCTGGAGTACAGTGATGCAATCTCAGCTCACTGCACCCTCCACCTCCCAGGTTAAAGGGATTCTTGTGCCTCAGCCTCCCAAGTAGCTGGGACTACAGGTGCATGCCACCACACCTGGCTAGTTTTTGTATTTTTGTAGAGACAGGGTTTCACCATCTTGGCCAGCCAGGCTGGTCTTGAACTCCTGGCCTCAAGCAATCCACTCACCTCGGCCTCCCAAAGTGTTGGGATTACAGGCTTGAGCCACTGCCCCCAGCCAAAGCTCTTAACTTTAAAATCCTGAAACAAACAAATTAAACAGTGGCCTTTTATTCAACAATAAAATCTTGTTTTGTTTTGTTTTTTTGAGAAAGGGTCTTGTTCTGCCACCAAGGCTGGAATGCAGTGGTGTGATCATAGCTCACTGCAGTCTTGAATTCCTGAGCTAAAGTGATCTCCTGCCTCAGCCTCCCAAGTAGCTCAGACTACAGGTCCACTCCACCATGTCCAGCTAATTTTTATTTTTTATTTTGGTAGAAACAGGGTCTTGCTATGTTGCACAGGCTGGTCTTGAACTCGCCTCATGTGATCTTCCCACTCAGTCTTCCTAAGTGCTGGGATTACATGAGTCACCATGCCGGGCCCCAACAGTAAAACTAATCTTAATACTACTAATAAAAACACATCATTTCAGGGACTTTTAAAAGTTAAAGAAAATATTTTAAAGCTTTAAAAATAAGATGAAAGAAAACAGTTTAATAATCTCAGAATAAGAAAATAATTCTGAAACAAAATACAAAAGGCAAAAATCATGTACGAAGGCTGATAAATTCAACTATATTAAAATAAACAACTCAAGAGACACCATGAGATTCTTGGGAGAATAAAAAAGTAATAATTCAAAGTTGTCTGAAATAAATTGAGGACGCACAGTGTAACCTCCAGTGTCACCACAAAAAAAAAATTTGAGAAAAGTAAAAATATAAAACTAATAGAGAAGAAAAACATAGTAGTAAAAAATACTTGATCAGGCCAGACACAATGGCTTGTGCCTATAATCCCACAACTTTGGGAGGCCAAGGTGGGAGGACTACCTGAGCACAGGAGTTCAAAACCAGCCTAGCCACCATAGGGAGATCCTGTCTCTACCAACAAAATTTTTTTTAATTATCCAGATGTGGTGGTGCATGCCTGTGATCGCAGCTACTCAGGAGGCTGAGGTGGAAGGATCGCTTGAGCCTGGGAAGTTAAGGCTGAAATGAGCCATGATCATGCCACTGCATTCCAGCCTGGGTGACAGAGTGAGACCCTGTTAAAAACAAAAACAAAAACAAACAAAAAAACCCACACACACACACAACAAAAACTTAATCCAAAAGCAAGCAAGAAGGAATAATGACAAAGAACAGAAAAAACAACTTGAAAACAAATAGCAAGGTTGCAGACCTAAACCAAGTAATATTAATTGTTATATAAGATGTAAACGAGGTCAGACACAGTGGCTCACGTCTGTAATCCCAGCACTTTGGGAGGCTGATGCGGGCAGATCAACTGAGGTCAGGAGTTCAAGACCAGCCTGGCCAACATGGAGAAACCCTGTCACTACTAAAAATACAAAATTAGCCGGGTGTGGTGATGCATGCCTGTAATCCCAGCTACTCGGGAGGCTGAGGCAGGAGAATCACTTGAACCCGAAGGTGGAGGTTACAGTGAGCTGAGATCGCACCATTGAACTCCAGTCTGGGCAACAAGAGCGAAACTCCGTCTCAAAAAAAAAAAAAAAAAAGATGTGAACGAATTAAAGACTCTAATTAAAAGACTAAAATTTTCAAAATAAATAATGAAGTCTCTTATACGACATTTACAAGAGGCACACTAAACATAAGGTAACAGAAAAGTTAAATTCAAAAGGATAATAAAATTATACCAGGTGAAACACTCATCCAAAGATAGCCAGTATAACCATATTATTATCAGATGAAATGGACTTTAAAGTAAGAATATTAAGAGAATATAGGACATTTAACAATGAAGTATAATTAAAACAGGAAAATATAACAATCCTAATGTGGATGCACCTAATAACATAGCTTAACAGATAAGCGGATGTTGATGGAACTAAAGATACATAATCATTGTTGAGAATTTTAAACACATTTCTCTTAGAAATAGACAGAAAAAGCAAACAAAAAAATTAGTAAGGATACAGATTTGAATATGACTAATTAGCTTAACCTAATAAATATATGTAAAATGCTATGCCTGCAAACTGCAGAATATGCATTATTTTCAAATGCATATACTATGACCACATTCTGAGCCACATACCAGATCTCAACAAATCCTGAATGGATTAAAATAATACAGAATATATTATCTAATCATTATGGAATTAAATGTGGCTCAATTACGGAAAAGTGACTACCCAAACTCCAAATATTTAGAAACTCAGCAACATACTTTCAAAATGGCCCATGAGCCAAAGAAGAAATCACAATGAAAATTAAAATGTATTTTTCACTGAACGGTAATGAAAACACAACATATCAAACTATGAGAAATGTGGTTAAAGTAGTCTCAGATGGAAATGAATAGCTTTAACTACATTTACAGAAAAGAAGGGTTTAAAATCAATAACCTAAAATTTCATTTCACTGGCTGGGCATGGTGGCTCAAGCCTGTAATCCTAGCACTTTGGGAGGCCGAGGCAGGTGGATCACTTGAAGCCAGGAATTCGTGACCAGCTGGGCCAACATGGCGAAATTCCATCTCTACTAAAAATACAAAAATTAGCCAGACATGGTGGCGCAGGGCCTGTAATCCCAGCTACTCAGGCTGATGCATCAGAACTGCCTGAGACTGGGAGGCGGAGGCTGCAGCAAGCCTAGATCGTGCCACTGCACTCTACCCTGGGCAAGAGACTCTGTCTCAAAAAAAAAAAAAAAAAAAAAACCAAGTAAAATAAAAATAAAATAAAATTTCAGACAGCTAAGAAAGCACAAAGTAGTGGGACCAGGCATGGTGGCTCAGGCCTGTAATCCCAGCACTTTGGGAGGCCAAGGCGGGCGGATTGCTTGAGGTCAAGAGATTGAGACAAGCCTGGTCAACATGGCACAACCCTGGCTCTATAAAATTACAAAAATTAGCCAGCCATGGTGGTGCACACCTATAATCAATCCCAGCTTCTCAGGAAGCTGAGGCAGGAGAATCACTTAAACCAAGAGGTGGAGGTTGCAGTAAGCCAAGACTGTACTACTGCACTACCCCGACAGAGAGATATGCTATCTCAAAAAAATAAAAATAAAATAAGAACAAATTAATCACCAGGAAATTGGATGGAAGGAAATATTCAAGAGCAGAAATCAAGAAATAGAAAGCAGAAATAAAATACAAAAAAAATCAACAAAGTCAAAAATAAAATAAATATATCCCTAGCAAGATTAATCAAGACAGAGAAAACACAAATTTCCAATATAAGGAAAGAAGGCAGGAACATGACCACAGATCATATAGAAAGTATGAAGAAAATGTGAGGCCATTATGGACTCTTTGATGGTGACAGACTTGAAAATTTACATTAAATATACAAATTCCCTGAAAAACACAACTTGCAAAGGTTGACATGGGAAGAAAAGAAAATCTAGGTAGTGGCTGGGCACAGTGGATCACGACTATAATCCCAGCACTTTGGGAGGCCAAGGCAGCTGGATCACCTGAGGTCAGAAGTTTGAGACCAGCCTGGCCAACATGGGGAAACGCCATCTCTACTAAAAATACAAGAAAGTTAGCCGGGCATGGTGGCAGGCACCTGTAAGCTCAGCTACTCATGAGGCTGAGGCAGGAGAATCCCTTGAACCTGGGAGGTGGAGGTTGCAGAGAGTTGAGATCATGCCACTGCACTTCAACCTGGGTAACAGAGTAGACTCTGTCTCAAAAAAAAAAAAAAAAAAAAAAAAATCTAGATAGTCCTCCTATATGTAGTTTAAAAATCAAATCAATTAAACTTTCTACAAAGAAAACTACAGGCCACGTGGCTGCACTGGTAGACTCTTCCAAACATATAAGGTAAAAAAAAAAAAAAAAAAAATACAAGTCTTATGAAAACTCTTCCAAGGAATAGAAAAAAGATGAAAGGCTTCTCAACAAATCTTATAAATTAGGCTTTATATCTGGATACCAAAACAATTTACCACATTAACAGAATAAAGCCAAATACCATAAGGTCATCTCCATCCATGCAGAAAAGGCATTTGATAAAACATTTGTTCATAATAAAAACTTATCAGCAAACTAGGAATGAAAGGCCATAATTTGACATATTTATAAAAACTCTATAGCTAATATCATGCTTAATGATGAGTTATTAAACATATCCCCCTGAGTTGTGAACAAGAGAAAGATGCCCACTATCATCACTTCTAGTTAATAACCTAGTGAATGAAAAAATTTTAAAAAATAGAAGAATATTGATGGCCAGGAACGGTGGCTCATGCCTGTAATCCCAGCACTTTGGAAAGCCGCGGTGGGCGGATCACTTGAGGTTAGGAGATCGAGACCAGCCTGGCCAACATGGTGAAACCCTGTCTCTATTAAAATTCAAAAATTAGCCAAACATGGTGGTAGGCACCTGTAATCCCAGCTATTCAGAAGGCTGGAGCAGGAGATCACTTGAATCCAGGAGGCGGTAGGGTGGGGTGCCGCCTGGGGTGGCACATTGCATCCCCCGGGTGGGGTGCAATGGTGCCATCTTGGCTCACCATTGCA
The DNA here is from genome assembly GCF_002776525.5 of Piliocolobus tephrosceles. Lineage (NCBI taxonomy): Eukaryota > Metazoa > Chordata > Mammalia > Primates > Cercopithecidae > Piliocolobus > Piliocolobus tephrosceles. The sequence goes on from NC_045438.1 coordinate 67,202,469, forward strand.
CCCCACCCGGGGGAACAGAGCAAGACTCCACCTTAAAAAAAAAAAAAAAAAAAAAGACGAGTACTGAGATGGGAAAACAAGAAATAAAATTATTATTATTTGAAAATGACATGACTGTATACACAGATAAATTTTAAATCTACAGGAAAAAGAGGTATATAAAGTATTTATAATAATTTATAAAATGACTGGGTGCAGTGGCTCATACCTATAATCCCAATACTTTGCGAGGCCAAGGCAGGAGAACTGCTTGAGCCCAGGAGTTCAACAATGCCAGCCTGGGAACAAAGAGAAATAAAAACAATTTGGCTTGGCATAGTGGTGTGAGCCTGTAGTCCCAGCTACTAAGGAGGCTGAGGCGGGAGGATCCCTTGAGCCCAAGAGTTTGAGGTTGCACCACTGCATTCCAGCTCGAGTGATTGAGCAAGACTCTGTCTCCCCATCCCCACCAAAAACAAGTGTAAAAACTACACAAATCAATAAGAAAATTTAGCAAGGTTGCAAGATGCAAGGGCGATATTAAAAAATCAATTATTCTTATGTAGACTAAAAAACAAGTGGAAAATAAAATGTGGAAAAAAAATATTTAACAAGAGCATCAAAAAATCAAATATACAGGAATAATCTAATTAAAGACTTACAAGACTTCTGTACTAAAAACCGAAAACATCTCTCAGAGAAATTAATGAAGCTTTAAATAAATAAAAGGACAAACAGGTTCATGGATTTGTTAAAGTCAAACTAAAAATGTAGAAATGATGAGTCTCTAAATTTAATGTTTTACTTGGGAAAAAAGAACTGCAATTCAGGGTATACATGCTTTGCAATTCAGAGTATACATCTCTTTGAAGAACAAAGAGAAGGTGAGATGATTTTTAAAAAAAGAAAAGTTAGGTATTGCTCTTTGAGAAAGTTTGTTGACACTAGTAAGTGTGTGGGGAGCTGGCAAGCTCGAATTGGTGAGTGGTGAGCCAGGGTAGTGGGCAAAATTAGTCCCAGAGTTGCAGCAAATTATTTCAGAATCTAAAGGTAAAACTGGTTTCGGATTGCAACAAGCAGTTTCAACTGTCAGGCTTACAGAGAATTACATTCTTGGAGCAACGTTTTGTATTCTGAGAGCTTTTCCCCCTGGTTTCTCAACTCTATTTTAGTTGGGTATGACAAGAATGACCAATTCTTACAACTAGCTTTCACAGATTGAGCACCTCAATATGAAGATGTCATTTCTCCCCTAAAATGAACCACTGATGTAAAGCATTCACAGCCAAAACCCCCACAGAGATTTTTTTTTTTTTTTTTTTTTTTTGGGAGAAATGAACAAGTTGACTATCTAATTTGTAAGAAGAAGAAAAAGACCTAAAATAAAGAGACAATATGGGGAAATAAGAGATTGGAGAACTTAAAACTACCAGATGCTGTCTTACTATAAAGTAACAATAATTGGGAGTATAATGCCAGAACAAGGATAGATTAAAAAGGCCAGTGAATTAGCAGACCCATTCTATTAGTCCGTTCTTGCACTGCTATAACCTGAAACTGGGTAATTTATATAGAAAAGAGGTTTAAATGGCTCACGGTTCCTCAAGCTGTACAGGAAGCATAGCTGGGGAGGCCTCAGGAAACTTACAATCATGGCAGAAGGCAAAGGGGAAGCAGGCACATCTTACATGGCCAAAGCAGAGGGAAGAGAGCAAAGGGGGAAGTGCTACACACTTTTAAACAACCAGATCTCGTGAGAACTCACCCACTATCACAAGAACAGCAAGTAGAAAATCTGCCCCCATAATCCTATCCACTAGGCCCCTCCCCCAACATTGCAGATTACAATTCAAACATGAGATTTGGGCAGGGACACAAATCCAAACCGTATCACCCACACATATGCAATCACCTGATTTATGACAAAGGTTCCAGTGTAATTCACTGGAGAGAGGATCATATTTTAAATCTAGGGTGTTGGGTCAACTGAATACTCGTAAGACAAAACAAATAAGCCTTGACAGTTACTTGACTAGGTGCTCAAAAATTAACTATATATGGATCACAGATGTAAATGTAAAGCTAAACCTGTATAATGTGTGGAAGAAAACACAGGAAAATGTCTTCATGACCATGGGGTAGACAAAGATGTCTTAAACAGGACGTAAGAACACTATCTGTAAAAGAAAATATATAATATGATATATAATATAAAATATAACAAATTGGACTTAATCAAAATTTAAAACTATTCTATTTATCCAAAGAAACTATCAAGAAGGTAAAAAAGGCAAGTCACATATTGAGAAGATATGTGCTGAACAAGTATATAAAAAACTGTATCATATCAAGATATGTACTATCAAGAATATATAAAGAACCCATACAAATCAATAAAAAAGAACAATCAATTAGAGTATAGGCAAAACACACTTAAACAGGAATTCGAACAAACACACCTTAAGTTCCTCCAGTTTACTATATTTAGCTCATATCTCTTTGTCCTGTCATGTTTTTCAATGACTTTCTACTCCTCATCAAACCTAGTATTAAAAACACTCAGGCTTAACAGTTACTTCAGGTCTTAATTTAACTATGAATGCTTCTGTGTCACATAAAGCTTATATTAAATAAATGCATATGCTTTTCTTTGTTAATCTTCATTTGTTAGTCCAATTTACAAGCTCTAGCCTGAGAATCTACAAGAGTAAGACAAAAGTATTTTTTTCCCTCCCCTACAGTTTGTCACTGTGCATTTTTTCTTAAATCCACCTTCAGTGATTTCACACTGGTAGCTTAAAATTGGCCATGGTGGAAATATTTATACCATGGAAATTAGGAAATGCTACAAATCAGGACTTGATTTGTTTTCTTAATTGTCTAGACACTTAAGAAAGTGATAGAGAAAATGTTAATAAGGCAGATAAAATTTAACAGTGTGTCATGTCTATAGCAGTTACATTGTAAATAGCACAAAAATTTAGGAAACATTCCTACAGTATTCAAAAACTGTTTTCTAATTCAGCAAACAAGTCACTCATAACATTCTCAATGAATAAAGTTCTGACATACATCTTTGTCTTTGTTGTTTTACTTTTGTATTACTAACTAGTATCAAAAAATATTACTTAACATACATTTAAAAATTATACTACTTTGGGAGGCCAAGGTGGGAGGACTGTTTGAGGCCAGGTGTTCAAGACCAGCCTGGTCAGCATAATGAGACCCTAACTCTACAAAAACTAAAAAATAATTAGCTGGGCATGGTGGTGCACAGGCAGAGTCCTAGCTACTTGAGAGGCTCAGGTGGGAGGATCCCCTGGGCCCAGGAGTTGGAGACTGCAGTGAGCCACTGCACCTCAGCCTGGGTGACAGAGTGAGACCCTGTCTCAAAAAGAAAAAAAAAAGAAAGAAAGAAATACACTCATTCATCAACTGCAAGCATAGTCTGGCTAGAGATACAAGAGTTGAGGTAAAGCTAACAAAAGCATTCCAAGACAATCGACTGACTACACAGGATTTATAATGGGTACTGTATATTTATTATTTACAAATTGTGTGCTATTTTTTAATCAGTAAAATGTGTAACACAATCACACAATTATTCCTCTGGAGAAAAAGCTAATTATTAAACATTTACCAAATCACCTATTTTTTTTAAATGCATACTGGGCTACAAAGAAAAATTAAAATCACTTATTCAGAGAAAGTTCTTATATATCTAAATCACTTTTCTTTCTACTTGTAGAATGAAAGGTGTAGTCTATAGTAGGAAGAATTTTAGGCAGCTGTTACTATAGTCACATTTTCAAATTGCAGCTGGATACTCTAGTACAACGGTAGTGTGGTATGAGGATTGGTGCCAGCAAGTAAGCTGATTTACTTGTCATGGTCCATAAGTACATAAATTGAAAATAAGCATTTGTATACAAGTATTTGGTGTGTAGTCGATCAGAAAAAATTTTAAAAACACCTGGAGAACCGGCCAGGCATGGTGGCTCACACCTGTGATCCAAGCACTTCAGGAGGCTGAGGTGAGTGGATCACTTGAGGTCAGGAGTTTGAGACCAGCCTGGCCAACATGGTGAAACCCCATCTCTACTAAAAATACAAAATTAGCTGGCAGTGGTAGTACGTGCCTGTAATCCCAGCAACTTGGGAGGCTGAGGCAGGGGAATTGCTTGAAACTGGGAGGTGGAGGTTGCAGTGAGCTGAGATAGCACCACTGCACTTCAGCCTGGGCAACAAGAGCGAAACTCCACCTCCAAAAAAAAGAAAAAAAAAAAAAAAAAAAAAAACTTGGAGAATCACTGTGCTAGCACACCAAGATCTGTCCAAGATTTGACAGTAAAACTGACAATAATCTGTTAAGTAACTAAGATAGCTGCCTTTAAGCAAATTTTGCTGCTACTCAAGGAAACGCAGCCAGCTGCTACTGGGCAAAGGCCATTCCCAGAAGTTACCAGTGAAAGAGGAATGTATATCATTTATCATTATTTTTCTTTTTTTCCTCACAGAACCTACCTCAACCAAATTTCAGCTTCCCTACACCATCACCACTACCACCATCTACCAATTTTGAGCTATCTTCACTCCCCTTTTAAGATACCCAGATGCATGGTTGATGCTTTCTAAATATTCACCTGATGTTAGCTCATCTGTTATGCTATTTTTCTATGATGAGCCATCTCCTTGCCAGCTTTTCTGGATACCTTGAATATTACTTATGTGTCTGGCTTTGTAAAATAAAAACATATAATTGAAAATGTTTAGAAAGACCAGGTGTTACGGCCAGCAGTTTGGGAGGTCTAAGAAGGATGATCACTTGAGGTCAGCAGTTCAAAACCAGCCTGGGAAACATAATAAGACCCTGTCTCTACAAAAAAAAAAGAAAAGAAAAAAATTAGCCAGGCATGGTAGTGTACACCTGTAGTCCTAGCTACATGAAAGGCTGAAGGTGGTAAGATCACTTGAGCTCAGAAGCTTGAGGTTACAGCAAGCTATGATCACAACACTGTACTTTGACCTGGACAGCAGAGCGAGACCCTGTCTCTAAAATAAATAAATAAATAAAAATGTTTAGAAGATGTTTTAAAGACCTTTAAATTTTTTAACTTAATAATTAATTATAAGATAAACAGTCAAGGTGTTAATATTGATTAATATAAAGATTACTGTCAGCCAAGAATTTCCCAGTACTTGTCTCTATGCAACCACATATGGCCCATGAGATGATTTTTCAAAATGGGAGGGGTGGTCTATGTTCAACAAGTATGGAAAATACTACATCTTATCTTCCTATTATGGAGACTGACAGCATACTATAGTATGATAAAGCACTGATATGTCATATGTTAAATAAAAGGATTGAATTTTGTATTGCCAAGAATTTCCCAAACTTACTTAACAACTTTTGCTTTTCTTTCAGGAATTTACAATAACTAATGTACCACAGAACTATTTATTTGTAAAGCATGCTTTTGGGGCATTAACTGTCATTCAGTCTCATCACTGAACTGGAGGCCATTCAAATTAGTAATTAATTCCTCCTTCTTTTTTTTTTTTTTTTTTTTTCTGAGATGGAGTCTTGCTGTATCACCCAAGCTGGAGTACAATGGTGCAATCTCAGCTCACCGCAACCTCCACGTCCCAGGTTCAAGCGATTCTCCTGTCTCAGCCTCCTGAGTAGCTGGGACTACAGGCGTGTGCCATCACGCCCAGCTAGTTTTTCGTATTTTTAGTAGAGACAGTGTTTTGCCTTGTTAGCCAGGATGGTCTCTATCTCCTGACCTCGTGATCCGCCCACCTCGGCCTCCCAAACTGTTGGGATTACAGGCATGAGCCACCTCGCCCAGGCCCTAATTCCTTCTTATGATAATCCTAGTATATCCATTATCACTATGCACAAACACCTTTATGTAAAGTCTAAAGGATATTCTAAATAAATCTATCTCACCAGTTTGTAAATAGTCTTATCACATAACCTTACTTGCAGGCTAACTTGGCTGCTCAAACTTGTTCATGACCTAATGACTAGTTCTTTTAACTCTGTTTAACTCTAAGATGCTTGCCATGTTTAAATAAATGTACTTATAAAAAGAGCAACAAGTAACTGTCCCTTGTTTTTCTGAGTATCCTGGGATTGATATTAAAATTGCTTTCTCTTCCTTTTTGCTGGAAAGTCAGTAAGAGCTAGGAAATAGATACACTCATTTGGATTTGCAGTCACTGTCTTTTGAATTGGAAGCGGCTTTACAAATCACCCTGTACAAGTATACACATCATCTGGAATTGCTGAGGATATATGAATTACAAGAAATTAGCTCTTTACTCTCCAGTACAAATGAGATAACTGAAAACCAAGAATTAAAAGTTTATAATAAAAGGGCAAAGTGATAGGAACTGAAGAAGAGCAGATGCAAGCAGCCATGGGCAAATGAGTAAAATTTCTGGTTAGTTTTCTTTTGTTAAGAGCAGTTTCTCCAGTAAAGAACGATTGATTAATCAGAGAACTGACAAGGATCACAGGAACCTGGTCAATTTCTGTTAGCAGCCAGCTCCATGTGTTAAAGACTTTGAAGCAGAAAGACATGGATTATCAATTCCCTACAGAAGCTTTTAACACCAGAAAAGAGTAAATGGGGGTAGAAGTTGAGGAAAAAGGGGAGGAAAAAACCCCAAGTCGTGAGAGGAGCAAATATGGTTGAATGATTTTAAAATAGCAGTGTTTTCAGAAGGATGGGAAATAATAGCACACACACACACAAAAAGCTAAGGTGAATTATAATGTGAAAAGCTACGTCCTGCATCCTTTATGACACTGTATTTTTACCAGCTAAAATAAAATGTTCCAGAACCTGTTGTGGTGTCCAACCTTAGTTCTGCTTGGCATTATCTTAAGAATGGGCTAAACACCCAGAAGACAAGAGAGAAAATATATAGCATGAAATATACAGCAGAATATGATAACATTTGGCATATATTTTAATATATAGTAGGAATAAAATTAGTAACAGATTAGAAATGGGCTGTTTCTAGTGGCTCTGCTGATAAAATGAGTAGAACAGCCAACAATTTATATGGATATGATATGAAAAGGTTAATTCAGTTTGTGTGCAGAGGAAGTATCCTAGTGTATAGAGAAGATACATGAGTGACCTCCAATAAATATGTGGATAAGCAGATAATGAATCCATTACTGTAGAAAAAGGAACATTTACAAAAAGCATAAAGGCTGTTTCCTTTCATATTGAATGAAAATTCTTCCTTCAACATCAGTTTTAAATATCTGTGATGCAGGACAGAACCTGAAGTACATTTGCCATTTAAATTCAGGTCCGCATATGACCTTCTAATCGTAAGAGGAATATATACATTTGTGCATCTCTGAAACCAATCTGGGATGATAAAGTTGAGAGAGGCTCCTGGGAACTCCTCTACATCACACAAAATTTCAAGATCAAAAGACTGTTAACACCTATGTTTTAACACCTGCATCATTTTTGCTACCAGAATGCTTTTCCTCATTGCTCTGTGGTCAGACAAAACATCTTCCTTTCTCAAAGAAATAAAAACTCATCTCTCTCAACTGCAAATGACACTACAAAGGTACTTTATATACCATGGTTACACACACAGATTCATCAAAACTTGTATAAAGCTATATATTTTAATAATGTAATTACTTCATGCATTTTATTAAATTTAGGAAAACTACATTATGGAATTTTAAATACATTTTAGGAGTGAAACTGATCTCTAAGTATAGTTAACAGAATTGAATTCCATATTAGCTAGGAGTAAAAATATTAACTTGTCTATTAAAGAGGACCTATTAATAAATTTTTATGCAAAAGCACATTAATCCTTTCTATGTTTCTCATGTTAAGATAAAGACATATTACTATAATTTTGTTGTTTTTCTTCTCTAACCAGGTGACAAAATTTCCCAAAGCACTGAAATTTTTAAAAATAATAAATGGCTCACATGTTCAGACTAATGAAATTACAAGTAGACCAAAGTAAGAAATAATATAGAATATCAGGTTTACTCATTTTTAAAGATGTATACTTCATGAAAAAATATAATTACAATCTGTCACTCAAATTCATAGTGTATGTTTCTCTACATTTTCTTTTTTCAATTTCCAAATTTATATATCTGTTTTTCTATATAATTTGATTAATTTTAAAGTCATAATTTATAATATGACAAAGTAAATTGAAAGTTAATTTCCGTATTGTATAAAAAGTCTTAAGCTAATAGCATAAATACCTGATTCAGAAACAGCTTTTTTTTTTTTTTTAACAAGAAAAAGAAAATATACCAAAGGGTAAGCAGTGGTTATCTCTGAGTGATAGAATAATGCATGATTTTAAAAATCATTTTTGGCTGGGCACGGTGTCTCACACCTGTAATCCAGCATTTTGGGAGGCCGAGGCAGGTGGATGACTTGAGGTCAGGAGTTCGAGACTAGCCTGGCCAACATGGTGCAACCCCGTCTCTACTAAAAACAGAAAAATTAGCTGGGTGTGGTGGTGCACACCTGTCATCAGCTACTTGGGAGGCCGAGGCAGGAGAATCACTTGAGCCTGGGAGGTGGAGGTTGCAGTGAGCCAAGATAGAACCACTGCATTCCAGCCTGGGCAACAGAGTGAGATTCTGTATCAAAAAATAATAATAATAAATTAAATTAAAAAATAAAAATAAAAATCATCTTTATATTCTTTTTCTCCAAATATCCTATAATCACATGTACTACACTTATAATCAGCACAATATATAACACCCTAAAAACAAAAATGCTAAAATGTTTCATGTTTAGTCCATATCATTACTTAAATCTTAAATAACTTACTGGTAGTTTCTTATGTCTAATGTTTAGACCCTCTAAAAACTAGTAACTAAAAACTAACTGCTCCCTTCAGACTGAATAGGCCAACTTATGTCTCACTCTCCTAGACTTACAATAGTTGCCAAAATAATGCCATGTTTACACTAAAAAGTCTATGCCCCTTATACTGGGGGTGGAGCCACTTTTCCCAGTGGCATATGGGGATACAGGTAAATACGTGAATAAAATAACCCGGGGTTTTGATCAGAAGGAGGAAGGGAAGAAATGGATGTTGGATATGCAACCAACAGTGTTCACTACAAAAGTCTTTGGTGCCAATTTCTTTTATTCTATTAAATTTCACCTTGTGTGGTTAGTCCCACTTATCTGCTACAGGGATTAAGATTTGGCTCTGTCATCCCTTATATCAGATTCACTCTGCATTACAGCAATTGTAGCATATCTACATTTTTTTAATTAAAAAAAAAAAAAAAAGACAGGATACCCTTATTCTCCTTTCAGATACTGGAAGAGACACTTAAAATACATGAACACTAATCCTCACAATCCTATAAAATTAGTATTACTGATTTCTATAAATAAGAAATCTGAGTTAAAGTAATTTGGCAAAATTCAAGCAGCTGATAAGCATGAGAGTTGGGATTCAAACACAGATCTCTCCCATTTCAAGGCCTCTACTAGTTACATTTTATACCATCTCATCTTCCCAACGAGACTGCCACTTCAAAATATTTATTGAACATCCAGTTCAATGTTTTTTGGACTTAAAAAGAGAATCAGACAGATAGCTCCTCCCCCTCCAATGAACTGCAGATACTTTAGACTTAGCGGTAAACTATAGTAACGAATAGGACACAGAAGTCACCATCTTTTCCACTTAAATAAAGAAGGTGGGGGGCAGTAGCCTAAAAGTATCTTGGATTTCTAGAGTTTACCATATATAACTCAATGCATAATGAACATGTAAGAGTGGTATTAAAAGCAGATGGAATATAGGTTAAACACTTCGCTTTCTTAAACAAGAAGAATTAATATATATTCTCTTGGACACTGAATCCGGTTTATGTTCTAGAAACTCTATCTTTTTACCCAATGGAAGACAGGAAAAAAACTCCTAATGTATTATGCTTTTTTTCATTGTTCAAGAAATGTTCTGCAGTAATCCTAGCACTTTGGGAGGCCAAGGTGGGGGGATCACGAGGTCAGGAGTTCAAGATCAGCCTGGCTAACATAGTGAAACCCTATCTCTACTAAAAATACAAAAATTAGCCAGGCATGGTGGCGCACGTCTGTACTCCCAGCCATTCAGGAGGCTGAGGCAGGAGAATCACTTGAACCTGGGAGGTGGAGGTTGCAGTGAGCCAAGATCACATCATTGCACTCCAGCCTGGCTGACAGAGTGATAGTCTGTCTCAACAACAACAACAACAAAAAGAAAGGCATACACCTAAGTACTGCTAGAATACCAAATTTAGTAAAACAATTTCCACGTAGAGTTTACAATTCAGGAGAAAAAAGGAAACAAAATAATAATAATAGAAGACAGTCTATGACAAATGACCCATTATTTACAAAGAGTTTTAAAGTTTATAAGAAGGAAGTAAGCAATTCTGGCTAGAAAGCCCTTGGAGAAAGAAGGTTCTGACTTTGGGACGAGGTTCTGAAGGATGGCAATGATTTCCAAAAGTGAATGTAGGAAGGAATTTCGGAGAAAATACTGTTTATGCAAAGGAAAAGTGGCAAAGTGAAGGGTATGTTTACAAAATGGTAGGCCCTATTTGACAAAGCAAACAATTTAAATACGAAATATGAGAACGAAGATTTTAAAAGTGGATTCACTCAGGAGGCTGAGGTGAGAGGATCACTTGAGTCTCGGAGTACAAGATTATACACAGTGAGCTACAATCATGTCACTGTACTTCAACCTGAAAGACAGAGCAAGACCCTTCCTCAAAAAAGAATAAAAAATAAAAAGTACATTCAATCAGATCATCAAGAGCTTAAATATCTGGCTAAGATGTCTAAATTTTATTCAGAAAACAAATAGGCAATGGAACTTTACGGAGAGTGAATATTTTAAATAAATTCTCCAACAGCAATGTTCAGCATAAGGGCTTATAAAAAGTATAAGCCTGCCCATCACAAGCTGGTCCCAACCTTGGCTTAAGCTTCATCTTCCACCTCCTTCCCCTTTGCCCTTCACCCATCGAGTCCTCATGCTCTAACCAGACATGGGCCTTTCCAAGAGGCTCTTTAACCTCTCCACATCTTTGCTCACTTACAATATGAACTGCCTTCTCAGGCTGACAATTTCCTAGGTATTTTCAAGGCCCATCTCAAATGGACTCTTCCTTTGTAAAAGCCTTCCCTGCTACTAAAAGCATTGGCAATTGCTACCATAATGCTCTTATCTTGGCACTTAACAGTCTGTGGGAACTGTTGGTCACATGTGCATACACATGACTATAAGCTCTTAAAGGGACAGACTGGATATTACTGATCTTTGTCATCTTAACACTTTGTAAAGCTAATGTTCGATAAAGTTCCATCGTCCTTCCTGCCACAAATCCTCTGCACACAACTCCTTCTTCTGTTAGAATGCTTTTTCTTGTTGTTTCTGCCTACTCATTCTTCATTCCTCATCACAAATTTACTGCCCCAAAGCAGCCTTTCTTACCCAGAGACTAGGCCAGGCCCCTCACCATTATACACTCAAAGCACCATGTACCTTTTCTTCATCACACTAATTTTACTTTCATTTGTGTGATGAAATCGTCTGATCCCTTAACTGGTCTTTAAGCTCCAGGAGGTCAGAAACCCTCTCCTTTTTGCTCATATCTGAATCTCTAGCATCTAGCACAAAGTAAGTAATTAATATAAAATTAAAACAGCTACATGTGGCTAGAACCCAGAGATTTAACAGCTCTATTCTGGGGTGATACTGCTGGCTCAACTGTGTGAAATTAGGCAATTAGCCATTCTATGATCATTTTCTTCATCAGGACACAGCACAATAGGCTAGGCACAGTGGTTCATGCCTGTAATCTTAGTACTTTGGGAGGCCAAGGTGGGGTAATTGGATTGCTTGAGCTTAGGAACTTGAGACCAGCCTGGACAACGTGGTGAAACCCCGAATCTACAAAAAAAAATAAAAAAAAGAAGAAGAAGAAAACAATTAGCTGAGCATGGTGGCACGCACCTGTAGTTCCAGCTATGCAAAAGAGGCTGAGGTGGGAGGTTCACCTGAGCCTGGGGAGGATGAGGCTGCAATGAGCTGTGATCACACCACCACACCACTGTACTCCAGCCTGGGAGACAGAGCAAGGTCTTGTGTCAAAAAAAAAAATATATGACTTGGCACATGGCACATGCAAGCACTCTGTAAAAGTTACACTATCATCACTGTGTTGTCACTATTTATATCATAATTTTCATAATTACTATAATACTGTCTACAGTTTAACAGTTCTCTCAGGTGGCAGAACAGAAGGCTTGGTAGAAGTTAAACCAGTGGCTTTGGATAATCAGTTAAGAAGAAATGGAGGCAAATTGGGGTCTATGCCTAGGGATTGGTAGCAGTGGGGATTTACTGTTAGCAAGCATTTAAAACAAAATATCAATGTTAATCTATAAAACTATATAACTATAAATGTTAATCTGCAGAGGAATTAATACAGGGAGGAACAAATGATTACAATCTAACTATTTTTAGATATTATTAAATATTAGATATATCTATTTGATAGAATAATCAAAGATATTACTCTATCTTTTGATAGAATAATCTATTTTTATATTACCTTGAATCTACTTAGCTATTATATGTTTGTATTTATCCTTTAAACAAACAATATTCAAAAATTTCAAAATATCCAGGGCTGGGCACAGTGGCTCACTCCTGTAATCCCAGTACTTTGGGAGGCCAAAGTGGGCAGATCACCTGAGGTCAGGAGTTCAAGACCAGCCTGGCCAACATGGTGAAACTCCATGTCTACTGAAAATACAAAAATTATCTGGGTGTGGTGGCGGGTGCCTGTAATCCCAGCTTAGGAGGCTGAGGCAGGAGAACCACTTGAATTTGGGAGGCAGAGGTTGCAGTGAACAGAGATCATGCCACTGTACTCCAGCCTGGGCAAGAGTGAGACTCCATCTCAAAAAAAAAAAGAAAAAAATTCAAAATATCCTTGATTCTTCCATAAAACATAGGTTTTATGCAATATTTATTTTTATTATCTTTCAAATATAGATTGTAACTTCTAAAATCCTGTTTGAGCTAATTGTGAGATTTATAACCATACTGTGTAAGTTTTTCAAACTAGTCAACAAGTATAAGAGCCTTAAATCCATGTGGAGCTAAGTAAAGAGATTACCCTTTAAGATGAAGAAAAGCCAACAGCAATACCTATACCACAATGGAAGAAACTTGGGCCCTTCAGGGAGCTTACACTACGGTTTATAGTGTTTATTCCACTGAATCTGCATTTTCTTCTTCTTCTTCTTTTTTTTTTTTTTTGAGATGGAGTCTCGCTCTGTCGCCCAGGCTGGAGTGTGGTGGCGCGATATTGGCTCACTACAACCTCTGCCTCCCGGGTTCACTGCAACCTCTGCCTCCTGGGTTCAAGCGATTCTTCTGCCTCAGCCTCCAGAGTAGCAGGGACTACAGGCACATGCCACCACACCAGGCTAAATTTTGTATTTTTAGCAGAGATGGGGTTTCACCATATTGGCCAGGCTCGTCTCGAACTCCTGACCTCGTGATCTGCCCGCCTGGCCTCCCAAAGTGCTGGGATTACAGGCATGAGCACTGTGCCTGGCCTGAATCTGCATTTTCTTACTAATCTTGGAAAACAACCAACTTCCCAGTCTCTTTAAGGAAGTAAGCAATTAAAACATTTCTAGATCTACTGATATCAATTTATTTTCATTATTAGCCTATTTTATGAGTCAGTCTGTGGTTTTAAAAGCTTTCTTCTAGGTAAAAATATGCTAGAAACACAAACACTAGATGACAAATGATATACAGTAAAATATTTCATATATGCTTTCTTTGGAAATTCAGGTAATATCAATAAGTGTGTAGAAATGTTAAAACTACTTAATCATCCAATGCTCTTGTTGAGAACTCTCTCTTCTTCCATGTTGGAAAAATCATTAGCCTTTAGAAAAGGTATAAAAGAATTAACCAAACCTAAGTAAAGATAGAAATGTGGTAAAGAACTGGATTTGACTTTGCTAATACCTAAACAGACAGAACAGACATCTTTTTTCATGACAGCAATAGCCAGCTGTATCAAAAATAAATTCTAAAGTAATTTAGGATAAATTCTAAAACTCTATTATCTGTTATTAACTTCTTTTAAACTACACTCTTCGTCAAGGAATGACACTTCTGCTACAGACAGACACTTTCTGCTGAGTGATTGCTTTTTCTTGGTATCTCCAAAGCCAGGGCCTCAGGCTTCCTTCCCAAAGGGGAGTGGGGGTAGGAGGAAAAAAGAGAGGAGAAGGACACTATAAAGAAAGAGACCACTTAAGGCTGTAGTAATTCCTGGTGGCAGATCAAATTATAATGATAGGGCAGGGAATAATTTGGGGACAGCATAAAGCACCAATAATTTGGGTAATTTCATTTTTCTATTTACACTGAAAATTGAACAATATAAATCAAAATAATGAACCCTATTCTATTAAATTCTCACTCTGAATACACTATCCCATGTTTTAAGAGATTTTGGAGTATATATTCAACACTAAATATCAAAGGAAATTCTGAATTACTATTAGGAATATTAATGGCTTAACAGTGACCAGACATTTTTAAAACTAAAGACAGAGAGGATGGAAAAGTGGTCACTGTCTAACAAGACAATTTCCCAAACATCATTTGTTAAGAATTTTTTTATTTTTATTATTTATTTATTTATTTATTTATTTTTGAGACAGAGTCTCACTCTATCCCCCAGGCTGGAGTACAGTGGCATGATCACGGCTCGCTGCAACCTCTGACTCCCGAGTTCAAGTGATTCTCACACCTCAGCCTCTTGAGTAGCTGGGATTACAGGCACCTGCCACTACACCTGGCTAATTTTTGTATTTTTAGTAGAGACGGAGTTTTGCCATGTTGGCCAGGCAGGTCTCGAACTCCTGACCTCATGTGATCTGCTCACCTCGGCCTCCTAAAGTGCTAGGATTACAGGCATGAGCCTCCACACTTGGCCTCATTTGTTAAGATTTTTTTTTTTTTTTTTTTTGAGACAGAGTCTTGCTCTGTCGCCCAGGCTGGAGTGCAGTGGCCGGATCTCAGCTCACTGCAAGCTCCGCCTCCCGGGTTTACGCCATTCTCCTGCCTCAGCCTCCCGAGTAGCTGGGACTATAGGCGCCCGCCACCTCGCCCAGCTAGTTTTTTTTGTATTTTTTTAGTAGAGACGGGGTTTCACCGTGTTAGCCAGGATGGTCTCGATCTCCTGACCTTGTGATCCGCCCGTCTCGGCCTCCCAAAGTGCTGGGATTACAGGCTTGAGCCACCGCGCCCGGCTTGTTAAGATTTTTAAATATCATATCCTTAAAAAATAAATACTGAACTCTAAAAAATATGTACTGAAACAGATATCTGCATCTATTTTGGCTGTTCACATATTTCAACTATTTGAAAATTTATTTATTTAGTATTAATTTTATTTTAGAAGAAACAAAATCCAGAAATCAAATAATTCATTAAACTTATACTTACAGTAACCCACATGAAAACAAGTAGCAACACATCTAATGGTGTTATCCCCCTAGCAAACTAACCTTGTATTTTTGACAAAACATGAAGACACTTAAAACCCAAATACATTCATTTTAAAAACTACTTTTCTCCACAGAAGTTAAACAAAAATTTGGAAGGAAGAAAACAAGTGTAAAGGAGAAAACCCTCAACTTTTCACCTTTTGCTTCTAAGTTTTGTTATTAATTAGTACCAAATTTTGTTAGGTTTTTTTTTTTTTAAAGCCTGTGTCACACAAAAAAAACAAGGTAGCACTTCTTTAAAAACAGGCTTTTGTTTGCCCTTTTATTTTAAAACTCACAGTAGGCCAGGCATAGTGGCTCACACCTACCTATAATCCTGGCACTTTGGGCGGTCAAGGTGGATTACCTGAGGTCAGAAGTTCAAGACCAGCCTGGCCAACGAAACCCCATTGTCTATTAAAAAATACAAAAATTAGCCAGGTGTGGTGGCGCACGCCTGTAGTCCCAGATACTCAGGAGGTTGAAGCATGACAGACTGAGGCTGCAGTGAGAGACTGTGCCACTGCACTACAGACTTCAAGACAGAGCGAGACCCTATCACAAACAAACAAACAAATAAATAAATAACACTAATTCTAGGATACAAATAATTTCAACAATAAACGTTAGTACTAGATTTAAATGCTTAATAACAGTTGTTAGTGTTTTCTGGATACCTTGCTAATCAAAATAACAAATGAGAGAGGATCATGGATTTGAAAGATTTAGTATTCTAAACCTTTCCAAAAAGCAAAATTTAAGTGACAACTTAAGCATTAATTAAAATATCAATAAAAATTTAAATTTAATTAAGTAAACAGAAGTTGACACATTCAATTGCAGATGACATAAAAAACAAATCAATTGCTGTAAATTTTAATGTCAATGAAAGCACAGACCAATGCATTAATTACAGACTTCATACCTGATCCTAGTTCTTGAAAGGCTGATAACCCACCGTTACCAACAGAAACTTAAGTAGCCTTTCTATGTACCTCAACAAATCTTTTATTTAACTTTTAAAGGTAAAATAAACTTACCACAAAACACTATTAAAAATTAAAAGATGACTTTCTCTCATCATTCATCCTAAAAGCAGACCAAAAGATTGTATTTATAAATCTAGTTAACTTAAAAGTTATCTTGGATTGATAGGAAGATCATATGACCAAATATCACTGTCTTTTAAGATCTACAAGACTATGAAAATTTAAGGAAGAATTTTTTACATAAACAATAAACACTCATTGAAAAAAAATATTTTAAACAAAAATGCCTATTAGATTTTAAAATATAATTACTTATGTCAAGGGTGGTCTATACAGTATTCTTAGAAGTCTTTTAAAAATACTTATTTGCATAAAAATACGCCAATAAATGACATATTTTAAAAATCAATGGCAGAGAGGGTACTATTTTTGAAACTATTGTTGTTTCAAATATTTTAGTTATTATTTGGAGACAGCTATACTATTTACTAAAATAGAATTTAAACATTTAAATACAAGTAGCTTAAGAACAAATTAAAATAACTTTAAAGATGGAATATTTAATGGTTCACAATAAACTAGAACATCATGACTAAGTCACCAAATTAGGAATAAGCATCAAACAGGTATCCTCATTTAACTTTATAAAAAATTATGTAAATATCATAGGAGATGGATTGGATTTTCTTCCAAACAGCTAGCTACCCTATGCTAACTGTTAGGAGTTGGGTCAGAAGAGCAAGAAGAAATACATCTAATTAATTCCCTCTTGTATTTTACATGTAGTCCCATAATGTATTTCTTTCTTTTGTTCTGCCAGCAATTATTTCTTGCTAATGTCTCCCAACCACCACCTCTACTTTCTCTACACTATGAGTTCTGGGAAACAAGCTACAGTTTAGATATCTCAAATGATACTAAAAGATAACTGATAGAAAAATAAGTAACTAAGAAACTACCACAGTATAGATTAGAAGGTCCGTATCATTTTAAAAATCTATGTAGTAGTAATTTTTTTCAGCTTCCTAAAAAACAACAGCATGGAGGTAATGTAAGGTAAAGCATATGAAATTAAACAAGACACGTATCAATAAATATTTTCTCAAAGTTTTATGCTTCATTCTGAGATTCACTTCAATCCTATCTGTGACCAACTAAAAGGGAAGTCACATGACTTAAGCAATGAAAGAGAAAGTTTTCTTTCCTTTCCTTTCTACAGGAAGAAACAAAAGCTTGGTATTAGCTACCCAAAGCCAATGGGTGGGGCCTGAAAACCAAAAAATTACACTGAATTAAGATTAATCTTAATAGAGGCCCACTTTAACCTTCTGAAAACATCAAAAATGTGAACATTGCAGCCAGCACTTAAACAAAATAACAAGCATTTAATACAAATTAGGTTTTACAACTAGAAAATTCTTCAGGGACAAAATTCAGTTTATAAACAATGTTGAAGCTTTTATTGGGGTAAAATCACCTAACTGTGATTCCTTATACAGATACACACACCATCCCCCACTGGCACACAGATATTTCACAAGCCTCTTGAATAAATAGGAGTATCCAATGTCCAGGGTGATGGGTGGTCCTGAGGTCCTGAACCAGAGCTGTATACTTTTAAGGGATGCTAAGATAAGAACAAAGTGTTTTGTGTTTGTTTAAACCTGGGTCTAGATGTAGTCTTTGCACCATTATTGGAACAGCTCATAAACTTGTGCTGTTATTAATTCAGGGAAGCTTTAAATGTCTGCATAAATGCTAGAAATTAAGTACATCAAAATAAAATACTTTAGGGCTTTTTATAGCTCTCATTCAAATTAATTCAATTTACTTAAAAGTAATCATTACATTTCAAAAGTGGTAAATCTGAACCTAAGAGAAAAACATCACAGGACCGCACTTTCACTACCAACAGGATACCATACCATATAAAATAACATGCATTTAAAGTATATACATCAAATAAGCTGCAATGCAATGAAAAACTTCTTAAGATAATGAAATTAACCCATGGACAGTCCCAATAAAGAATCAACTATTATGCCCATTTTTATGCTGCAGGCTTTATGTATGTCCAATATAGAGAGTTGTTTGTGGGGCTTTTTGTTGTTGTTGTTTTGTTTTGTTTCCCAGAGCAGAAAGCAGGCTTTACAAGTGGCCCAAGGAAAAGATAAGCAATGAATAGTTCTGACCCTGGCTTCTGTGGCTTGATCAAGTGGGCCTGCAACCTGAGCCAAAGGGCACAAATTCCTCACCATTCAAAATTCTTCAATGGCATGGGGGAGGAAACAGTGAAAGGGGCAAACATGCAAATCCAAGTGTCCTTAGATTGAGTATTCAACGAAAATTTTTAATTAAGAGAGCTAAAACATGAGGCCAATACTGTGACTAAATTTCTAACGCTCAGTTTAATCAATCCCTGAAAAGAGAAGCTTTTTTTCTTGTGAAAACTGAAAAAGATGCACTTAAAAAAAAAATTTATGGCTTACACTGAGCTGTGTTATGTATATGTCTCTAATATCATTTAATCTATTGAAAGGAGCTGTTGAAAAGTGTGACGAATTTGGAAGGATCAGTGCTTATATATCATAAAAAATCATGTATTATTAAAATCACACAGGAAGAAAAGTTGATATAATTCATTCCAAGCTTTACAATATATTAATGATCTATTAAATATTTAAAGTGATAGCTATAACCTATGTTTCCAGACTTCTGTTACAGACTGAACTAAGGATAAAGACAATTTATTTGAATGGGAAAAAAAAAAAAAAGCTAAGATAAAATAATTTAAGCATTATAGGATCTGGGAACATTCTATTCACTATATCTAACGGCCTAGGAAATTGCTTACAAAAGCTTAAAAAAAAAATGATCATTAACAAATCTTGGCCAAAAAGTAATTTGAAATTTATATGGAGTCTTTGTATCCTATAACACCATAAAATGAAATAGCAATCTTAAGAGTTATTACCAAATTAAACTTACAAGATTTAAAAATAGTCTAACTTTAACAAAAGTAATAAATTAAAGTGGGTTTTGATTTTTTAAAGTGGGCTGTTATGACAAAAGATTTAAAGCAGCTGGTAGAAATTAAGTGTATTATTAATAGCACAATAAATTAATGATTCTAAGCACTGGCAAAAAGTTTCTCCACATGAAATGTGAAAAACATTATTTTAATACTATTGGAAAATCATTGCATTTAGCTCAAAATTTTAAAACTAATATTTGCTTTTTATATTAGCTATCCCAAAATTAAATTGGTAGAGGCTGTATAGTTAGACTTCATAACAGGAAGTGAATAGAACACAGGAAAAATGATCCTTTGCTTTTATGCCTTATATGCAAATAATGAGAATTAACTGGAAAAAACTTAAGGTTTGCTAAAATGAAAATACCAAACCAACAGTGTTTCACTTAGTAAGTGAACAATAAAAATTAGTTAACTTTACTGAACCACGATTTTTATAATCATTTTTTAAAAGTTAATACTTTTCTATGACGTTAAGCCATCTTGTTGATTCACATTTCTAAAAATGTTTATACAAGCTGAGCAAAGTGGCTCACATCTGTAATCCCAGCACTTAAGGAGGCAGAGGCAGCAGGATCACCTGAAGCCAGGAGTTCTAAACCAGCCTGGTCAACAAGGCAAGCTCCTGTCTCTACAAAAAATTTTAAAAATTCGCCAGGCACAGTGGCATGTGCCAGGTATGGTGGTGCATACCTATCGTCCCAGCTACTCTAAAGGCTGAGGTGGGAGGATCCCTTGAGCCCAGAAGCTCGAGACCAGACTGTGAAACAGGGAGACCACATCGCTACAAATATAATAAAAAACATCAGCTCGGCATGGTGGTGCACGCCTGTAGTCCCAGCTACTCAGAAGGCTCAGGTTGGATAATTGCTGGAGCCAGGAGTTTGAAGTGGCAGTAGGCTATAATACCACCACTGCACGCCAGCCTGGGTGACTGAGGAAGACCCTGTTTCTAAAAAATGATAATAATAACAATAATAATTAATTAAGTAAAAATTTTAAAAATGTTTATACAAAAACCGAGTCGGGATCGAAATTCAATAAATTTCTTTTCTTTTCTTTTTGAGAGGGAGTTTTGCTCTTGTTGCCTGGAGTGCAACAGCATGATCTCGGTTCACTGCAACCTCTGCCTCCGGGGTTGAAGCGATTCTCCTGCCTCAGCCTTCCAAATAGCTGGGATGACAAGCATGCGCCACCAGGCCTGTCTAATTTTTTGTATTTTTAGTAGAGACAGGGTTTTACCATGTTGGCCAGGCTGGTCTCGAATTCCTGACCTCAAGTGATCCACCCCCCTCAGCCTCCCAAAGTGCTGGGATTACAGGCATGAGCCACTACACCTGATCAATTCAATAAATTTCTGACAAGAAACATGAACATCAATAAGCCTAATTATGCACTTTAAGCAAGCAATGAGATTACAGCACATGAACAAATATCATAATGATAAATGTAATTAATATTATATTGAAGATCAGTAAAATGTATATGAATTAATCTCATTCATAAGCACAGAAACTACTAGGATAAAGGTTAATTTTCAGGTAGAAAAAAACTAGAGAAAATCAAAGTGAGGTCAGGCTTGGTGACTCACGCTGTAAATCTCTGCAACTTTGGCAGGCTGAGGTGGGAGGATCCCTTAAGCCCAGGAGTTAGAGACCAGCCTGGGCAACATAGGGAGACCCCATCTCTACAAATATAATAAAAAATATCAGCCAGGAATGGTGATGCACACCTATAGTCCCAGCATCTCAGAAGGCTCAGGTGGGATAATTGCTTGAGTCAGGAGTTTGAGGTTGCAGTGAGCCATGATCCCACCACTGCACTCCAGCCTGGGTAAGAGCAATACACTGCCACAAAACAAAAACCAGAAAAATTCATAATTAAAATGATTAATAAAAACACAGCTCTTGAAAAAAAGATTAAAACTAAAACCTGAGATGGTTAGGGTTTTTAAATTATTTTCATGTGTATTATTTCAATTGACCCTTACCATAACCCTCTAAAATGAAGAGGAAAATATTATTTATCACATTTTACCCATGAGAACACTGAAGCTCCCAGGAAGTGACCAGCCAAAAGTTATAAACCAACCAAGTGGCAGAGCCGAAGTCAAACACTCATTCCCATGGTTTTTTCTCTCACAATACCATACTACTTCTCCTTTATAATAATAATTATGTACACCTTGAGTCCCTACTATCTGTCAAGTTTGTGTTAGGTGCTTTACATATGTAATAACATGTAATCCTCCTAACAGCCCTACACAAAGTGGGTACTATTTTTGTCCTCCCATTTATAGGCCATTGAGACACTGACAAGGTAACTTATTTCCCTCACAGGTATCTAATAAACTGGGATTTGAATACTGATTTGACCAGAATCTTTATCATTCTACACTATCTTACAAAGATTAAATAATTATTAATCAAAAAATGGTATTAAATTATCACAGCAGGCCTATTTAAAACAGTATTTTTCTTTAGCTTATAATGAATACACAAAATACATATGTACACAGGTAAAATCTTACGTTACAACAATTATTAAAACCAAAATATCTGTATAACAAAAATATTTCCAAGCTGCAGTTTATATCCTGATATTTTAAACAATATTCTAGGCCTGGCACAGTTGCTCATGCCTGTAATCCCAGAACGTTGGGAGGCCAAGGCAGGAGGATCACTTGAGCCCAGGAAGTTAAGGCTTCAGTGAGCTATGATCTTGCCATTGCACTCTAGCCTAGGCAACAGAGTGAGACCTCATCTCAAAAAAAATAATTTTAGAGACCGTATTGCTGTGTCATCCAGACTGGAGTGCAGTGGAGCAATCTCAGCTCATTGTGGCCTCTGCTTCCTGGGCTCAAGAAGTGATCCTCTTACCTCAGCCTCCATGACAGCTGGGACCACAGGCGCATGCCATCATGTCTAGCTAATTTTTTTGGTAGGTACGGAGTTTTGCCATGTTACCCAGGCTGGTCTAAAACTCCTGGGCTCAATCCGCCAGCCTCAGCCTCCCAAAGTGCTGCGATTACAGGCATGAGCCACCATGCTCAGCCAAAAGAATTATTTTAAATAACAAAAACAATATTCTATACCAGAAAACTATAATAAAAAGCCTTAGCGTCAACTGTAATGGAAATTAAACTATTTATTAATATACAACACAGTTTGCCCAATTTTTTAAAAAACACATAAAAGACCAGCTTAATTATCCACCATGAGTATATACCACTGACAATAATTTAACCATGATTCTTTTGGCAAAGACCAGTTTACATTAGTTTATTTTCTCAACAGACACTTAGTAGGCAGTTTATATAACATTACCTCTACTCTTCAAAACAACTTAAAAAGTTAGGTGTTATTAATCCAACTAACAGAAAATTACAGAAAAAATTATAAGACTAAATCTATCAATTATTTGTAAATCTTATTTAGCAAATATTTCCAAATTGTCAAATATTTAGATACTGAAAAGGAAGAAGCAATAATCAGACTGTCCTCCAATTTGAGATAAACGATTAGATGTATCCTGATGTATCAAAATGCAACACGGTACTTTCATTACCTGTTTGATAAGCTATTCATTAAAAGATCATTTTTAAATGTACCCCACTCACCTGCAATGTACTTTCTTAAACACATTACTGTTATCAACTTTTATGATATTAGAAGATGCTATAATCAAATTATTTTAGTGAGGAATATAAATCAGTTAAGTTTCTTATGCACTGTAAATGGTACAATGCCATCTATTGTAACTATGTATTAAATAAGCTGAATTTCCTGTTACTCAAAACTCAGGGGAAATATCTCAAGGTATAAAGAATGATAGTCTTTGATAATGATAAAATATTCCATATTTCATTCCAAATCAAGTATAAATATAACATTTAAGATAACTTTCCAGTTTAATTCATCAGAAGTATCTTCACTTTTTTAGGTTATTCTCAGTTTACACATAAAAATACAATACATCAAGCTAGACACGGTGGTGTATGCCTGTAGTCCCAGCTACTACGGAGGCTGAGGAGCGAGTATCTGTTGAGACTAGCTAGGAGTTCCAGGTCAGCCTGGACAACTTAGTCTCAAAGAAACAAAAACAATACAGTGCATCTTATTTCTAACTAGCAACTTTTAAGTTAATCACAACACCAAAAGAGCTGGTCAGTTAAAGTAGACATAACTATCTGTAATATTTCTAACTATCTCTGAAGAGGAAGAATTCAACCAAATCCAAATAATGTTTTGTTGCTGCCTGAAAGCAACAAAAATTACAGTGAAGGACTCAATTTTTAATCTACCAAGTTGAACGCAGGTAACAAACTTTTAATTTCTCATGAAACCTAAGAACTCTGAGACAAGTTAAAGACATGTTTTAAAAGGTTACACTGAATACTTGTGATTTGACACTCACATTTTTATTTAAAAAATAATTATTTGATTTACTGCGTTCATTTGTTGTGAATAGTCTTTTAAAATAAAAGAGGAATCAAAAATTAGCGAGAAGATGCAACACCAAAGGCTAGCACTAATGTAAGCTATGGACTCTGTGTGATTATGATGTGTCAATGTACATTCATTAATTGAAACAAATGTGCCACTCTTGGTAAGGGATGTTGATAATGGAGGATGCTATGCATTTGAAGGGGCAAGGGTACATGGAAAAATCTATGTATTTTCCTCTTAATTTTGCTGTGAACCTAAAACTGCTCTTTAAAAAGGTAGGAGAAAAATATTTAAGAAGTACACCAATAATCTTTAAAATAGGAGGAAGGACTACATCTTCAATATGTACCTAATTCACATTTCACATTTAAATTGAATCAGAATATCTTTGTAGAACTTAAATAAGGGAAAAAGAGTCTGAAAAATGCACCACCACTTGAAAATCTTGTATCTTTAGGGCTACATTAATAAATCTTATAAAATTTTGTTTTATAATAAATGCCTTTAAATGTGATGTTACGATTAAACGACCTTAAAGCACTTAGCCTAGGATTCTCTGAAATTGGTGAACTGGGCAAATCATCTTAAAAATCTGGTAGGTTATAAACCATTTTAAAAATATTAAAATGCATAACTCACTATACAAATGAGCTGTAACTGTTTATGATCACATTTTTAAGTTTCTGAGACGTCTTTTTTTTAACTGGCATATTAAGCAGTCCAGAGAATAATAATAATCACACATATTCTTCATGTGAAAAATGATTTTATGCTTAACTATAACAAAACTAAATATGGCTAGTTAATCAGCAATGAAATATTACGAAAAGTCCTTAATGAACATACTGAAATAAATTTGTTTTCCTACATTGTATAATTAATTAAATATATAAGAACTCTATATTAGAGCAATTGATTGAACTGTGTGTAAGAAATTTTTCATATATTTAAGTATTAGTCATCTCTAAATGTTTTCATATCTCTTACTGTTAATGCTTTAACTCAGTAACAGTAACGATTCTTATTTTTTCTATTTCCATTACTCCTTGAGATGTTTTTGAAGCAAAGGAACATAAAATATATAAAGCCCTTCTAATGTGGGCATTTGAATTATCCATAAACATCAAAATCTAATTCAAAAATAAAGACCATAAGAAGAAAACACCAATATTTGTAAGGTAAATGAAGATGAATAAAGGTAAATTACTAATAAATATATTTAGGCCTACTGAGTAATGGTAGCTAAATTGCAGTCATTTTGAAATTACTCTTTTTCCTTGAGAAAAAAAGAGATACAAACATTATGCATACATTATGAAATAAATGAAATACATTTACGTAAACAATTGTATCATATTTGATGGCAAGGAATTCCAAGTATATTACACCCAATACGTGAAGAAAGTATTATTATGCACATAAGCTGCGGAGAGAGCAATAAGGAGAACGTATTCTACACCTCCCTAGAACAAAATCAAATTCAAATGATCATTTTATCTTATTAGGTAAGATAACGACTTTGGAAATAAATATTAAAATCTATAGAAAAACCTATATAACAAACATCAATAGGTAGTTACTAGGTTAACACTGCCCTTCTCCAAAAGAGATCTAATATTTAATTACCATTGTATTCTTCTAAAGTACCATCGAACATTTAAGTCTTATTAAGAACTTTTAACATTTGAAAAAACTGCCAGTAACATTCTTCAGGTAATGTAAATGTTATCCTAAATCTAACCGTGATTTTAAAAAATGTAAGAAACTGGTAGAGTATTAATTACTGGCACTTACTAAATAATCATATTCTAATTTATGAAATCACCTTAGTAAGAATCTATACTTACAGCCGGGCGCGGTGGCTCACGCCTATAATCCCAGCACTTTGGGAGGCGGAGGCAGGCGGATCACGAGGTTAGGAGTTCGAGACCAGCCTGGCCAACACAGTGAAACCCCATCTCTACTAAAAATACAAAAAATTAGCCAGGCATGGTGGCGGGCACCTGTAATCCCAGTTACTCGGGAGCTGAGGCAGCAGAATCGCTTGAACCCGCGAGGCAGAGGTTGCAGTGAGCCAAGATCTTACCACTGCACTCCAGCCTGGGTGACAGTGCAAGACTCCATCTCAAAAAAAAAAAAGAATCTAGACTTAACAAATCTGTATTAACCACATATATCCTTACTTCTTTTAAAACAAATCTGTGTTTGCATTAGATACTTAAGAAATTCTTAAGAATTTATATTTAAAAATAAAATAATCAAAAATTTCCTATTTTATTAAATATGTTTTAAAAACTTCAACAGTGAGATATGACAAAATTCACAAATATAATACTTATATATTTTGTTAAATATTTAAAAATAAAATATTCATTATTGAACTGTATCAATGTTTCACAATTAACATGGGTCAGAATATATATTTTCACATAACAAAAATAGGAACTAGTTAAATTACAAGTTAACATTAGAAAATCAAATGAATACTGTCATTTTAAACCATCAATGGTTACATACCATCCTCAAACAGCAGAATCTCACAGCATTTATCAACATGTCTAAAGAGAGATAAAGTACAGCACCTAGGCATGTGTTTCTTTTTGAGGATTTGGTGACATCACAGGAACTACAAGAAAGTTTGACTGTATTACTGCCAATAAATTTTAAGTAGAATTATGTAACTATATATATACATAACTACAAATACACAGCTCAATTTTAAAATACACATATATACATTCTCTTTATTTTGAAGCAACTGAATATGTTTTGATATATGGTTACTTGCAATCACTATTTTTAAGAGAAAAAGTATCCCAGGTGCCTTAGCATAAATTTCTATATATTAAAGACACAAATAATTTGCTTTTTATTTCCTCAAATACACATTAAAAATGCTTCAGAATACTTCAAAAGAAAAATCCAATGACACATGTGCTTCCAAACACTCCAAAAAAAACTGTCATATATTTAAAATATTTTGAGTAGATACAGGTACAGTTGAACATTTAAAATTCCTAATCATCTATGATACATATCCTTTCACAACAAAATAGTACACAGATATAAAACCTGGAATGTTTTCAAAAATGCTTATAGAACTAAAATGGCCTCTCAAATAGTAATAAAATTTTTTTTAATTCTATGAAATAGTCTTGAATTGCAACCTTATTCCACAAGGATGCACAAATAATACCTATATCATTTACAACCATCTAACTGTTACTTGTAGTTGCTTGGCTAACATCAGTAGGATTCCTGCCTTCTTCAAAACAATTATTCATACAATTTATATACAATGTATGTAAATTACAATATAAGAAACCTCTTTAACTAGGCATCATTTAATACTGTCCTTTTAATATATACATGAACTGTATGTATATACTGTATGTAACTGAAGATTAAGTCAACTATTTAAAAATCAATGTTTATAGTCTAGAAACAGCTATATATTAAAAAAACTTTAACAGCTATATGTTTTAATTCAGTGAATAGAGGAATGTTTACCAATATATAATCATTAAATAGTGTAAACACAAATGTCTCATGGATCTAAACATTAACATTGGTTAATAAAATACCCTAACATTTGAATATTTTAGAAGGTAAACACAGAAAATCAAATTACAAAAAGGTGTGACCAGACAAAGAAGAAAAGGGCTATTTTTTCATTCATCTATAAAACAAATTTATGAGATCGTAAAAAACAATTTAACAACCTAAAGAAGGTTCAAAGGGGGAAGAAAGAGCCTGAGAGAAAATGGATTTGTCAATGATTTTTGTCATCCAGTCTTAGAAGGGAAAAAACAGAAAATGTAGCTTCATTTTGCATTATAAAATAGGAAGCATAAAATCCAGTAGTCTGTATGTGGACTCGTATTTGTGTATTTAAACCCTGTTTCAATTCACAGATTATGCTGATCCTTCCACATATAAACAGCCAATAATGATGGCCAGGCCTTCAGGAAAGGAAAACACACACCACACAGCAAGGTCAGGAAGCTACCAAGCACCAAAGGACAACAGATCAAAACAGAATGGTTTCATATGTTTCTATTGTTTATATATTTAATTTGAAGATGATATTCCTTAGGGAAGGGGGTATAAATATTACTAGGAACATGCAACACAGTACCAAATATATACTTTTCAAGCAAATATACCAAGTATTTCATGCATGTATCTGTCAATCTGCAGTATTAACAGTCATTCATTCAATTCTTTTTAACTTAGATATCATGCCAAAATAAACCTCTTTAGTCCTAAACCTCTTTATTTCTAACTATGAATTCGCTACAGAAAATTTATATTTACCTTTTTTTGAGGAAACAATCAGGCTTCCATAAAAGTATCTTTTTTATTATAAAGGGATTAAGCAGTAGAGAGGAGTAAAGGCAGAAGTAGTATTAATTCATTATTTCCTGGATAAAATTTTGAAAATGGGAAGCAATGAAATTCTGTTTGGTATTAAAACATCTTTAAAAATTACAACACAATATAAGCAAAGATTGAAATTTACCCAAGTAGCAGATCAGCACATTTTAAACACACAAGCTAGAGCCGCCTCTGGCCACATGTTTTTTTGAGTTCAGTCTCTTAAAGAGACAGTATACTTAGACCACTGACTACATGGAGCACATTTCTAAAATGTTTGTCAAGCATCCCTCTATTGCACGCATTTCTTTACAATCATACTAGGTCAACAGTGTTCTATTTTATTTTACTATGAAGTCAAATTATTTTTATCTGAGTCTACAAAATGACTACTGGACAGGCAGCGATGAAATAATAAAGGGAGCTACTGTGACTAGAGGTGTCTAAAATAAGGCAATCTATACATTTCTTTCCACAGCAAACTGTTTCACTTTGCTTTTTCAACCTTAAAATGATCATGTTTCTTCATGTTTCTACCCATTCACCAGATACAGGCGACAGAGTATATTGTATAGATAATACCGGAAGCTACATGAACACTAGTTCGCTGTAGAATGAAGCTGGGGGAAATGCTAATAACATCAACCTGAATATATATAGTGAAATTTCAAATATTTTCTTTTCTCTTTAGACAGAAAACCCAGGAAAAGGCCCATACACGTATACCCTAAACGCTGCACTACCTAGTGATTTCAGGGAAGATTTTGTCTCTCAATATATCGAAGGGCATCTTCTTGTACGTCTATTGGCATAACTACTGATCAGCTCCTCCACATGGAAAAAGATGAAGAGGGGGGGAAAAAAAAGCTTGGCTTACTTGGTGTACAAATACATCGACTGGAATATCCAAGGGGCTTCCCTCTCGGTTTATCATGGAGATGAATCCAAATCCCATGCGCACATTGAACCACTTACAGTGGCCAGATCCGCGCAAAACCTGGGATTCCTCCTCTGCCGGCTCCGGCAGCTTCCCGGGCTCTTCTCCACCACCTTTGCTCGCCCCGCCTGAGAAGGAACAGGACAAAAAAGTCAGTCTGTATTCCCATTCAATGTGCATTCAAAGATTTGAAAAAAAAAAAAAAAAAGTTGCCTGCCTGGGGGTGTAGGGGAGGGTAACAAAAAAAAAATTTTTTTTAATGGCTTGATTTCTTTTCTCCTACAGAAAATATTTAAAATATAAAGGGTTAAAAGGAAAGCGGGGGAGGGGGAAACCACACTGTTCTATCGATCACACCAACTTCCACGTTTCTATACATACGTGTACTTTTTCATTTAACTCCATTTTTCAGCCACATTTTACATTACAACATGCGATACTTTACTTGTATATTGCTGATTTAATACTGATCCCATTGACAAAGAGAAATTTTCAGCAAAACTATTCTCTCCGGCGGGCACGAGGAGGAAAGAAATCGTGAAGATGGTTAAGAGCTACTAGTTAAGGCACATGGGGCAGCAGTGAATCCAGTGTTATTTGCAATGTGCATTCCCCTCCCCCCTATAACTTTCAATTAAAGTTGGGGTGGAATGGGGGAGGGGGCAGGTGTATAAAAGTTTTCTTGGGCTCACTAACTGAAACTGCGCTTAATCACACTCACACAATTCAAACAATAGCCCCCTGAAAGCTTTTCAAGTTGTGAATCAGTGTGGGCGGTACAAAACATTTTTGGAGATCTATAACAATAGGTTTGCAGAAAGCCCCACTGCGTGATGGGGGGTTGGGAGGTAATACCCAGTATTGGGGTAAAAGGGGAAGGGGGGACGGTCAAAGAAGGGTGGGAGAGGGGGAGGGGGAGGAGAAAAGAAGAAAGAAATTCACAGTAAAACAATAGAAAAGAAAATTAACCTTCGGCCATGTTGCCCCACGGGCCCTCAGCTCCAAACTCGTGAGATGAAAACTTTCCCTTTGGAACGGAGTGATCTTCTGCATCAATCTAACATCTTGATTTTGTGCGATCACAAATTTAGCTCGCATGGTCTAATGTGCTTTCCTTCTTTTGATTTTTTTCTCTCCTCTCTCCAGTTTCTGGCCCCCTGAGCACACGTGACTTTGTCAATTACATGCTTTCTTGCTACTAATTTCACCTCGTATCCTTAAGGGGCTGGCAAGAGGAAGAGATAACCAATCGCCATTTCATCTATGCTGACATCAAAATAATTTATGAATGAACACGAAAAACTCAAACATGCTATCTTAAAGACAATTTGGAACGCTTCTTTAGGGTAAATCAGAATGCTGATTTTGTGCTTCTACTTAAACACAATGGAGGGTCCTTGTGAATCATAGATTTAGAAAAAAAGGCACAGTCATATATGTGCACACGCGTGCCTTACACACAAGCCTGACTAAATAAAATCATGGGAGGGGGTCGTTTAAATAAAACAACCGATGTTAACGCTTTTTTTTCCCCTTAAGAATTCAGCTATTCCATGGCAGTAAACCTGCTTGGAACGCTAATTTCACATTTAATTCAATTCTTAGAGGAAAATATATAATTTATAAAAGATCTAATTAAACCTAATTACATCCCCATGAAACTTTAGATTATGAAAACATACACCTAGGAAAAGGCAGAGGCACATAAGTTACCTGATTATGCCCGAATTATTTTCAAATTTAAAATAAAATCCTACTAGAAAAATCGTTATCACCTTCATATAGTCAAATTGTGTTTAAGTAAACCATTTTGGAAAATTTTAGAGGGGGTTGGTAAGGAATTGTACTTCACAGGTTTCTCTGCCATCTCTTTCCGGGGGAGGAGATGTGATTAATGACTTCCTAAATAACAGCCCAGTTTTCCAGCCTAACATAGAGTGAACCTCAATCAGTGGCGATTGTTCCCCAAGAGCCGGAGGACATAGGGCAGGAGGGGGAGGGGATCTCCAGGGAGGGGAGGTGAAGAGGAGCCGCCAGGATAGGCAGCAGCAGAGTCAGAGAAAGAGGTGGGAGAGAAAAAAAAGCCGGCGCAGGCAGGGGGTCGGGTGGAGAAAGAAGGACAAGTGGGAGAAAAAAGGTAAATTCATATCATATTGACTTGTACCCTGACATTTTAAAAGTCCACTACCAATGGCCAGAAGAGTTGAATAAACGAAAATGTAATAACGGATGAAGCTCCTACTGTCCTTCCTCGACTGACCCCCAGCTTCAAAATGCCTACCCCTTTACCTTTCAAACTGGTTCCAACGATTGATTACGAGATGCTGGCAACAGTATTACTGCCCTTATTGAATACAACAATAAATATTATGGATTAACTAAAAATGCTTTCTTTCTTTTAAAAAATAAAATATTACCTGTTTTAAAACCTTAAAATGCACCACCAGACTTGCCTACCCCACCCCCCATTTTTTTAAACAAGCAGTTTACCAAGAAACTAACTGTTCAGATACCACTTCCTTCGACAAAGCTACTGAGTTGACCCTCCCCCACCATGCCAGCAATCCCCCTCCCAGTCTCTTCAAACACGTCCACACTCCAGCACAGTTTCACACAAGCTAAAATGTAGGGATTATGAATCGAAGAGCTATGGAAAAAGCTGTATCCACTTACTTATACTCCCTCCCCATATTAAACAACTAAATATAAATTTAATTGGTTCAGATTGGAAAATGGATGTATAAAAAATAGAAGTTATTTTCAGCTGTTTGTGATAAAAGGTTTAATTAAAACTAATCAATTTGGAAAGTTTTTTTTTTTTTTGTATGTTACTCCTTTTGTTATTTCTCTTTAGGAAAAAGGGCTACTTTCTCATTTTATTTATTTTGGGAGGAATAATAATGTGCCAGCTGTTAGGGAGAAAAGAAAAGGTGCAAAAATCCAATGACTTTGAAAGTTTAACAAAAGCGCAAGGCTATGAAAAAATTATTTACTAACAAAACATTTACTAGGCATTATTTTGATGGTAGAAATTACTTCTATTATACTGATTACACTGACAAGAAAGCAATCTCAATGATAGCATTACAGGCTAAGCTTGTGACATAATATGAAATCGAGAAAGTAATTTATATGTTTTTCATATTTTAATAATCACTTTAAAAAATCAACATCCGGTATCAGAGGAAA
Organism: Piliocolobus tephrosceles; assembly: GCF_002776525.5. Taxonomy (NCBI): domain Eukaryota; kingdom Metazoa; phylum Chordata; class Mammalia; order Primates; family Cercopithecidae; genus Piliocolobus; species Piliocolobus tephrosceles. Next base: position 67,235,048 of record NC_045438.1, read on the forward strand.
AAATCTCAGAAAGTATTCATGTAAATTGAGGTGAAGTGCTATTATTTACATAAAAGTAATGATCACAAAATTCACAGGCCAGTATAGTTTAGCTTTGTAAAATATTCATTTAAGTTTGCTTTTAATTAGAAAACAGTTTAGTCATTATAAAACCAAAATCATAATATGTAGGTAGATCCAGAATCTGTTTATTGTTAAATTTGATGAAATTCATGTGGATGCAAAGTGTGGATGCAAAGTGTGGAATACCACAACTGAACTACACTGTACAGCAGTTATGAGATTCACAGTCTTGCCTGATTGGGGGCCTCCAGTATTAGTGGAATTAAGGTAAGGTTCACTGGAGTGGTCACTGGTGTCAGAGGTTATCGACTCATTCATTTCCTGAGAGGGACATCAGCCTTTCAAGTTGTGTAGAAGGCTTTTTCCAACTGGGAACCCTGAAAAATCCTCTAAAATTTGTTCATGAAGAATTTAAGACAAATGCATTTACATACCTTGGGGGAGGGTAAAAGAAAGGGGAAGAGAAGAGGCGAGGGTAGAGGGGAAAAGGAATAAGAAAGCAAAGAAGTTGCAAAGGGAGAGAAGTAAAAGAAGGAGACACATTGAGAAACACAAAATAATCACTCAGCAATTTAAGAATATGGCACTGTCTTTTCTGCGCCTTCCCCCCAAACTTTTGAGCCTAAGATCCTTTTAAAATATAAATTGCCCATAAGCTCTTAAAGCTCCTAGAGTGCTCCTTTCACATAAAGTCGTCCTATGAGTCTCCTAGAATGCTTTCCAATTTGTCACTTTCCTGAAGTCTTCTGGTTTTAATTTTTTTCTCATTTCCTACTTGTTTTTAGTCCCTGAAAGACCTGTGTTTGACTCAAAAGGCGTGTTTTATTCCTGCAAAAGCCAAATATTTTATAGTTCGACTTACAGTTCTTTCAAAATGTCTTTAAAATGAGTTCAAGTAGCCACAAAGAATCGTCAATGTACTGGGGGGGAAAAGCCTGTTGGCTATCACAATCTTCCCCATTTAAAAAACAAGGTACACGTTTTCCCAGACTTTTTTCCCCCAACAGTACAAGGAGCCGAAAGAGGTGCCAGAGCCCACCGTCGTTGTTTTCAACCATAAGGAATGAGTGACTGTTAAAGCAGAAACAATGCTTCGGTTCTTCTTAAAACTAGGAGGAGGGGCTGTGGCAATGCGGCAAGTGACTCCACCCGTCCTCTCCTCCCCGCAAATAAGGCGGGGTCTGTAGCCCAGCGCTGCCATCGCAACCCGCCTCTCCAGGCAGGTCGCTCCCCAGGCGGCCCAGACCTGAGACCCCAGACCCTGCGCCAGCAGATCTGAGCTTTCCCTCCACCTTCTGCAGCTTCCTCTCACCTTTCTCTCCCCAGTCACTTTTCCCTTTATTCCTCACTTTACCATCTCCTCTCCCTAAGCGGTGTAGATCCAAAGAAGGCTGGTGATTTCTCACTAAGGGACTTTTACATTTGTCATCTTGCCCCAAGAACACCAAACAAAAGAAACCCCTGCCTTCACCACTATGGCAAAACACTATGCACAACCTACTATTTTTACTGAATTTCCAGACGTGTATCATTTATAATTTGATCCCTTTTCCTATGAGATGCCAGAATCTCCTAAAGCTAAGATAACTGCAGTCAAAGAGAGGGAATCCGAACCCAAGAAAATGACCACCCCCACCCCCACCGGGCCATGCCTAAAACTGAGCTGTCTTCCAGCAAACCCGGCGCCGTCCTTTCGGGAAGCCGCGATGGCAAACGTCGCCCTGGGCCTTCGGAGGATCAAGAAAAAACGTCGGCGGGAAGGGGCTGGACGCGCGGCTGGGGGCGATTTTCGGGATCTCTCTCTGCCCCTGGCAAGATCTCTCCTGCCTGAAAGCCGCCGACCCGCCCGTCGGGCAAACTGTCCTGATTCCTTCCACCCCGTTTCGGTAAACCACTTGGCGGTAACTTTCTTGACATTCCTACGACATGGAGTCAAATGCAAGGCGCGCCCGACTGGGTGCGTGGGTCTTGCAGCAAAGGCACTTCAGAATATAGTTGGGTCGCTTTGCTTTTGTTTCCAAAAAGCGAAATTCTATTCTCATTTAATTTCCTTGTCTGGAGGCAAAATGCTCTGGCTTCACACAATTGGTCCAATGGTGGAAATTGAGACTTTCCTTAAATACCTTAACACACTTTCCCCAGAATAATAAAGTAAAATTATGGAAATACAGAAACGGATTAGCATAAATTTTAAGTTTCCCAGACAAATTGCCTTTATATTTCAAAATTTGCCTTTATATTTCAAAATTACCCTTTACATTTCACAATTTGCAAATGCTTCCTTCTCTTTGGTCAGTTACGTTTCAGCAAAACATTGAGAACAAAATCCAGAAAAGGAGCATTATTTTAAGACTGACATTCTGTAGAAAAAGTATTTTTTAACTCTATTTTTAAAAATTATACATAATAGCTGTAGAAAGCATCTTTTTAAAAACTTGGAATAGCAAAAATCCTATTACGTTAACATACTTCTCTCCCAATAAGCAGGAAAAATATTTTCCAAACTGTGCTCAACAAATACTTTCTTAAATGACTTTAATTAGAATAGTAACAGATTAGAAAAATCATTTAGTACTAAGTTTTACATTACTTTGCCCAGAATGGCACAAAAGGAAGCTTCATGTTTTAGCTGCAAAATGAAAGTATTTTTCAACTGTACTACTTGAACATGTATGTTTCCTAATTTAAAGGTCCTTTTTGCAATAAATACCATGAGTCTGTGGAGCAAACACTAAATAATGTTAATGTACTATTCTTTCTTCCTCCCTCAAGCAATTAATAAAAGTATTCTTTTAAGTTCTATTTCATCAAAAGAAGTAATCAACTGAAATAAGAATGTGGACCGTCTCCCAGGTATTTATTTCAATATTTACCCTTTGGGTTTATTTGGAGGGAGAGGGCAAGTATATCAAAAATGAAAGAGGAAAGAAGAGTGGCAGGGTAAAAGATGAGACAAGTTAAAAGAAATCTTCAGGCTTTAAAGATGCCTGAAGCAAATCAGCATGTGTTGAGAAGCAAATCTGTGGAGAAAAAGCATCAGCTAGAAAATGGAGGCCAGAATTCTGGTCCTATTTACCAATCTGTGGCCTTGGGCTAATCACTAAACTTCTCTGGGACTCAGTTTCTTCATCTGCAAAGTGAGGAAACTGGACCAGTGAATATTCAAAGTCTCTTAAGTTGAAACGTAATCTCTAGAAATAACCATTCTTCTGGTGAAAGTGGTACCTTTTCCCTCCAATCCTTTTTAATCACAAGGAAATACAGACATGAAACTTTATTGCAGTCACTTAACACATTGGTGTTAACATTATTTCCCAACAGAAAAGAAAAAGGTCTCTGAACTGGCCCCAGCGAAAAACCGCAGTCGATAATAAGGGAAAAAAAATAAAACATAAATAAATGAAAAGAAAACAATAATAAGAGGAAACTAGCTGGTATACTAAAACATTTGTAGCACCTTTTGAGAATCTTCTTTTTCATGATACTAGAGTATCATCTCTATGTCAAGATTCACTCTAAAAAAAAGCAGTTTCTCAAATGGAAATCCTATCATGGCTTCCTCGTTAAACTTTTTGATCCTTACTGCTTTCCTCTTGCTACTCACAATCCTATATTGAAAAGTTTAATAACAGAATAATATCATTTTACTTGTAGTTATTATTAATATTCATATACTTTGCAATATCACAGCTCCTATGCATGCCTTCAAAGTGGTACTTTGGTCAAGCCAGAGTAATAAATTATTATCAAAATAAGATTGCTACTAAAAAATGGTACTATAACTTTTAAGTCAATTTTAATAATATAAGAAAGCATGTCAAAAGTCTGAGTTTAAAATATTAAAGTTTAAATGACTCAGTTCTGCAGTATCAAAACAAGGAGCAAATTCTGATATATGTTCATGAAAAGCAAGACAGAGCTTCCTGGATTAAAAAAAATTTCCTCAAAATGTCTAATATATTATATTGTGCTATTTCTGTTATGATAAATTATTTTAAAACAGCACCATGTCACCATTTTTAATTTAATTCAGCAAATATTTGTTAGTGCCTATTTTACTTTGGGAGTTACAAAAATGACCAAGCCATGAATACTTTTCATTCACCTCCATAAGCATTTAAATATCTATTATCTATGTTGCTTGAGTTACAGCAAAAGATATCACAAAATACAATACTGCTAAAAGTGGGGGTGGAGGAAAGTGGTTAATTAGAAGAGGTTGTCCACATAATTCTTATGAGAATACCAGTTTTTTAGATGGAGTGATCAGGATGGAGTATAAGAGGACTTGGTATCCATCTTGCCAAAGTAGAAAGGATGGAGAATTCCTGAGGGCTGTCAAGTTCTCATATGCCTCTAGTGATCTTGATCTTTTAAAACATTAATTAAACAAAATATTAAAAAAAAAAAAAAAAAAAGACTAACCTGGGGCTGATGAAACCTGGTTGAATGACCTCATCCTCTTCTGAAGAACCTAAAATCAGAGAGCTCAAGTCAGTACTACATTAATTGCCTATTTAATTATTTAATTGCCTCTTCTTCATCCTAATGGCCATTAGAAAGCAATAAAATGCCCAGGTTTAGACTCTGTGAAGAGACCTGTAAACTTTTTTTTACAGTTTAAGACTCACCTAGCAAAATTAGATAACCAATTGGCATATACTTGCCTTTTATATCTAGTAGAGGACACTAATTTAAAGAACATTTAAAACATTTAAAACCATTAAGATGCAGTCAAAAGATCCCAATTTCATGAACCATGCAGTTTAAATTTTAATATTTAATTTTACACTGTAATTTTAAAATACTAGTATTTTTTTCCAAGCACAGTTAAAATCTACTTAACCTAGAATATCATGTTTCTTGAAGAACTAACTTATTTGACTTTTTTCAGATATATTTTAGAAGATAAATCATGAGAATCTAATGATGATACTATAAAATTGATATTGGGGCTGTTGCAGTCAAGTGAATGAAAAATTACATTAATGGTAATATATTTAATCATTAAGTATATTTTAAAATATCTAATACACATTTTAACTCATTTTTAAGTGGATTAATATTTTTTAAAAAGCAAACAGTTCTCATTTTTTAAATATGAGTAAATACTGATGTTTCTAATATATCCATTGGCAGATGCCACAACACAATAAAACTTGCGATAAAAAAGCCACATAGTAATGAAGTATAGTGATTTGGAAGAGGAACTCCTGGTGACTACTAAATTATTGTTTTTATCCTTGGGTCAGTTATTAAGGTTTGCAAAACAGATTGATGTGAACATGCATGCACTCACCTGCTACACCAAGAGTTGTCTTTCCTTAACTAAGTTTTACACACTATACCTACTATATCAACTCACACAAAAAAAGTAAAACCATTCTGTGAAAATTATTTAAGTTGCAATCTCTCTTCTCAAAAGGAAATGGAGAATTTTCCAAGTGCAGGGTTCTACTGAATGTTGACCCAAGGTTCTTTTTACAAAGGATGACAATCCCACTGAGTCAGATTTGAAAAGAATAGAGGAAGAATGTGAACAAAAGGCACGTGAACCTCTGTATATTAAATCCTTCAGCTATCCTGTGTTTTCAACCAAAAGACACAGATAATGACAGATCCTAACCTTAACAAAATTCTTTACAGACACTTAATGAAATAGAGCTTTCCTTTACATTGATCCTGTATCAAGTTTTATTTTGCACATATGGCTTATGTCTGAGTATATTTAATTATTGTACATAAATATTTCAGCACAACTGTAGCTTATGCCTTTCTGTTATAATAGTCCACAGCCTATTCTTAATGCTACCTGCTTATATTTAGAGAAGAATTCAAGCCAACATATTTTAAAGATGTGTAAATACAATAGATAGGGTTAGTAAAAAATAAATAAATAAAATCTTTGCAAATAATTTGGACAAATTACCACACATACTAGGTTTAATAAAGTCAAAATCAAATAATGCAAGAAAGTTGGCTAAATAATGCTGTTTAATTCAAGAGCTCTAACTGTTAGCTTTTGGGGTTTTCTTAAAAAAGCCAATTTGACTGATAATAACATTCAGATTTTTCACTATTCAAACTTACATATGATGTCCTTGGTTATACTAGTTTCAACAGTAATGTCCACTTCAAAGGAAAAGTAACAGGAAATTATTTCACAGTTAATGTTTTTTCACTATTAATGGTTTAAAATCGTTCAAAAACAAGAGTAGAAGAAAGAACTAAGTTTAAATAGAGATATTATCATGTATCCATCCAATATTGACTGAACAACTATGATAGGAATGAGACAGGTATAAGATGTAAAATATTTATAATTTTAAATGTTCATATTCTTATTCTAGGTGACTGTTTTTTGAAATGAAATATCAGGAGTTAAAATAACTCTTCAAATGCATGAATACTCCAAAAACAGCCACTCACATTTTATACATGAGTATTTATATTCAATTTTTTTTTTTTTAGACAGAGTTTTGCTCCTGTTGCCCAGGCTGGAGTGCAATGACGTGATCTCAGCTCACTGCAACCTTTGCCTCCCAGGTTTAAGCGATTCTCCTGCCTCAGCCTCCCGAGTAGCTGGGATTACAGGCATATGCCACCACGCCTGGCTAATTTTTGTATCTTTAGTAGAGATGGGATTTCACTATGTTGGCCAGGCTGGCCTCAAACTCCTGACCTTGTGATCCACCCACCTCAGCCTCCCAAAGCGCTGGGATTACAGACATGAGCCACCGTGCCCGGCCTTGTATTTAATAAATTTTGGTAAAATATTTTATTTAATAGAGTTAATTATGTTTTCTTAGAAAACAAAAACCTAAACCTGTGAAATCCCAAAATACACTTCTCTGCCCCTAGAATAATCTCCGTTCATCATTTAGGTCTCTACTTAGAGCTCTTTTTCATACTGTTCCATACTGAATACAATGTCTCTACCATGTAATAGTGTACTGTGGTTTAACAGTCCATGAAAATGTTCTCTCTCCCCACTGAACTCTATGCTCTGTGATTAGAGAGACTGTGTATATTTAGCTCGTTATCATAATTCTGGCATTATTTTGTGTTCATTATATTTTTTGAACCAATGACAATGAATTCCTGTACCTGGGTTGATTATTCCTAGGTTGGCTTTTACAAAAAAAAAAAAAATGGACTTGTATACAAAATGTTTTGTTAACCTATCTTTTCATAAAAAATAATTGGATAGGCAATTCATCTCTTATAAATATAAAATACATATATTATAAATATAAAATACATATATACAAAATAATTCCAATTATTTTATTTTAAATATATGACTTACTGCTATAGGAGTGCCTAACTTATAAGGAGTATCCATCACAAACATTCTTAGATTTCACACTTCTTCCTATTAAAATATATAACAATATTCTTCACAATTATACATTGTTCATTATTAAAATCCACTGTTGTAACTAAATGTAAAGGAAACTGATTGCTATTATGAATTATATATTGTAATTCATTCAAAAATTGCCAGTTGGTGCGGTGGCTCATGCCTGTAATCCTAGCACTTTGGGAGGCCAAGGCAGGTAGATCTCCTGAGGTCCAGAGTTCGAGACCAGCCTGGCCAACATGGTGAAGCCCATCTCTACTAAAAATATATGAATTAGCCAGGCATGGTCATGCATGCCTGTAATCCTAGCTACTCAGGAGGCTGAAGCAGGAGAACTGCCTGAACCCGGGAGACGGGGGTTGCAGTGAGCCAAGATCCTGCCACTCTACTCCAGCCTGGGTGACACGGTGAGACTCTGTCTCAAAAAATAAAAATGAAAATTGCCAAGCTGTTAAGTTCAGAGAAATGAAGTGATGAATAAAAATAAAATACTACTACATTTCACATTACTCACAATTTTATTTCAATTCACATCACGCTAACTTTTACTTCTAATACTAACAAATGCAAAAAGTTAAATTTGCAAAAATGATTTAACAATCAGGAGTAGTATTCACCATAATAAGAAAAATTATTTCATTACTTATTCTCATCCCCAGAATTTTTCAACATTTTAAAAAATACTTAATTAGTTTCTGTTATGGTCAGTATTTTCTAAAATAACATAAGTGTAAATTAGATTATAACTTACTATAATAAATATTCACTTTATGGTTCAAAGAAAAATTAATCTACAGTATGTCTCAACTATCACTAAACTACATTCTTTGGAAGGCAACATAGATTTTTCTTTCCTAGCAAGAGAAAATGTTTTAAAATAACACTACTTAAAATCATATAGCAAACATATTAATATTACACTAACACCAGAGTAAAACCCAAAGTACAATACTGATTTAAATTGACTATAACTTAAAATATAACATACACATCAGATAAAATATTAAACATGAAAGTTCGACACTGAAGTGAATGCTGGTGCTTTATTAAAGTTGTTTCCCTACTTTGTCCTTTAAACAAACATTTAATATTTATTAAAAACCTTACTGTAATTATTCGCAATTAGTCAACAGACTAAATTCAAATGCTGCCTCAGTAAAATCAGGATAAATTATTTTGCGATTTAACTGAACATCCTACTTTAATCATAGATGTAGCTGGAAATGTTGCTAATGTACCCTCAATCATACACAGGAACAGAAAATCTAAACAAAATAATCTACTTAAAAGTAAGAGAAATAGTTACACATGACTTTGTACAGTTTAAAAACATTAGGCTATTAGAGTTGGAAAACAAGCTTCACATTCGGTTAAATATTTTTAAAATTACCAAGAGAAGAGAAAATTTTATATTAGGAAAAAAATCTCAAAGTTGCATTATTTCTTGTATTTATAAAGTATATGATTTAATTTATAATATATCATATGAAACACTCAACCTTAAATTGGAGGGTAGTATTTTGGTACTGCTGAATCATGGAGATAAACTTAATTTTCTCAACCATATTACAATTATAAATTTTATTGGTTTCATATAAGATATGGACAGCTCTATCATTCTCTTCAAATACTGTAATAAAAAGAATTATTTTGGAAAATAAAAGCAAATAATAATTTGAGACGACTGGCATATTTTCAAAATTGTTTAAAGGCAATATTATGGCACAGATAGCAGCTGGTAAACACAATTCTTCAGCTTAACTGTAAGCTATAATACAGTTGAGCCACAGCACAGTTAGTTTTGCTAATGTGTTTGTATTTCCCAATATGAAATAATAGCTTTATGTAATCAAGCTCACAGCCCAGTCATTATTAGATGACATTAAAGAAAAGTAAGAGAAAGCTATAGTGGTTTCAGATCAAAAAGATCAAAATAATGGCAAAATTCCTGCCTTAAAAAAGGTAATCATATATACTTTGAAGGCCCATCATAACTTTAAGACAAAACTTTAAAGTGGCTTTTTGATATAGTAAACAAAAATGATTCTAGGTAAAACTGAACACTTCTTTTAATTACAATAACAAGAAAATTTTATTGACATACATTTTAAGTTTTAATATACAACATTATTAATGGTTCAAAATTTATATCATCACCAGAGATTAACAACTAAATGAGAACTTTTAGTGTATTCTATTTTCAATAAACATTTTAATAAAGATAAAGAGACACTTTACAAGTACTCATCCTTACAACACTGAGTGACCTACTGATGTAATAAATGTAATATCAAATAAAAAAGGATTTTAACTAACAGAGGAGATTATAACAGACTAATACAAAAGATAAAACATAATTTACAGATTTTTTCTAAAATGTTAAATCCACAAAATATCTATTTTTAACCTATACAGTCTAGAATATTTTAGTTAAAATGTTTTTGTAAAGTCTGAACAACTGATGCAAAGAAAAATGTCTGAAAAACATAAAAGTAGCATTTCAGCTCTTGCCTTTCCGAACAACTCTGTAAAATACTGATTTGAAAATATCTAGAAAATTGTAAACATGTTTTTCCACCATTAGAACTGGCCATTCAACATGAAGTCTTTTTCTCCATATAATTAAGCTTTTGTTCCGCTAAGAAAAAACTAGAAACTGATTGCTTGAAAATGAGCTGCATGCCCTTTGTCCTGATTTGTCACCTTTGACCCTTAATTTGATGATCCTGCATATCAACCCATTCTATTTTTAGAAGAATCATGTCAATGTTCTATGCTTAAAATAGTACTTTTTACTGATATATTAAATGTATTACAACATTCCTTTTCAGGTAATTTCTACAATGGTTTCATACTAGTACTCATTTCATATAACGTAGAGCACAGTAATATTGTAAGCAGTGAAAGCCTGGTGTTTGTCCTGTTTCAAACAATGGAAAATTTCCCCCAAATGACAGGTCAATATCACTATAATTTCAAAATTTATATTCTTATTTTAAAAATTATTTAATGTTTTTAAGTGGAATTTTTTTCATGAATGATTTCTAATTTGATTAAGTTTGATATCACATATTTTGGTGTTGGTTTTGATAGTGCCAGAATATGAACCTAAATCAAAAACTGCAAATATCAAGTTCATACTCTACCTTATGGGTAGTGTCAATTAAAACTGTACAGTTTTTGAGTTAAATAACTAGTTGCTTAAACGGGTTTTAAAAATCTTGGCATCATCTCCAAGTGGCAGCTTTCAAAGAAAGAGAAAACCTCTAGCATTGATTCTATTGATTTTACTGACATTATTCAAAATCAATGTTACACAGTAAAGTAATATACTTCAGGGATAACATTTCTCTATCACAATTTCTGATGATTGCAATTCAACTAGGTGAAAAGCAAAAAAATAAAAGTATTTATGAAATATATATGCATATATTTCCTATAGTCACGATGCTACTTAATCCCTACACAATTTCTGTGTACTGTACAGTTTTCAGTCAGATTTAGCAGGGACCAATATGGCTGTCTTGATTCAGCACTGTGGCCAGCGACTTTGTCGAGCATCATCGTGTCAGAGAAATCCAACACAATAATGTACATGTATACAAGTACATAGTGGGCAAAGTTCCTCAAAACAATAAGATTCTGTATTTCATATATTTCAAGACTTATTCATATAAATCAACCTTAAGTATTTGAATGTAAAGAATTTCCATTGTTCTTGGCAAGCTAGAAATTCCTTACTTTATGGTTCATCAAAAACAGTAGCTATTTGTAAAGAAAATATAGTCCCTTTAAAATGCAAGAAAATAAGATACAGGTTCAAAAGCATTTAAACAAGAAAACTGAGTATTTGAGAATTTTAAAAGAAAATTAAATTCTATTAAAAATACTTAATAAGAAAACTCTTTAGTTGTCAAAAAATTTTTAACGCCACTTTCATAATCAATAATTTAATTGCTTCTAAATTGACTCATCTCTGTATGCTCATGTTTCATTTTTTAAATCAATTCAACTTTGGATTAAGATAAATGTTTATAGATCATTTCCTGACCTGAACTTGCTAATATAGTCCCCAAATTTAGTAGCTGTGCCTAGCGCTTCAATTATTTTTAAAGAGACATCAGTCTCACACCTGAAGATTGTTATTCATACATGTTTTATTTAATAACTTACTTTTTTCCTTTAATCATGATTTGTAAATTATGACAGCAGTGTGTCACAAATCCCTAATAATGTTACCAGATGAGATACCAAGCATTATCAAACTTTTAGGCAGTTAAGATGTGTTTAGTCTTCTCTTTCTTCAGAGTAAACCGGAAAAAAAAAAAAAAAAAGCCAAACTTAAATTCACTGTATTTTGGGATTTACATGTGCAACACACTTAAAAATTATTCTGAAGACTGACTTTGAGCACTACTATTTTAAATCTCGATTTGCTTCCCTTACAAAGCATAAGATTGACATATCCCACCTCACAACCTAGCGATTTTTAAATTTAAATCCTGACTAATTTCACAACAAACTTTTTATTGTTTCTGAAAGAAGTCTAGCAGAGAATATATATAATAAGACACCATACAGTCTGACAAGGATTAATGAGAATATAATTATTGAATGATTTGGTTCCAGATCTATTAATTGAGAAGCAGCTATAAAGTTACCAAGAACCAATATGCATTACAACCCGATCCAATTCCTTAAATTTTTATGACCCTATATTGTCAAGCAAAGATTAGCTGATCCTACTTGTAAGATGGAAAAGTCAAATAAAACTTTTTTATTCATTGGTAGTATAGCTCCTTCCCCACTAAGTGCTAGAAAAGGCCTTGTGTCAGTTTCATTTCTAAAGCTCTGTAGGAAATTAGGCACACTGCAAAGATAAATAATTTGGGAAGCAAGAACTTTCCCTAAGATGGACAAGGGTGTAATTATTATTGAAAATGGAATACTGATTATTATATTCACTTTTGTTAATTTATCATATGACTCCTCTATAAAATCTATGCAAATTCACAGCAGAAGAAAAAAATGGCATAAATTTCATAGCAAATTTTATATTTTTAAAATCATACGAATTGGCATATATTTCCAAGAATTCACCCTTAACTTTTAAAATTTCCCTGAAAACTTTCATAAAACTGCGATGTTTTGTACTTACTGTTGGATGTAAAAATGTGCTTTTTAAAAAAGCACTTTTGCATTATCATCTAAGTAAATATGGTAATAACTAGCACCCAAAAAATGAAACGTTAAGATTTTCTGGATTAGAGTAAAAATCACTTTACGTCGTATTTTTTCCAGCAATGTTGTAAAACGTTTTAAATTCATTCTAACACTAGTTGTCAGGTGTAATTTTCACTTCCATAGCACTTGTGATCGAGAAATAAAAAACTACAATAGAATAGGAGCATAATTTATTTTTCCCTTGCATTAACAATAATAGGTATAAAAATCTTCAGTGGAGAATTTAGGTCCATGAACAGTAATACTTGGCAACCTTAAAAACCTACGGATGAAAACAAATCCACAAAGAACTGAAGGGAACTCAAGGAAACACAGGCACCTAAGATTTCATTCTGTGTTACATGAAACAATTCAAAATGGCGGACTTACTATTACTTACATTTAAGAAATTTCCGCAATAAGGGCACTAAATACATACTGTTAGATTTTACCCAAAAACACTCAATATTTACCAACGTGCAATTTTTAAAAAAAGTTTTTGGAGTACAAATCCTCATAAAGCCCCGCATCCAATGTTCCAGTCAGTAGTCAGTTAATGCTCCTGCAAACGTATCATTTCTTCTTTGGTTTTTCCTTTTCAAAAACAACCTAAATCCAAGTGCGTTCTTCCCCGTTCTTTTCAAAATCCTTAATTTTAATTCATGAATTTACATCACCGATACCGAAGCAAAAACGATCCCCGACGCCTGCCCGGTACAAAGCAGCTCGGTTTGCGCAGCGCGAAAGGGAGGTGCGCACGCCCCCTGGCGGCGCGGCCCCGTGCGTCCCAGAGGAGCCCGCACCGGCCGCGAGGACCAGCGGCCGGGACCCCAGCCTGCGCCGCACCCTCGCGCCCGAGTGGCCTGCGCCCCCGCCCTGCCCCGCCCCGCCCTCCCGCTCCAAGCTGGCTTTGGCCGCCCAGCAGCAACCGCAGCGGCGAGCCCGGGCGGCCGCTCTGGCAGCCGCTCTGGCAACGCGGTGCCCATACCGGGCGCCGACCCAGCAGCACGGAGCGGGGAGAGAAAGGTGTGAACCCGGAAGTACATCGACTGCCCGCGTCTTAGTGGCAGCACCGGGGCAATAAATCAGGGCCAGCGAAGGAAAGACGCTGCGCGCCGGCTCCCGAACCGCAACTTGCTGCGAGACCTGTCACTTCCCCGCGGTGCCCAGTCCTCGCCCCTCCCAGGCGCTCGCGCCTCCTCTTTTCTTCCTGCTCCTCAGCACGGAGCTCCCCTCGACGTTGCTCACGTGCCAGACTCGGGACCGCGAGCGGCGTCCGCACCCGCACGCACACCCGGCCACGCTCGCACTCGCGCGGCCGCGGGGCCGGCTGCTTACCTCCGGGGCCTCATGGTCGCGTCGCTAGCCTGGGTGTGAAAGGGGGAGAGGGTGTGAGGACGTGTGTGGCGTTCAGTCCCGGAGGACTGGGCGGAGGAAGGGGCCTGGAGTCTGTCACTTCCTGAGGGAGCGCGGAGGTCGAGAGACCTGTGAGGCGCGCGGCGTGGCCGGGAGGGTCAGCACATTGTGAGCCGGCAAGGGGACGCGGAACAGCCGGGCCGCGCGCGGCCACCGGGCGGAGAATCCGCTGTCGCCACCGCTCCGCCGCCGCAGCCCGGCGAGTGGCGGGGCGCGGGGAGGAGGGGGCTAAGCCGGGTGGGGGAGCGCGGGGCGCGGCGGCGGCACCAGGCGGTTCGACTGGAGCCCTGCGTCAGCCGGCGGCACGCGCACACCTGCCCGCCGCCGTTCCCGGCCGCGTCATTGGCTGCCGGCGCCGAGCGCGCGAGATTGAACCTTCCATTCATTCCAGGGCCGGGCGGGCGCGCGCGGCCGCGCTGGAGCTTTACCGCGGGCGCCCCCGAACCCCCGAGGCGCGTTCCCGCGCAGGCTCGGGCGCGCACGGCCGCTGCCGCCGTTTGTTCTGGTGGAGGCTGCGAGTGCCTGGGCCTGTGACTCCTGGCTCTCCGCGCGCAGCGTCGGTCCCGGAGGGAAGCTCACATGGCCGTCCCTGGGGTGTGACTGGAGGGAGGCGGGATGATGCTACTACTTGCTCCCCAACCTGACACCTTGGTGCGGTAAAACTGTAAGAAGGTAACAAAATCATATCTGAAGCCCAGGTCTTTTCTTTTACTACAGATGCCCTGGACATCATTCCGAACAGCACAATTCAAGGTAATAATAGTCATGTATTTTAGAATCCAGTGAGCATCGTAGACAATGCCAGAAGTTTGGGGAACCTACTGTCAGCTGTTCCTATTCCTAAACAATAAGATACTCAACATCAAATTGGATGATACAAACTTAATAATCATCACTCAAAGAGCCACAAGATCTGGGGCCCAAAAAACTGTGATATACACACAGTATTGGTATTTTGGTATATGTTCACAAAATATCACTGCTTTCTCTCCTGTAATTTTCCACCTGATAATTTTCTAATTTTATAGTTCTTTTTTATACTTTAGTTAGTTTCTCATCAGACTTTCAGAACGAAACAGTACTAGTCAATCATTATCTGACCAGCTACAAAAATCGAATATAGCCTTGTAATCTGGACTGTTCTGTGGAACTGATTAAAGGAATTAAATATTTCAGCAAACTAAAAATGTGTTCAAAAATTTAAAATACAGGACATAAAAACAAAAGTGGAAAACTTTTCAAATGAAAACAGTTTCATTTGAAAATAACTAATAAAGGCCAGTTCACTGGCTACTATTGTATAACTAAAAGGCAAATCTGCAAACCGTTGCTGTGTGATGATGCATTTCTCCCTTCCAATTTCTGGATTAGGATTAAGAAACCAATTTATCTATCAAGGGTAACCACAGTCTAGAAAAAAGCATCTCTGGCCTGGGAGTGAGATCAATGCAGACAGACTGATCAGAAGCAAAATCCTGTTGTGACCCCTCCTAAGAATTTTCCACATGGGCTACCACCTTCAGCAAATTCCCTGGATGGCTGCTCAACTTTCCATTGGGTTAGTGGAGTGAATACCACTTACTGTAAAGATGCTTTTTCACTGGCAAGTATGTAAAGTATCTCTTACATTACTTTGTTAAGTAGTACAGAGGATTCTTTCAGATACAATTCTTAGTTATAATCATTGTATCCATTTACACTATGATTCCAAATATAATTTAGAGGAAAAAGATGTGGACATAGATTACTGGAAATGAAAAACAGCAATTAATTAGCACCATCGGAAATGTGATATGCTTTGACTTTAAAGCATTATAGTAGGTTTTTACTTATGAGTAGAGCTTACAAATGCACTTATAGAATGAGCTCTTTTTTTTTAATAGCTATGTTTTTAGGTATTTTGTAAGCCTTTCAGCGTTTAAGTGTGATGCATATTTATGCAGTACCTATTTAAAGTCCTGAGAAAAATTGTAAACAGAAAATAAAAAATTAAAACACCACCCAGGGCTAGTATCCCAGCACTCAAGAGGTCGTCCTTCTTTTCGATTTCAAACTAGTTATCATCATGCCGTCATGCTGCTGTGACACAAGTAAAAAAATGGGACATTATAATATTTAATATATTATTTTATATAAGGTACCTGCAAGGGGTGATGATGAACATTGATGGGCTAAGCATTTATTAAGGAGTAGGTTAGCATGATTAGAAATGAATGAAAAGCCATAAGAACAAAGGAATTTATCGTTTATGTATGGCTCTTGGCGATTTCTTTTTCTTTTCGCGTGTTTTTTTTTTCTTTAGGCAGGGTCTTACTATGTCCCCCAGGCTTGAGTGCGGTAGTGCAATCTTGGCTCACTGCAGCCTCCACCTTCTGGGTTCAAGGGATTCTCATGCCTAAGTCTCCTAAGTAGCTGGAATTACAGGCCTGCGCTACCACGCCCAACTAATTTTTGTATTTTTAGTAGAGACGGAGTTTCGCCATGTTGCCCACGCTGGTCTGAAACTTCTGGCCTCAAGCAGTCTGCCCATCTGGCCCTTCAAAGTGCTGGGATTACAGGCGTGAGCCACCATGCCTGACCGGGGCAATTTCCTTCTAAAAGTGAAACTTGGCAATTTCTTTCTAAAAGTGAATCCTTCTACCTGGGACCATGGTGATAATTTATTTTACTTTATTTCCAACCTCCCCTTTTTTAGAGACGCGGTCTCACTCTGTTGCGAAGGCTGGTGTACAGTAACACCTTCCTAGCTCACTGCAGCTTCGACCTCCTGGGCACAAGTGAGAATCCATCTTCAACCTCCTGAGTGGCGGGGACTACAAGTGCCTAAGTTTTTTGTGTTTTTTTTTTAACGCCTTTTTTTTTTTTTTTTTTTTTTTTTTTTTTTTTTTTTTGTAGAGACAGGTTCTTGCTCTGTTGCCCAGGCTATTCTCAAACTTCTGGTGGCAAGATATCCTTGTGGCTTTGGCCTCCCAAAGCACTCGGATTACAGGCATGAACCACTGTGCTCGGCCTGCTTTACTTTTAGAATATATCTAATAATTATTCCCAAAGAGAACAGGCTCTTACTCTTAATATCGCCAATGCCTACAACGGTTCCTAGAATATGGTAGTGTCTGAACGCACCCTGATTATAGTTTCAAGGAAATACTTAGCAAGACCTTTAGAAAACATAAAATGCAGTGTTTCATATTTCTCTTGCCCTCAATTTTTTTATGACTGGAGTATATGGAAGCAAACCCCAGGCATCATATCATTTTACTTATGAATTACAAGTATTGAGTGTTATAATGTTGAAAAACTAGGCTTATATATTTATTATAGTACATTAAAACAATTAGAAAAATAGAGTTGGCCTGGCGCGGTAGCTCACGCCTGTAATCCCAGCACTTTGGGAGGCCGAGGCGGGCGGATCACTTGAGCCCAAGAGTTGGAGACCAGACTGACCAGCATGGTGAAACCGTCTCTACAACAAATCAGGCAGGCTTGGTGGCGGGCGCCTGTAGTCCCTGCTGCTGGTACTCAGGAGACAGCCGGGAGGCGGAGGCTGCAGCGAGCAGACACTGTGGCCCAGCAGAGCCTGGGGAAAATGGTCACCGCTTCTCTACAAAATATTACCTGGGCGTGGTGATGCGCGCCCGCGGTTGTGGCTACTGGGGAGGCTGAGGTCGCCCGCCCGACCCGTAGGCAGAGGTTCCAGAAAGCTAAGATCGCGCCTCTGAACTCCAGCCTGGGCGACAGAGTGAGATCCTATCTCAAAAAAAAGAAAGAAAGAAAGAAATAGAGAGTTTAAAAATAAACTGACCTGGCGGCGGTGGCTCATGCTCGTCCCAGCACCTTCCTCAGAGGCTGACGTGGCGAATCGCTTGAGCCCAGGAGTTCAAGACCAGCCTGCGGAAAATGGCGACCTGGCTCGCTA
Source organism: Piliocolobus tephrosceles (assembly GCF_002776525.5). Lineage (NCBI taxonomy): Eukaryota > Metazoa > Chordata > Mammalia > Primates > Cercopithecidae > Piliocolobus > Piliocolobus tephrosceles. Next base: position 67,253,029 of record NC_045438.1, read on the forward strand.
CAAAATATTCGCTGGGCGTGGTCCGCGCGCCTGTAGTCCCAGCTATTGGGGAGGCTGAGGTGGGAGGATCGCTCCAGCACGGGGGCGGAGGTTGCAGTGAGCCAAGATTGCGCCACTGCACTTCAGCCTGGGCAACAGTGCGATCCCGTCCTAAAATGGAAGAAAGAAAAAGAGAGATTTAAAAAGGTTGGCCGGCTGCAGTGGCGCACGCCTGTAATCCCAGCACTTAAGGAGACCGAGATGGGCAGATCACTTGAGCACAGGAGTTCCAGACCAGCCTGGGCAACACGGTGAATAGCATTGTATTTGCTTTCTAGGGTAGCTGAAACAACAAAAATTAACGTCTCACAGATCTGAAGGCTTCCGTGTCGATTCTGGACTGTGATGAGAATCTGTGCCATGCCTCTCTCCTGGCTTCTGGTAGACTCGGGCATTCCTTAGCTTGTAAATGGCTGCTGCTTGTGTCATCACATTGTCTTCCCTATCTACTTATCTGTCCCCATGCCCCAATTTTTCCTTTTCAGGCGCCACTCAGATTAGGACCCACCCTAATGATCTCATCTTAACTTGATTAACTACAAGTACCCTATTTTTAAGTAAGTCCACATTTACAGAGACTGGGGGGTAGGGCTTCGACATCTTTTTGGAGGGACGCAGTTCAACCCATAACAAGAATCGTTGTTAGAAGTGGATGATTTTGCTTCTTCACTGAAAAATTAGTATCATTCTGCAGAGAACTGACTTGCTGCACATGGCACAGATTTTTCGCATTTATCATAGTAAAAGAAATCAGTCACGAAAGCTTGTTTTAGACTGCTACATACCTATCACAAATATAAATTATTTTCAACATTAAAAGTTAATAAAGCAAGCACTGTCACCCAAATTATATATCTATCGAGCACTCCCTTGTGTACAGAAAAGGAAAATGAAAAATGAACAGGAAGTTTAACATTCATAAAAATTGTTGGCTGCGTGCGGTGGCTCACTCCTGTAATCCCAGCACTTTGGGAGACCAAGGTGGGTGGATGACCTGAGGTCAGGAGTTCGATACCAGCTGGCCAACATGGTGAAACCCCATCTCTACTAAAAATACAAACATTAGTCGGGCGTGGTGGCGGGCTTCTGTAGTCCCAGCTACTCCGGGAGCTGAGGCGGGAAAATCGCTTGAACCGGGGAGGCAGAGATTGCAGTGAACCGAGATTGCGCCACCGCATTCCAGCCCAGCGACAGAGCAAGACTCCATCTCAAGAAAAATAATAATAACTCATAAAAATTGTGACAAATTTGTGTTTGCCTATTGAACTGGCAAAAATCCTAAAGTTTGACGACAGTGTTAAAATACAGATTTAAAGTTTTAAAATAATTTTTTGGTGAGGCTGTAGGTAAACCCAAACTTTAATACATTGCTGGTGGGAGTACCAAGGGGGCACAACATTTAGAGAGGAAAATTTGGTGAAATCGAAATCTCTCAGAATTTAAAATATACTGTATGACTTAGCAATCCCTTTCCTGGGAGATTATCCTACAGATATAAGCACATCTTATACACATGATAGCAAATGATGTGTATACCTGGATTGATTTTTATAATAGCAAAAGAATGGAAATAACCTACGTGTCCACCTACAAGGGCTGAATAAACAAACAATGGTACATTGAGATGTAAAATCCTTCTGTGTATTTATATGGGAAGAGCTCCACAATACATTGTTAAGTACAGGAAGCTGCATGCCAAACATCACATATGCTGCTTTTGTGTGAGAAAGGAAGGGGATAATCAGAATATATGTTATACTTATTTATATACTTATAATAATTATGTAATATATTTATATACAGAAACACTCAGAAAGATATATAAGAAACTAAACGATTGCCTATTGTGGGCAGATAGGGAGATCAGAATGGATGTAAGTAGGTGTGGGAGCAGTACGTTACATAGTTTTGATTTTTCAGCCATGTGAATGTACAATTTATTTTTAAAAACTTAGTAAGAACAATAAGGTTATGAAAAACTATTGATGCTACTTCTAGGAACAATGTCTTTAAAAACCTGTATTTTGAAAACTCAATTGCTAGAATAGATAACCTCAAAAAAAATGGATAGATAAAGCAAATGTGGCAAAATCTTGATAACTGTTATCTGGGTAATGGATATGTGGCATTGTACTAGTCTCTCTAGTTTTATCTATGTTGGCACATTTTCACATTTAAATGTTCTCTCAATAATCAAAATTTATGAAATTTCATAAGAGGTATCCTTAAAGTGTTATTTTAAAATTGTTAATGACTAAATATTCTAGGCTCTGGGGAGAAGCTATGTAATTCAGAGCTTTAAGGTAGGTGCTAGAAACAGCCAGTAAAGCCTCCTTTGAATAGATGGTCTTGCCAAGTATGTGGACCGGAAAAAGAGAATGCTTGGCAGAAAGACTATTTATGATTACAGTTCAGTCATATATGAATCTACAAAACCCAGCTTTTTAAAATAAAACTTCTTTATCCACCTCCAACTTCTGAAAAAAATCATTGTTCATTTTTAAATTTTTACTTAAAATTTTTAAAGCTGTATTTTAAATTATTAGAGCCATGGTGTAAAGGTTTTTATCTTACACCACTATCAGTTTTTTTTTAAAAAGTGTTATGCCCACACCTCTGTAGAGGAGACAAAATATCTTATCCTTCCATCCTTCTTAGGTTCATTAGCCAGGGCCCTGTAAATTAGACTAACAAATGATGCAGGAGCCTTTATAAGATAATGAAGAACTAGAGAAATAATTCCACCTAAGCATTTTTATAGTAGGTTTGTTGAAGAGTGGAGAGTCTTGGGAAAATGTGATAAGACAAAAAGATCTGAGCTAACAGTGGTAAACTGGGAGAAATTTCATGTGTTCTGTTTGTTTGGATTCCCCTGAGGGTGCCTCCATCTTCAGAGATAAAGATGCCCCCTTCCTCCGTGTATAGGAAGGGCACCTCTCATGTGAGGGTCTTATGACCTGCCTCAGGGAAGCAGGGCAAGGTCAGACAGTTCTAACATCTGCATTTCTCAAATTCCTTCAGCTTAAAATATTCAGTTGCACCAACGCACCATACTTTAGGGTAGAATGCTGTGAACCCCATCACCTCCAATTATGTATATTTATTTATAGATTGTATACAAACATGTACAAGTAGAAATTTAAAAGAATGAGATTTTTAAAATTGTAATTATGTGTCTCCCATTCTTCATTGGATTATCTTCTATGCTTATCCCATTTGGAGACTTTGGCCATCCTATCACTGTGGCCACAAACATAGGCTGGAGGTCAGGGACAGTGAGCAGCCCTAATCCTGCTCTGCTATTACTTAAGGCATAATCAGAACAGAAAAAGTACAAATTCATAGGATGTTTTTCCCCACTTCTGGACAATTAAGATCCAAGACTTAATGTAGGTACATTAGTATCATTTTTGTATATTACAATATAATAATAATTTAGCCTCATGAGGGCAGTTGTTTTCCTTATTTTCTCTGGCAACAATAAATAGTTGTAAAATAGATTAAATATTTGCATGGCTTTCATCAAATTATCTCAAGCCTTCAAGGCATAAAATGATTTATTAGCCCCATTTTATAGATGTGAAAACTGGTAATCTTAAGTGAGATAAGTGGGCTTTTAAGTAAAAGAACTAGTGTTCAAATTCAAATCAACTGATGTTCAACGCAGTACTCTTTGTGCTCTAGGGCTTCTTCAGTCTGACATATTTTTGTTTCAGGTTTTTAATTCACAAGTAAGGGAACACCTCAACAACCATTTTTTTATTTATACCTATAAAAAATTTACATATTCTTACAGCCGGGCGCAGCAGCTCATACCTGTAATCCTAGCACTTTGGAAGGCTGAGGCGGGTCGATCACCTGGGGTCAGGAGTTCGAGACCAGCCTGGCCAACATGGTGAAACCCCGTCTCTACTAAAAAAAATCAATAAATACAAATAACATTAGCCGGGCATAGTGGCTGGTGCCTGTGATCCCAGCTACTTGGGAGACTGAGGCAGAAGAATTGCTTGAACCCAGGAGACAGAGGTTGCAGTGGGCCGAGATCATGCCATTGCACTCCAGCCTGGGCAACAAGGGGGAAACTCTGTCTAAAAATATATATATATAAAAATATATATATATGTTCTTATATATATATTCATATGTATATGTATTCTTACTCTTACTCTTACATATTCTTCCTCCATTCCACAGATCTCTTAAATCCTCAGAGTTTAATCTTAACCTTGCTTATAATATCTCTTTATTCCTAGATTTTGCTAAAATTTTGAAGTTTAAAAAAGTATACTGTTATTCAAACTTTAATTTCATAATTAAAGAATTCTAACACTTATTAAATGGTTTATTTAAATTAGTGCTCTCGTGGCCCTTTTCTATTTTAAAAACATTTCATTCTGGCCAGGTGCAGTGGCTCACACATGTAATCCCAGCACTCTGGGAGGCCAAGGCAGGAAGATCAGTTGAGGCCAGGAGTTTGAGATCAGCCTGCGCAACATAGTGAGACCCCATGTTTACAAAACAAAAAAAAATTTAATTAGCTGGGTGAGGTGGTGCGCACATACATCCCTAGTTACTTGGGAGGCTGAGGCAGGAGGATTGCTTGAGCCCAGGAGTTCAAGGCTGCAGTGAGCTAGGCATGTGCCACTGCCCTCCAACCTCAGCAATAGAGCAAAACTCTTTCTCTTAAAAAAAGAAAAAATTTATTCCATCATCAGTCATTGACATGCAATTAAAAAAATGAGATTTTAAAAATAAAATTGTAATTATATGTTTCCCTTTTCTCATTGGATTGTCTTCTGCACTCATCCCACTTCTTGGAAGCTTCTGGCTTTGAGCCTCCTATCAGTATGGCCACAGACACATACTGGATGCCAGGGACAGTGAGCAGCCTTAATCTTCCTTTGCTATTGCTTATAAGCATAATAAGAACAGAAAGAGTACAGGGTAAAATTATATTGATACAAGCATTCTGCTGCCATAAACAATAATTCAATAGAAATAGAATTAAAATAATAATGTTGGGCCAGGCATGGTAGCTCACGCCTGTAATCCCAGCACTTTGGGAGGCCAAGGTGGGTGGATCACGAGGTCAAGAGGGTGAGACCATCCTGGCCAACATAGTGAAACCCTGTCTCTACTAAAAATAAAAAAATTAGCTGGGCGTGGTGGCACATGCCTGTAGTCCCATCTACTCGGGAGGCTGAGGTGGGAAAATCACTTGAACCTGGGAGGCGGAGGTTGCAGTGAGCCGAGATCATGCCACTGCACTCCAGCCTGGCAACAGAGTGAGACTCTGTCTCAAAAATAATTAAATAATGTCACTAATAATATCTAACATTTATATAATTCCTATCTGAAGTCTGATACAAGTGCTTCACGTGTGTTCTTTTATTTAATGATCACAACAAACATTTTAGTACCTAAACTCTTCTACAGGTGAGGCTTTTCCAAATTATGCAGCTGTTAAGAGGCAGAAAAGAAGCAAGGGATGATCATGATCTCAGGTTGTACTTGATTTATTGCTTCTACTCAATGCTGAAATTCTTGAGGCCTGATTCCCACACAGGAATTACAAATTTAAGAGTGCACCAAATGCTGGCTTTTGGTCTGGTAGGGAAGTTGAGACTTTCCCTCTGAAGATTCAGGTCTAAGTCTGCTGAAATGAATTGACAAACGACAGATTAACAGGAGAAAACCCAATCAAAATGTATTACGTGCATAGGCACAGGAACCAAATGAAGTATGAGACTCACGGAAGAGCCAGATGATTAAAGTCTCTAGCATACAGAAAGGAATAGAGGCTTGGAGTATGGCAACAGCTTATGGGAGGGAGAGGGGAGGAAAGGCATGGTGAGCAAAGGCTGTCTTGTTTTGCAGATGAAGCCTCAAAAGTAGCAGCCTTTAGAAAGAAAAAAATGGTAGTCTGTGGTGAAAATTTTTTCTCTTAGGACATTTGGTCTCCTTTTCCTGGAGTCAATCTTTCCTAGGTCTGGATAAGGGGACCCCTGAGAAAGACTCTGTAGCTGCTGTTTATTTCACTAATGTAGATTTCCCCACAGAATGACAGCTTTTAGGGAGCTATTTCTGTGGTCTGTAGCCCCTCTGAATAGCCATCTTAAAATATGCCATAGAAGTATATTTTGGGGTGGCATATTTTGGTTTCCTTCTGTCTCTGAATATATCTTCTGTCTAATCTTCCTCTTTTAAGATTCCATGAAGGGAAGATGACATGCACAAAAGTTTTTAACTAGATCCAAAGATACCAAGTTTAGAAATGGTCTTCAAGGGACTTCTTACTCCAAATGTTGTAAGTGTGTTTGAGTGTACACTTTTACTGGGATGAGAGTTCACAACCTTCATCACACTCTCAAAGAGATCCATAACCCACAGGAGGTTAAGAACCACTGACTTAGAGGATGTGTGAGGATCAGGTAACAACTCTCCTCTAGGAGTGCCAGTGCTCACATCAATGGTAAACTGCACTTCTAAAAAAAGAGGCAGAGAGAATTGTGTGATTATGAATGGCTTGGCCTTCGTGGCCTTCCTACTTGAGATTGACTGATTGCTGTAGAAATCAGGGGTAGAGCAATCTGGAGAAGACAATAGCTATGAAAAAATATTCAGAACTTTCTTTAAAGCAGCAACACAACAATCAATGAAAGTTATTCTAGAGTTGGGCTGGTATGGAACTCCTGGCCTCAAGCAATCCTCCAGCCTTCATCTCCCAAGTAGCAGGGTCTACAGGCCTGAGCCACCAAACTTACTACCAGTAGGTCTCTTTAAAGACACTTTGTAGCAGCCCTTCACACTATTCTAATGTTTATTCTGGAAACTACCCAAGGGCTCTATTTGGCCACTCTACATTTTAATGTAAATGTTCCTGTGCTAAACTTAAAATGTAGAAATAAGGTGACTGGTATCTGTATTTAAAAGCCACCAAGTTTCTTCACTTTCTCAAGTTGTCATCTCAATAACATAACAGATTTTTTTTTTTTTTTTTTAAACTCTGACTTGGACTGGTCATAACAGTACATTAACCAATTATTACTTGCACTGAATTGGATATGTTGGCTCTTACCACATTATTGCCTAGTTATGTCAAAAAGCCTTAGAGACTTTGAAATGCTGCAGAATATAGTATAAAGATCCCTGATTTCACAGACAGACTTAGATTTGAGTCTTGGCTTGGTTATATAATATGGCCAGTGACCTTTAGCAAATCATTTTACCTCTTCAAATCTCAACATTCACATGTATAAAATGGGCAGATGCTTGGCATATATTAATAGTAAGCTCTCAACACACATTGGTTGCTGTTTTTATTTCAGGGTGAAGACATGCAATGCACATAGTGCTCAGACAGATTCTAAATCCAAGAGTCAAATTTAAGTTCTGCATCATCATTGTGGCTTGCAGTCAGCCCTGTGCTAGTGTTCCTGTGTTCCCTTTACCAGTCATCTTTTTTTTTTTTTCTTTTGTTTTTGGAGATGAGTTTTGCTCTTGTGGCCCAGGCTGGAGTGCAATGGTGCCATCTTGGCTTACCACAACCTCCACTTCCCGGGTTCAAGTGATTCTCTTGCCTCAGCCTCCCAAGTAGCTGGGATTACAGGCATGCTCTATCACACCTGACTAATTTTTGTATTTTAGTAGAGATGGGGTTTCTCTATGTTGGTCAGACTGGTCTTGAACTCCCGACCTCAGGTGATCCACCCACCTCAGCCTCCCAAAGTGCTGGGATTACAGACGTGAGCCACCACGCCTGACCAGTCATCTTAAGATTTTAGCATTTTAATATAAAGTGCTACGGATAATCAGATGGCTTTTTTCACAAATATACCTGAATTTGTTCATCAGAATAAATGTGGTCTACTTGTTAATACATTTATTCCAGCACTATCTGCTTTGAACATCTCTGACACTCTTTTTTTGGACTAGCTTTCAGAGCTGCCTTTGCATCCTAAGAAACCTGTCATACTGCTTTGCAATTACAGGATATTCCCTCTTATCTGACATTTCATTTATCTGTCTCTCCTAGGCTCAGTTTCTCTTATGTCCATGCTTTTCCTCATCTACTTCTGTCAGTACTCTGGAGTCAATGTCTAAGAATTCTCCGAGTAGGGCTGTGATAACTGATTGGTTAGGAGTCTATACATATGTCAGCACCTGTCTGTTTTAGGAGTACGGAGAGACTAAGGGATTTGGAGAGGTGGCCAGGCAGAGCTAAGACAGAGCTAGGAGCCAGGGAGATTTATGGGGAGGGGAACTAATCAAAACCAAAATAAACTATGGATGTTATTAATGGCACAGGGAGCCAGTAACTAGTTTGTTATCATATAGGAAAAAAACAAAACAAAACCTATATTTGGGGAGAGTTAATACTGCCAGAGAAATTACTAGTTGGTCTAAAATTGTATGAAGCTGCTCTAGACTTAGAACTACTCTTAGGCTCATAAGAGTCTTTGGGCAGGAAAAGGCTTGAGAAACATGTGCAGCTTCCAAGGAAGGCATATTTTCCAAAAACCACTTCAGGCGTCACTAAAGAGGTAACAGAAAAGGAAGAATCTGGGGCGGTTGAGTTGGGAATGGGGAAGAGCAAAGGCCGTGGAGAACAACAAACAAAGGAGCTCCTCTTAAAGAGCAAAGTCATGACCTAATCATGGAAGATGTCCCACACCTTGGTCAGGAGGGCCTCACAACGTCTATCTAGCAGGATTCCAGAATTGCTTTAGACCAGTGACTACTGTGTGTCTCCCATTTTTCTCCCTTTCAGAATGGGAGAGTTGATTACAGTCTCAGTTCTGCAATTATATACTGGATGTGGTTCAGGAAGTGGGAAGCAGATATTTCATCCCTTTGGGCGATACGTAGTGGAATCAAGGGAATTCACATTTGGGCCTGATGAGAGGATCACTGTGAATCACTAAGAAATCCAGAATTTTGAGCTCCATGCCATAGCTAGTTGAGATTTTTAGATTATCTTTTTTGGGGAAGTGGTTATTGATTCTACATCTGAGAAGAAGAGACATGGCCTTGTGGCGACAAGAATGGTGGACTATAGAAGATACTTCTGATGCTCACATCCACATCTCTTCTGATAAACAGAAATCTCATGTGCAGTTGGGCAGGGCCATGTACCAGTTCTGCCCAATGGGTTATAGATGGAAGTGGCACATGCTTCTTGTGGGCCAGAACATATTGCCAGTGTAAGAACCCTCAGTATCTTCCCTGATGCAGTGATCAGCAACTTTCCAGATGGTGGCCTCCAACAGCCTGAGTCTTGAGGACTATACAGAGTCCCTGGTCAACATAAAATTGACATGTAATAAGAATAAGATTTGGCCAGGCATAGTGTCTCATATCTGTAATCCCAACACTTTGGGAGGCCCAGGCGGGCAGATCACCTGAGGTCAGGAGTTCAAGACCAGCCTGGCTAACATGGTGAAATCCTGGCTCTACTAAAAACACAAAAATTAGCCAGGTGTGGTGGTGTGCACCTGTAGTCCCAGCTACTCGGGAGGCTGAGGCAGGAGAATTGCTTGAACCTGGGAGGCAGAGGTTGCAGTGAGCCGAGGTTACGCCACTGCATTCCAGCCTGGGCGACAGAGCGAGACTCCATCTCAAAAAAAAAAAAAAAAGATTTAAAATTTGTTGTTCATGCTACTGATGTATTTATTATTATATATTATTACTACAGCACAACCTCATTTACTGGTGACTGCTACAGTGTTGAATATGGTAATTGATTATGCCAATATGTTCATTAATGATTCCTACCTGAAATATGTGCAGTGTATCTTAATAGCTCTTAGATTCAAACAAGATGCTCTGTTCCTGAAATTAACAGGAATATAAAAAATTAAAATATTTACCTCTAAGAGAAGACTTAACTTTTCAGTAATCTTACAACTTTAATACAATTTGAAAGTTGAAGGAACAGTGTACAAGAAAATGACAAACCTGATAACTAGAGCCAATCCTACATACAAGTGTAATGAAAGAAAATTTATCTCCCGAGTGTAGGGTAGATTCTATGCAAAATTGGTTGCGATAATTCCTCTGCTTGTTTCCAGGCTCTTGGGTAACCTCCTCCCACACCAGCTCTGAGTTTGTCTGTGGCTTGTTTTGGACAATAGGACATTAGCAAATGAGATATAAGTACAGGCTTGAGAAGTACATGGGCACTGGGGCTTGCTTGCTGGCTGCTGTGTGGAACCTGAGACTACCACGTGAAGAAGTTCAAAGTACTAGAGGATGAGAGAACACGTGCACCAAAGATGAAGCATCCCAGCTGAGATTCCCCTAGACAAATCAGCTTGCCAACCGCCACAAAAGCGAATAAAGCCGTCCAAGAGCATCCAGCTATAAGGTGAGCCAGTCCAGACTGGAAGAATCACCTGACAAACTGAAAGATGTATGTGAAATAATAAATGTTTGAGGTTTTAAATTTTAAGAGGTACAGAGGCAATATGGTTGATGGTTCTGTTGTATAATCATTGTTTAATCTGGAAAGAATCACTTGGAGTCATCTGCTTTTAACTTTTGTCATAAACACAATATATGAGAACATATTTCAAAACATTTTTAAAAATTTTATTTTGTTTTGTTTTGGTTTTGAGATGGAGTCTCACTCTGTCACCCAGGCTGGAGTACAATGGCAAGATCTCAGCTCACTCCAACCTCTGCCTTCCAGGTTCAAGTGATTCTCCTGCCTCAGCCTTCTGAGTAGCTGCGATTATAGGCGTCCGCCACCATGCCTGGCTAATTTTTGTATTTTTTGCAGAGCCAGGGTTTCACCATGTTGGCCAGGCTGGTCTTGAACTCCTGACCGCAGTTGATCTGCCCGCCTCGGCCTCCCAAAGTGTTGGGATTACAGGCGTGAGCCACTGTGCCCAACCAAAAATGTTTTTTTAAACTATCGAAACCCCCCTCAGGTTTGTAGCTGATGTTGGACATGAAGATGTCTGTGCTTTTAGAGCCCATTTTCAAGTTTTAGATACTAGATTCTCCCCAACAAAAATTCATGGAAGTTTCAAGGATTGCCCATAAGAATATATCGCTCAAGAAAGGCATTGGATTTACTTCATTGTACCATATTTTGAAATGTCAAGGACAAAGGAAGATGGCCTCAAAACATTGCCAAATTCACACAGCTTTTCTTCCTTTTTAGCATTAACATAAATTACATTAAACTCTGGATTTTTAAAAATCATTGTACAGTTAATTAGTGAAGAATTCTTAAGTGATTATCTGCCCAGGGTCATTTCTTCCATTAGTCTTCCCTTAGTACTTAACTGAAATTGCTGTGCTTTCAGACCTAAAGATTAAGTCATGGGAGGTTGGTGTTGAAGTACAAAGGGTGTTTGGTATTTTAGATACATGATACATAAGGCATGAATGAGTTAGCTCAAATTATTGGACAGAATTAAAATATGATAGTAATCTTGATTTCCATGTATTAGGACACAGTATAATGGACCTGGGGCAAGTGACAAATGAATTTTGAGCAGTTGGCAAAGCTTTTCATAAGTAAACCTAGCTGCATATCAGACTGTATTGTAGTCCCAGCTACTTGGGGGGTAGGGTAACTGAAGCAGAGAATAGCTTGAGCCCAGGAATTCAAGGCTGCAGTGAGCCATAATCCCACCACTACAATCCAGCCTGGGCAACAGAACTAGATTTTGGCTCTAAAAATAAATTAATAAATAAAAAGTAATTCAGCAGTTTTCTTTCTTGGATACTAAAAAATATCTCCTAAAATAGGAAGAGGTGTAGGGTGAAGAATTAACATATGTTGAATCCTTACCAGGTGGCAGATTCTATTCTTAGCATCTATGTACATGATCTCATTTATATCTCATAATAAACCTATAAATTGAGCACAGTCATTTCCATTTACAAAGGAGGAGTCTAAGACTACTCACTGTATGTTTCTCAAAGTGTATTCCACAGACCACTCACACCAAATAACCTAGGGAACTTGATAGAGGTTTATCTTTCTTGTCCTCAAGTCAGATTTCCCTGACTCATAATTTCTGGGGCACTTTTAAGAAAACCAATATAAGGCCGGGCGCGGTGGCTCAAGCCTGTAATCCCAGCACTTTGGGAGGCCGAGACGGGCGGATCACAAGGTCAGGAGATCGAGACCATCCTGGCTAACCCAGTGAAACCCTGTCTCTACTAAAAAATACACAAAACTAGCCAGGTGGGTGGCGGGCGCCTGTAGTCCCAGATACTAGGGAGGCTGAGGCAGGAGAATGGCGTAAACCCGGGAGGCGGAGCTTGCAGAGAGCTGAGATCCGGCCACTGCACTCCAGCCTGGGTGACAGAGCGAGACTCCGTCTCAAAAAAAAAAAAAAAGAAAAGAAAACCAATATATTAAATTATACAAAAGCAGCTGGGCACAGTGGCTCATGCCTGTAATCCCAGCACTTTGGGAGGCCAAGGTGGGCAGATCACGAGGTCAAGAGATCGAGACCATCCTGGCCAACATGGTGAAACCCTGTCTCTACTAAAAATACAAAAATTAACCAGGCATCATGGCGCACGCCTGTAGCCACAGCTACTCAGGAGGCTGAGGCAGGAGAATCGCTTGAACCCAGGAGGCGGAGGTTGCAGTGAGCTGAGATCGGGCCACTGCACTCCAGTCTGGCGACACAGCGAGACTGTCTCAAAAAAATAAATAAATATATGTGTGTGTATACATATATATACACACACACACACAAAATTTACAAAATACAGCTGGCACAGTAGCTCACGCCTGTTAGCACATTGGAAGGCCAAGGCAGGCAGATCCCTTGAGGCCAGGAGTTCTAGACGAGCCTGGGCAACATGGCAAAACCTGTCTCTACTAAAAATACAAAAAATTAGCCAAGCGTGTGCCGCCGCAACTACTCAGGAGGCTGAGGCACTAGAATCATTTGAACCTGCAGGTAGAAGGTTGCAGTGAACCAAGACTGTACCACTGCATCCCAGTCTGGGCGAAAGATTAAGACTCTGTCTCAAAAAAAAAAGTTATAAAATCCATGAAAGTTTTTAGTTTGGGTCGGTGGATGTTAAAGTCATTAGTTAATCCACCTCTGTTCATGACAGTTTCTTAATGATCTATATCTATAATTACATGTCTATGTTATAAAAGGTCAATCATTTTTATCTGCAAATAAAAGCAGCATAAGGAAGAAAGAGATTAACATTTTAGACATTAGTGTCTATCCAGTCTCTTCCTCAGTATCTTGTCTGAGATGGCACCAAAAACAATTGTTAGTACTGTTTTTATCACTTGTAGTTTTAAAAAATATATGTATATCCTTCTTTTCTATTTATTTTGTTATCCTTATTTCAGTCTCTCTTTTTTACTACTACTTTCTTATTCTACACCAATTTTTCTTCTTCCCTTACTAGCTAGCCTTGGGTTTGTCAGTAGTTCCTGGTGATATTTGGTGAGGTGTTAAATAATGCTCCCCTTTCCCAGTTCTGAACCAATTAATATCCTGTATACAGAAAATCAAGACAGATGGAGATTAAAACCAAAAAGCTAGATTGAAAACTAGGGCTTAGATCAACAACTAATCAAGCTTCCTAATACTTCTCACTAAGTGTAGACCTTAGGATGACCCACTTATCTGAAATCACTGCTTCAAACCTGTCAAGCCCAGAGAGTAGTAACAGGGACAAGCTGCCTCCAGCTATGTTTCTAGAAGACAGTTTTAAGTTGGGTATTGGTATTAATGCATATGTATTTGTATATGTATCATGAATACATTTATTCATATGTATTAATATTATATGAAAAGGTAAATATTTCTACAAAATGCAAACCTAAATTAAAATCAGTCAATCTCAGTTTCAGGGGCAGAGTGTTGGCCTGGCAGAATATGTAAATGTGGAAGAAGCATGTGCCTCTGATGACTGCCTTAAGACCATGCCCTCCCTCCCAACAATAATATACAGGAACAGAGATAAAATGATGCCATAGCAGATTCCCTATCATGTCCACCTTGCTTACAAGTTCACCTTGCTTGAAGAGATTCAGTAAATCATGTAGAATTGTAGGATCATGACTAATTATGTGAATTAATTATGTGAAATCATCCAGTGGGAATTAAGATATGGTTCAGTAAGTTACATGTTGGCTGTAGAAATGAAGATTACCAGGCCCCAGTGTCAATTCTCTGTGACAAGTATGGGGTTTTCCCAAAGTTAGAAGGCTATTGTTACTGATTGTAATACACCATGTAGCAAGGAGACCCAATTGGAGGAGTATAACAGAGTGTACAGCAATGGGGATGATAGTGGTGGCAATAGCAGCCATGACCCAGAGTCAATTAGCTTCAGGCGAAGCTTCCTAAAATGATATATACAGATGAATAAGACTGCTCTGTCCTCACAGAATTTATACTTTGGCATATAGAGAAGATAGAAACAAACTTATTTCAATAATATAAGTAAGAGTGACAACAGCTAACCTTTACTGAGTCCCTATTATATTCCAGGCACTGTGTCACACAGTTGATCCTTGCTATAGAATCATGATGTAGGTATTAATATAATTATTATTTTAAGCCTGGATAACATGATGAGACACCATCTCTACAAAAAATTTAAAAATTAGTGGGCATGGTGGCACTCCCCTGTAGTGCCAGCTACTCAGGAGGCTGAGGTGGGAGGATTGCTTGAGCCCAGAAGGTCAAGGCAGCAGTAAGCCATTATCACACCCCTGCCCTCCAGCCTGGGTGACAGCACAGGACCCTGTCTTGCTCACACACACAAAAAAATCTTATTTTATAGATGGAGAAGCTGAGACTTGGGTGGAGTGTGGGTATTAAGCAGTTTGCTTATGAATGTGCAGGAAGTAGATCCTTAAGTTAGACTTTAAACTCAGGGAAAAATGTGTAAGATATTGTGAACACAAAACCCATAGGTCAGGTGAGAAGAAAGACTTGGGGAGATGCCTAAGGGAAGTTGCTGTTAATGCCATTTTCTAAATAGATTAGCAGCTTGCCTAAA
The DNA here is from genome assembly GCF_002776525.5 of Piliocolobus tephrosceles. Classification (NCBI taxonomy): domain Eukaryota; kingdom Metazoa; phylum Chordata; class Mammalia; order Primates; family Cercopithecidae; genus Piliocolobus; species Piliocolobus tephrosceles. Next base: position 67,268,074 of record NC_045438.1, read on the forward strand.
ATACTGTTAAGTACTTTTTAAAATTTTTATGTGTGAATAGTCATAATGAACTTACGTGTTTAGGGGAAGGAAGTGGCAAGAATCATACTTTATGTTGAAATCCATGTTTTCCTCTATTTTTCTCTTGGTTTGAAGAGAGACAGGAGGGAGAGGCTTTAGCAGCCAGGCTTAAGAACAGAGGGAAGCCAAATCTGCCAAGTGAGGGATGTGCCAAGAATTCAGGTCCTAGAGATTATGGTGGATTCGGGCATAGATAGCTAGGGCAATTAGAATATGTAAGTAATCAGCCAGAGCTAATTAGTTAACAACAGACTTCTGGTTTAAGCTCTGAAAACCTAAAGTTGCAAAGCAGCTGAAACAGCTAAAGTAAGGTTTTAGGTGTCAAAACTATTCCTAGAGTAGAACATACAAATTGAGGCAGCAAATGTAATTTTGAATAGGTCTAAAATATCAGAAGTGGAAGATTTCAAATTTTCTTAAAGGTAGCAAAGAAAACCAAAGATGAAAGAGTTGTTAATAAATGTTAAGATTTATTCTGACAGGAATGTGATTTGTACCTAAAAGATATGTTTCTTTTATAACACTTTTTGTGTATTTTTTACTTGTATAATGAATAATTTATAGTATTATTTTAATAAAGGGTTACATATTTAGATTTAAACATTTACTTCTCAACAGAGCTAACTTATAGAGCTCAAAGGATTGCCATAAACAGACTCTAGCTAGGAAGCTATGCTTCTGAGTCCTGATAAGGCAGCTCAATGTTGTCTTATATAAGAAACCATAAGAAGTATCTGAAGGGGGCCAGGCACGGTGGCTCACGCCTGTAATCCTAGCACTTTGGGAGGCCAAGGTGGGCAGATCATGAGGTCAGAAGATCGAGACCATCCTGGCCAACATGGTGAAACCCCATCTCTACTAAAAATACAAAAATTAGCCAGGCGTGGTGGTGCGTGCCTATAGTCCCAGCTACTCGGGAGGCTGAGGCAGCAGAATCACTTGAACTGGGGAGGCGGAGGTTGCAGTGAGCCGAAGATGGTGCCACTGCACTCCAGCCTGGGTGACAAAGCAAGACTCCATCTCAAAAAAAAAAAAAAGAAAAAAGAAATATCTGATGGATGGAAGATGGAAGGATGGAGAGCATGGCATTGGTTATTAATATACCCAATTCAAAGCTCAAAAGCAGGTTACAAAACTTCCTTTTTGCTTAGAGTCCCAGGATCCCTTGGAGAAAGCTTTGGGACTGACAGTGATATTGAAACTGGGACAAAGAGGGGAGACAAAATCCACCCAACTTCTGTGCAGGATGGGGCTAGGGGTTAATACATCAGGAAAGGAAACAATTTACCATATAGTAAAAGATTCTTATTGGTTAACAGAGAAAGGATTTTTTTTCAGTTGTTCAGATGGGATGAATAATACTTATCTGTCCTTGAGTTCACTGCTTTTATCTTGTCATCTCCACTCTATGATTGGAGATTCTATGAGCTGATCTAGTTTTGTGTTGTGTTGTGTTGTGTTGTGTTGTTTGAGACAAGGTCTTGCTCTGTCACCCAGGCTGGAGTGCAGTGACACAGTACAGTCACATGTCACTGCAGACTCGATCTGCTGGGCTCAACCGATTCTCCTGCCTTAACCACCACCACCCCTACCTGCCACCACTGACCCCCAGTAGTTGGTGGCATGTGCCACTACACCCAGCTAATTTTTGTAGAAACAGAGTTTCACCATGTTTCCCAGACTGGTCTCGAACTCCTGAGCTCAAGCGATCCAACCACCTCAGCCTCCCAAAGTGCTGGATTACAGGCGTGAGCCACTGCACCCCACCTCCAGTGGGTTTTTAATTTTGGTTATTGTATTTTTCAGTTTTCTATTTTCCACTTGATTTTTTTAACTTCTATTCTTTGCTGAGATTTTCTATACTTTTATTTATTTCAAGTGAAATCATAATTGCTTGTTGATGCATTTTTATAATGGCTGCTATAAAATCCATGTCAGATAATTCCAACATCTGATCATTTCACTGTTGGTGTAATGTAATTGTCTTGTCTCATCTAAGTTATGATTGTCCTGGCTACTAGTATGATAGGTGACTTTCTTTTTGTTTTTTGTTTTTTTTTTTTTTTGAGACGGAGTCTTGCTCTGTCTCCCGGGCTGGAGTGCAGTGGCCGGATCTCAGCTCACTGCAAGCTCCGCCTCCCGGGTTTATGCCATTCTCCTGCCTCAGCCTCCGGAGTAGCTGGGACTACAGGCGCCCGCCACCTCGCCCGGCTAGTTTTTTGTATTTTTTAGTAGAGACGGGGTTTCACCGTGTTGGCCAGGATGGTCTCGATCTCCTGACCTTGTGATCCGCCCGTCTCGGCCTCCCAAAGTGCTGGGATTACAGGCTTGAGCCACCGCGCCCGGCCTGATAGGTGACTTTCTGTTGTATCCTGGACATTTGGGCTGTTGTGTTAGGAAATTCTGGGTCCTATGTAAATCTTCTATTTTAGCAAGCAGTCACTTTGCACATGTTCAGCTTGCAGGTCCTGGTCTAATTGTAGACTGCAGTTCCAATGACAATTTAATTTAGTTTTCAGGGCCTTTGCTGTGCTATTTTGATCTGCTTCATTCCTCTGATGACACCAGGGTTCCCACTGATCCCTGCAGTTACCTCATGTGGGGACAAAAGGCACTTCCCCAGTCCAGGCTACCTGTGCCTCTACATGGGAGAGGGAAGTCTCCAGCACCCTGGAAGGAAAAGTAGTTTCCCAGGGTGACTTGTCAAAAGAGCTTCTACTCTATTCCTCTTGTCAATGGAAGTCCTTTTAAATCCAAGGGAGGAATAACCCTACCTAGGCTATCTTCTGCTACTAGATTAGAGTACAGAGACTGGGCTGTCTTCTGCTGCTGAGTGGGGAGAATCATAAGATACCCGGCCACTGTGCTGCTCCTCCCCTCTGATATTCCTAGCCATCCTGCCTTCCACTCTTTAACTTCAGAGTGCTCCTGTGGTTGCCTCATGCATTATTTCCAGGGTTTATAGTTGTACTTGGCAGCAACAAAGAGGTACAAGTCTATGCCATCTTGGAAAGGAAGACTACTAGAAGGATTTTTATTTTATTTTATTTAGTTATTTTTGCCACATAAGGGATTTTGCTCTGTTGCCCAGGCTGGAGTGCATTGGCATAATAATAGCTCACTGCAACCTTGAACTCCTGGGCTTAAGCAATTCCACCTGCCTCAACCTCCTGAGTAGCTGGGGTTATAGATGCAAGCCACTGGCACAGCTCAGAAAGAATATTTTTAAAGGTAATACATTGTTGTCATTTAAATATACTCTAACCAATCTTGGAGGGACTTGAAATGATTGAACAAATATTATTGAACACTTACTAGGTGGCAGATAGTGTGCCAGAGATATGGAAATAAACAAGATGGATATGGTTTCTGCCCTCATTTTGAGGGGGACAGGCGGAGAGATCAGTAGAATGTGGAATTATTAGTAGGAAGAATTATATTTGGAGGCCAAGAGGGTATCACAGAAAAGAACACCTTATCATTTCTCAGCCTTCCATGGTGGTGGCAGTACAGCAGAGACCAGAAGCACACTATGACTGGAGATATAAAGAAATATGCCAACACCGTGATGATAGTGAAAGCCGTAGAACAGAAAGCACTATTAAAAAATAGAGGCCGGGCACGGTGGCTCAAGCCTGTAATCCCAGCACTTTGGGAGGCCGAGATGGGTGGATCACGAGGTCAGGAGATCGAGACCATCCTGGCTAACATGGTGAAACCCTGTCTCTACTAAAAAATATACAAAAAACTAGCTGGGCAAGGTGGCGGGCGCCTGTAGTCCCAGCTACTCGGGAGGCTGAGGCAGGAGAATGGCGTAAACCTGGGAGGCGGAGCTTGCAGTGAGCTGAGATCCGGCCACTGCACTCCAGCCTGGGCGACAGAGCGAGACTCCGTCTCAAAAAAAAAAAAAAAAAAAAAATAGAATGCTGTGATGTTTTCCAATGAAGAACATGAGCCACATTGACCAGTCAAGGGAACTGATAGTGGGTAGAGGCTCAGGCCAATTGTCATTGCCTCCCAGAACCACATTGAACAGAGATGTAGGAAATGGTATGACTATTACAAGGATTATTTGGACAATAATAGGAAACTTGAACACAAGATAACTGGGGCTACATTTCACACAACTAATGAAAACCAAGGTTAAAAAGAACAAAGCTGGTGGCATCACATAACCCAACTTCAAACTATGCTATAAGGCTACAGTAACCAAAACAGCATGGTGCAAGTACAAAAAACAGACACATAGACCAATGAAACAGAATGGGGAACCCAGAAGTAAAGCTGCACACCTACAGCCATCACTACAAAACTTTGATGTAGTCAACAAAAATATTCAATAAATGGTGCTGGAATTGCTGGTTAGCCATATGTGAAAGCACGAAATTGGATGCCTAGCTTTCACCATATACAAAAATTAACTCAAGATGGATTAAATATTTCACTTTCTTTTTGAGACAGGTCTTGCTCTGTCACCCAGGCTGGAGTGCAGTGGTGCAATCTCAGCTCACTGCAACCTTCGCCTCCCAGGTTCAAGCCAGCCCCCCACCTTAGCCTTTTGAGGAGCTGGGACTACAGGTGCATGCCACCACACCTCTCGAAGTTTTGTAATTTTTTGTAGAGATGGGGTTTTACTTTGTTGCCCAGGCTGGTCTTGAACTCAGGGTTCAAGTGATCCTCCTGTTTTGGCCTCCCAAAGCCCTGAGATTACAGGCATGAGCCACTGCACGGATTAAAGATTTAAATGTAAGACCTCAAACTATAAAAGTCCGCTAAGAAAACCTAGGAAATAACATTCTGGACATCAGCTTTGGGAAAGAATTTATGAATAAGTCCTCTAAAGCAATAGCAACAACAATCTTTAAAAAAATGACAAGTGGGACCTAATTAAACTAAAGAGCTTCTGCACAGAAAAGAAAGAAAAACCCACCCTCTGTCAACATAGTAAACAAACAACTTATAGAATGGAAGAAAATATTCCCCAAGCTATGCATCCAACAAAGTTCTAATATCCAGAATCTATAAGGAACTAAAACAATTCAACAAGCAAAAAATAAATACCCCCATTAAGAAATAGGCAAAAGATATGAACAGACACTTCTTGAAAGAAGATATACAAGCTGCCAACCATGGGAAAAATGCTCAACATCAGTAGTCATCAGAAAAATACAAATCAAAACCACAATGAGATAACATCTCACACCAGTCAGATTAGCTATTATTAAATTTTTTTTTAAAATAACAGATGTGGCAAGGCTGAAGGAAAGGTAATGCTTATATACTGGTGGTGGGAATGTGAATTAGTTCAGCCATTGTGGAAAGCAGTTTGGAGATTTCTCAAAGAACTTAAAACAATGACCATTCACTCCAGTAATCCCATTACTGGGTGTATACACAAAGGAAAATAAGCCATTCTACCAAAAAGACACATGCACGCATATGTTAATTGCAGTGCTATTCACAATAGGAAAGACGTGGCCTCAACCTAGGTGCTTATACAGAAAATGTGATACATATAAACCATGGAATACTATGCAGCTGTAAAAAGAACAAAATCATGTCCATTGAAACAACATGGATGCAGCTAGAGGTCGTTATCTTAAGTGAATTAACAGGAACAGAAAACCAAATACCACATGTTCTCACTTATAAGTGGGAGCTAACCATTGAGTACTCATGGACATACAGATTGGAATAGACACTGGAGACTACTAAAGCAGGGAAAGAGGGAGGTGCAAGGGTTGAAAAACTACCTATTTGGGTATTTTGCCCACTACCTGGGTGATGGGATCATTCATAGCCCAAACCTCAGAATCACGCAAAATACCCATGTAACAAACCTGCACATGCACCCCCCGCATCAAAAATAAAAGTTAAAATTAAACAATTAAAAAGAAACAGACATTCAACAGACAATGAGAGGCAAGAGGTAGATGTTCTCTTAGCAGGAAATTCAATGCTGGATTGTTTCATATTTATGGTTTTATGATAATCAGTGTGCAAAAGACCTGATGATGTATTTTCATTGATAACTCATTCATCTATTTATAAATGAACAAGCATGTGTGGTCATTTCTATTGTTTTTTAATTTTTAATTTTTATGGGTACATAGTAAATATATGTATTTATGGGGTACAGGAAACAGTTTGATATAAACACAATGCATAGTAATCATATCAGGGTAAATGATGTATCCGTAACTTCAATCACATCCTTTCTTTGTGTTAGAGACAATCCAATTATACTCTTAGTTATATTTAAATGTACAATAAATTACTGTTGACTGCAGTCACCCCATTGTGTTTTCAAATACTAGATCTCATTCATTCTATGTATGTTTTTGTACCTGTTAACTGTCCCCACTTCTCCCAGCCCACTACCCTTCCCAGCCTCTGGTAACCATCATTCTGCTCTCTCTTTCCGTGAGTTCAGTTCTTTTAATTTTTAGCTCCCACAAATGAGTAAGAATATGTGATGCTTGTCTTTCTTTGCCTGGCTTATTTCACGTTACATAATGACCTGTAGTTCTTTTCATATTGTTGCAAATGACAAGATCTCATTCTTTTTTATGGCTGAATAGTACTCCATTTTGTACATGTACCACATATTCTTTATCCATTCATCTGTTGATGGATACTTGGAGTGCTTCCAAATCTTGACTATTGTGAATAGTGCTGCAATAAACATGAGAGTTCAGATGTCTCTTCTATATACTGATTTATTTTCTTTTGAATGTATACCTAGCAGTGGAATTGCTGGATGATGTGGTAGTTCTATTTTTAGTTTTTTGAGGAACCTCCAAACTGTTGTCCATGGTGGTTATACTAATTTACATTCCCACCAACAGTGTGCAAGGGTTTCCTTTCTCCTCATCCTCGTCAGCATTTATTGCTGCCTGCGTTTTGGATATAAGTCATTTTAACAAGGGTGAGATGATATCTCATTGTAGGTTTGATTTGCATTTCTCTGATCAGTGATACTGAGCACCTTTTCATATACCTGTTTTCCATGTGTATGTCTTGTTTTTGAGAAGTGTCTACTCAGATCGTTTGCCCATTTTTAAATCAGATTATTAGATTTTTTTCCTATAGAGTTGTTGGAGCTCCTTATACATGCTGGTTATAAATCCCTTGTCAGATAGATAGTTTGCAAATATTTTCTCCCATTCTGTGGGTTGTCTCTTCACTTTGTTGATTGTTTTCTTTGCTGTGCAGAAGCTTTTAACTTGATATGATCCCATCTGTCCTTTTTTGCTTGGATAGCTTGTGCTTGTGGGATATTACTCAAGAAATGTTCCCCATCTAGTGTCCTGGAGGTTTCCCCAATGTTTTATTTTAATAAAATAAATTATTTTAATAGTTTCATAGTTTGAAGTCTTATAATTAAATATTTAATCCATTTTGGTTTGATTTTGTATGTGGCAAGAGATAGGGGTCTAACTTCATTCTTCTGCATATGGATATTCAGTTTTACCAGCACCATTTATTTAAGAGATCATCCTTGCCCCAATGTATGTTTTTGGCACTTTTGTAGAAAATGAATTCACTGTAGATGTATGGATTTATTTCCGGGTTCTCTCTGCTGTTCCGTGGCTCTGTGTATCTGTTTTCATGCCACTACCAGGCTGTTTTGGTTACTATGGCTCTGTAGTATAATTTGAAATTAGGGGCCAGGCGCAGTGTCTCACGCCTGTAATCCCAGCACTTTGGGAGGCCTAGGGGAATGGATCATGAGGTCAGGAGATAGAGACCATCCTGGCCCACATGGTGAAACCCCATCTCTACTAAAAATACAAAAATTAGCTGGCTGTGGTAGCACACACCTGTAGTTCCAGCTACTCGGGAGGCTGAGGCAGGAGAATTGCTTGAACCCGGGAGGCAGAGGTTGCAGTGAGCCAAGATCGCGCCACTGCACTCCAGACTGGCAACAGAGCAAGATTCCATCTCAAACGAAAAAAAAAAAAGAAAAAGAAAAGAAAAGAAAAGAAAATTAGCTAATGTTATTCCTCCAGTTTTGTTCTTTAGCTTTGGCTATTCTGGGTCTTTTGTGGTTCTGTATAAATTTTGGGGTGTGTGTGTGTGTGTGTGTGTGTGTGTGTGTGTGTGTGTGTGTGTGTATAGAATGTCATTGGTATTTTGATAGGGATTACATTGAATCTGTAAATTGCTTTGGGTAGTATGGACATTTTAACAATATTGATTCTTCCAATCCATGAACATGGAATATTTTTTCCATTTTTTTATGTCCTCTGTAATTTTTTTAAATCAACGTTTTATAGTTATCATTGTAGAGATCTTTCACATCTTTGGTTAATTTGTAGATATTTAATTTCATTTGTAGCTACTGTAAATGGGATTACTTTCTTAATTTTTTTTTTTTACCATTTGTTTGCTGTTAGCACATAGAAATGCTACTGATTTTTGTATGTTGATTTTTATATCCTGCAATTTTACTAAATTTGTATATTGGTTCTATTTTTTTTTTTTTTTTGGGTGGAGTCTTCAGGTTTTTCCAAATGTAAGATTATATCATTTGCAATCAAGGATAAGTTGACTTCTTCCTTTCCAGTTTTGATGACTTTTATTTGATTTCTCTAGCTAGGACTTCCAGTGCTATGTTAAATAACAGTGGTGAAAGTGGGCATCCGTGTCATGCTCCAGATCTTAGAGGAAAGTCTCTCAGTTTTTCCCCATTCAGTATGATATAATCTGCAGGCCTGTCATATATGGCTTTTATTATGTTGAGGTATGTTCCTTCTAGCCCCAGTTTTTTAAGGGTTTTTATATTAAAGGTGTTTAATTTTATCAAATGCTTTTTCAGCATCAATTGAAATGGTCATATGGTTTTTGTCCTTCAGTCTGTTGATATAATGTATCACATTGATTGATTTGCATATGTCAAACCATCCTTGCATCCCTGAAATAAATCCCACTTCATTATGATGAATGATCTTATTGAATTTGGTTTGCTAGGATTTTTGAATCAATGTTCATCAGGGATATTGGCCTGTAGTTTTCTTTTATTGATGCATCTTTTTCTGGTTTGCTATCAGGGTGATATTGGTCTCATAGAATGAGTTTGAAAGTATTCTTTCCTCTATTTTTTCAGAATAGTTTGAGAAGGATTGGTCTTAGTTCTTCTTTAAATGTTTGGTAAAATTCAGCAGGGAAGCCATCAGGTCCCAGGCTTTTCTTTGCTGGGAGACTTTTATTACAGGTTTGATCTCACTATTTGTCACAGGTTTGTTCAGGTTTAGGATTTCTTCATAGTTCAATCTTAGTAGGTGGTATATATCTAGGAATGTATCCATTTCCTCTAGGTTTTCTAATTTATTAGCATATAGTTGCTCATCGTAGCCTCTAATGATCATTTGAATTTCTGCAGTATTGGTTGTAACGTCTTTTTCATCTCTGGTTTTATTTATTTGGGTTTTTACTCTTTTTTTCTTACATAATCTCGCTAATTTTGTTTGTCTTTTCAAAAAATGAACTTTTTATTTCATTACTCTTTTCTGTTCTTTTTTATTTATTTCTGCTCTGATCTTTATTATTTGTTTCCTTCTACTAACTTTGGGTTTGGTCTGCTCTTGCTTTTCTAGGCCTTTAAGATACATCATTAGGTTATTTGAAATATTTCTTCCTCTTTTTTTTTTTTTTGAGACAGAGTTCCACTCTTATCGCCCAGGCTGGAGTGCAATTGTGCAACATTGGCTCACTGCAACCTCCGCCTCCTGGGTTCAAGCAATTCTCCTGCCTCAGCCTCCTGAGTAGCAGGGATTACAGGCACCTGCCACCATGCCCAGCTATTTTTTGTATTTTTAATTGAGATGGGGTTTTGTGTTTTTAATTGAGATGTTTTGAATTTTTAATTGAGATGTAGGCCAGGCTGGTCTCAAACTCCTGACCTCAACCGATCCACCCACCTCAGTCTCCCAAAGTGCTGGGACTACAGGCGTGAGCCACCATGCCTGGCCTCTTCTTTTTTAATGTAGGCACTTGTAGCCATAAACTTCTCTCTTAATACTGCTTTTGCTGTATCCCATAGGTTTTTGTATGTTATGTTTCCATTATCATCTGTTTTGAGAAAGTTTTCAATTTTCTTTTTAATCTCTTCATTGGCCCACTGCTCATTCAGGAGTGTATTATTTAAATTCCGTGTGTTTGTATCATTTCCAAAATTCCTCTTGTTTTTAATTTCTAGTTTTATTCCAGTGTGGTCAGAGAAGATGCTTGATATTATTTCAATTTTTTTTTCAATGTTTTAAGACCAGTTTTTGGATCTAACATATGGTCTAAGCTTGAGAATGATCTGTGTGTTCAGGAGAAGAATGTGTATTCTACAGCCATTGGATGAGATGTTCTGTAAATATCTACTAGGTCCATTTGGTCTATAGTGAAGATTAAATCCAATAATTCTGTGTTGACTTTTCTGTCTGGATGATCTATCCAATGCTGAAAGTGGGGTGTCGAAATCTCCAGCTATTATTGTATTGCGGTCTAGCTCACTCTTGCTCTCTAATATTTACTTTATATATCTGAGTGCTCCAGTTTTGGGTGCATATATAATTAAAATTATTGCTTAATTGACCCCTTTATCATCATGTAATGACCCTCTTTGTCTGTTTTTATAGTTTTTGTCTTGAAATCTATTTTGTCTGATGTAAGTGTAGCTACTCCTGCTCTTTTTAGGTTTTCATTTGCATGGAATATCTTTTTCTATCCCTAATTTTTAGTCTATATGTGTCTTTATAGGTGGAACTGTGTTTCTTGTAGGCAGTAGATAATTGAGTCTTGTTTTTTCATCCATTTGGCCACTCTGTGTCTTTTGATTGGAGAGTTTAGCTCATTTACATTCAGTGTTATTATTGATAAGTAAGGGCTTACTCCTGCCATTTTGTGATTTGTTTTCTGGCTGTTTTGTGGTCTCCTCTTCCTTCTTTCCTTCCTTCCTGTTTTCCTTTTAGTGAAGGTGATTTTCTCTGGTTATATGTTTTTTTCTTGTTGTTTTGTTTGTTTTTGTTGTTGTTGAGACAGAGTCTCGCTCTGTCACCCAGGCTGGAGTGCAGTGGTACAATCTCAGCTCAAAGCAACCTCTGCCTCCTGAGTTCAAGCAATTCTCCTGCCTCAGTCTCACACATAGCTGGGACCACAGGCATGCGCCACATTGCCTGGCTACTTTTTTTGTGTATTTTTAGTAGAGACTGAGTTTTACCATGTTGGCTGGGCTGGTCTCCAACCCCTGACCTCAAGGTGCTGGGATTACAGGCGTGAGCCACTGCGCCTGGCCTGGTTGTATGTTTTAACGTCTTATTTTTTCTTACAGTTTTATTGAGGTATATTCGACAAATGAAAATTGTATATATTTGGCCGAGCATGGTGGCTCACACCTGTAATCCCAGCACTTTGGGAGGCTGAGGTGGGCAGATCACTTGAGGTCCGGAGTTGAGACCAGCCTCGCCAACTTGGTGAAACCCCGTCTCTACTAAAAATGCAAAAATTAGCTGGGTGTGGTGGTGCAGGCCTCTAATCCCAGCTACTCAGGAGGCTGAGGTAGGAGAATCACTTGAACCTGGGAGGAGGAAGTTACAGTGAGCTGAGATCACGCCATTGCACTCCAGCGTGGGTGACAATACCGAAACTCCATCTCAAAAAAAAAAAAAAAAGTATATATTCAAAGTGTACAACTTGATTATTTGATATACATATACGTTGTGAAATGATTGCCACAGTCAAGTGAACACATCTATCATCACACTTACCATGTTTTTGGGACGGGGAGGCAGCAATGAGGACACTTAAGATCTGCTCTCTTAGCAAATTCAAGTATACAATACATTATTAGTAACTGTAGTCACCATGCCATACGTTAGACCCCCAGAACTTATTCATTTTATAACTGAAAGTTTGTACCCTTTGACCAACATCACTTCATTTCCCTGCCTCCCAGCCCCTGGCAATTACTATTCTGCTCTGTGCTTCTATGAATTCATCTTTTTTAAGATTCGACATGGAAGTGAGATCATATAGTATATGTCTTGCTGTGTCTAGTTTATTTCACTTAGCATAATGTCCTCCAGTTTTATCTATGTTGTTGCAAAAGCCAGGATTTTCTTTTTTTATGGTTGAATAATATTCCATTGTGTGTACATATATGTGTGTGTATATAGCATATATATGTATATACACTAATTTCTTGCTTTATATTTTTTTATGCATTCATTATATGATTTTAGATTTGAGGTTACCATGAGACTTGCAAATAATATAAACCATTATTTTAAACTGATGACAATTCTAATTGCATAAACTAACAAGCAAAAAGAAAACTAATAAAGACTCTGCACTTTAACTTTGTTTCCCCACTTTTAAACTTTTTGTTGTTTCTATTTATATCTTGTTGTACTATCTATGTCTTGAAAAGTTGTCATATTTATTATTTTTGGTCAGTACATCTTTTAGTCTTTTCTACTTAAGATATGAGTTGTTTACACAGGACAATTACAGTGTTATAATATTCTGTACCTTCAGATGATTTCTTATTACTCATTAAATATCCTTTCCTTTCAGATTGAAGAACTCCCTATAGCATTTCTTGTAGAGATTTGTAGAATAGGTCTGGTGTTGAAACCCTCGGCTTTTGTTTGTCTGGAAAAGTCTTTATTTCTCCTTTATGTTTGAAGGGTATTTTCACCAGATATGCTATTCTAGGATAAAAGTTTTTCCTTCAGCACTTTAAATACGGCATGACACTGTCTCCTGGCCTGTAAAGTTTCCACTGAAAAGTTTGCTGCCAGATATATTGGAGCTCCATTGTATGTTCTTTGTTTCTTTTCTCTTGCTGCTTTTAAGATCCTTTCTTTATCGTTGACTTTGGGGAATTTGTTGATTAAATGCCTCGAGGTAGTCTTCTTTGGGTTAAATCTGCTTGATGTTCTATAATCTTCTAGTATTTGTATACTGATCTCATTCTCTAGGTTCGGGAAGTTCCCTGTTATTTCTTTGAGTAAACTTTCTACCCCTATCTCTCCACCTCCTTTTTAAGGCCAATAACTCTCAGATTTGCCCTTTTGAGGCTATTTTCTAGGTCTTGTAGGTGTGCTTCATTCTTTTTTATTGTTTTTTCTTTTGTCTGTTTTTAAGAGACTCTGTTGCATTCTTCAGTATGTCAATTACATTTTCAACTCCAGAAATTCAGCTTCTTTTTAGTTGTTTCAATTTCTTTGTTAAATTTACCTGATAGAATTCTGAATTGCTTCTCTGTGTTATCTTCGGAATTTCTATCGGCACTTCACTGAGTTTCCTCAAAACAGCTATTTTGCATTATCTGTCTGAAAGGTCACATTATTTCTGTCACTCTGTGATTGGTCACTGTTGCTTTGTTTAGTTCACGTTAGGTAGTCATTTTAGTCTTCACAGTCTGGGCTTGTTTGTACCTGTCCTTGGGAAGGCTTTCCAGGTATTTGAAGTTACTTGGGTTTTGTGATCTAAGGTTTTGGTCACTGCAGTCATATCTGCATTATGGGGCACCCCAATCTCAGTAACACTGTGGTTCTTGCACACTTGTAGAGGTACTGCCTTGCTGGTTTTTGATACGATCCAGTAGAATTCCCTGGATTACCAGGTATAGACTTTTGTGCTCTTCCCTTACTTTCTCCCAGAGTCTCTTTCTCTGTCCTGAGCTGCCCAGAGCTCAAGGAGAGGTGACAAACACCCCTGTGGCTGCCAGCACTGGGACTATGCTGGGTCAGACCTGAAGCCAGCACAGAGTCTTGCCCAAGGCCCACAGTAACTACTCTCATCTGCCACCCGAGTTCACTCAAGACCCTAGGGCCATGCAATTAGTGGGTGGCAAAACCAGCTAGGCTTGTTTCCTTCCCTTCAGGGTAGTGAGGTCCCCCTGCCCTGGGAGGATCTAGAGATGCCATTGAGGAGCCAGGGCTTGGAGTTAGAAATTTTAGGAATCTACCATATGCTCCACTACTCTGACTTAGCTGGCATCTAACGCATAATACAAAGTCCTTCCCACTCTTCCCTCCCCTTTCCACAAGCAGAGAAGTCCCTCCCTATGACCACCACTCCCAAGGGCCATTTGCCTGATTATTGTCAATGTTCACTCAAAGGCTCTTCAGTCAGTTTGTGGCGAATGCTGTCAGACCAGGGACTATGAACTCCCCTCTGGCCCAAGACAGGTCCGGAAATGCTGTTCAAGAACCAAGGCCTGGAAGCAGGCAGCCCAAGAGCCTACTTGGTGGTCTACCCCACTGTGGCTAGCTTGTACCTAGGTTGCAAGACAAAGTCTCCTTTACTCTTCCCTCTTCTTTTCTTAAGCAGACAGAGCTTCTTCCTTTAACCACCGCAGCTAGAAATTTGCTGGGTCACACTTGAAGCTAGCATGTCTCTGAGTCTCACCCAATGCCCACAGCAAGTACTGCCTGGCTATATTATTCAGGGCCTAAGGGCCCTGTAGTCAGCAGGTAATGAATCCTGCCAGTACTAAATTAAAGCCAGCAGGTTCCTTCCTGCCTCAAGATATGTTTAGAAATGTTACCTGAGCTCTAAGGCCTGGATGGGGGCCTCAGGATTCTACCCAGTGTCCCTATCCTACCAGTGTCCCTATCCTACTGTGGCTGAACTGGTATTCAAGTTGCAAAACAAAGTCCTCTTTACTCTTCCCTCTTTCTCCTCAAGTAGAAGAAGGAGTCTCTCCCAGTGCTGTGAGCTGTGCTGCCTGAGGTTTGGGGAGGTATGGCTCAAGCACTTGCTTGGCTGCCCTGACTAGTATCTCACTGAGCCATGTACCCCACAAGTTCAATGGCTCCCAGCCCACAACAGCACCAGGACATGCTTAGAAATTGCAGTCCTTGTAGCCTAGACAGCCTTTCAAGTTTATTTAGGATCTTAGAGCACTTTAGCCCACATTGGTGAGGCTTATCAGAACTCAGGTTCTGATTGCTGGGATGGGCAGTTCCCCTCTAGTTAAAATTGGTCTAAATGCTCCCTCCATGGGCACTGCTTGAGTTCTGCCCAGTGTTGCTTTCTGCTATGCCAGGGCAGCTCTAAGTTCCAATGCAAAATCCCACAATCACTGTGCTTTCCTTCTCCCAAATGCACAGATTCTCTCTTCATGCCATGCAACTGCTACTGGAGAATGGGGGAGAGGTGGTGTCAGCAGTTTAACACTGTCTTTCCTACCCTCTTCAATGCCTCCTTCAGTGATATAAAGTTAAACCAGGTACTGTGAATGCTCATCTAATTTTTGGTTCTTATGAATATGATTTGTGTGTGTGTGTGTGGATAGTTGTTTAATTCGGTGTTCCTGCAGGGAGGATAATCAGTGGAGGCTTCTATTCAGTCATCTTGCTCTGCCTCTCCATGTTTCTATTACTAAAAGCTTCATGTTCTTTTTTTTCTCCCCCAGCTCAATTATAAATATATTGTCTACCTGTTACAATAATAATAATTTAAAAATAAGGCTGATAGTAAATTATCTATGGTGATATGCAGTGAAAGCAGTGCTTACAGAAAAATTTATAGCGTATATATTAAAAAGAGGATTAAAATTAACCATCGAACTTTCCATCTTAGGTTCGTGGAAACCTAAGAACTTTCCATTCTTAGGACACTAGAAAAATAAGAGCAAATGATATCCAAAGTAAGCAGGGAAAAAATTTAGAGCAGAAATCACAGAAATTGAAAATAGGAAACAGAGAAAATCAGCAAAACCAAAATATGTTTCTTTTATTTATTTATTTTTTATTTTTATTTTATATTTTTTGAGATGGAGTCTCACTCTGTCGCCAGGCTGGAGTGCAGTGCCAAGATCTCTGCTCTCTACAACCTCTGATTCCCCAGTTCAAGTAATCCACCTGCCTCAGCCTCCCAGTGCTGGGATTATAGGTGTGAGCCACTGTGCCTGGCCAGGATTTTTCTTTTAAAAGATCAATAAAGTCAACAAATCTTTAAAAAAAAAAAAAGTGAGAGAGAAGAAAAAAGAAAGAGGACACAAATTAGTAATGTCAGAAATGAAAAAAGGGCATCACCACAGATCCCATGGATGTTAAAAGATAATAAAGGATTATTATAAACAACTCTATGCCCACTAATTTAGATGAAACAAACCGATTCCTTGAAAGATACAATCTGCCAAAACTCACACAAGAAAAAAATGGACAATTTGAATCAGTTTATATCTGTTAAACAAATTGAATCAATGGCCAGGCACGGTAGCTCACGCCTGTAATCCCAGCACTTTAGGAGGCCGAGGCAGGCGGATCATGAGGTCAGGAGATCAAGACCATCCTGGCTAACACGGTGAAACCCCGTCTCTACTGAAAATACAAAAAATTAGCCGGGTGTGGTGGCGGGCACCTGTAGTCCCAGCTACTCGGGAGGCTGAGTCAGGAGAATGGCATGAACCCAGGAGGCAGAGCTTGCAGTGAGCTGAGATCGTGCCACTGCACTCCAGCCTGGGTGACAGAGCGAGACTCTGTCTCAAGAAAAAGAAATTGAATCAATAATAGCCTTTCAAAACAGAAAGCACTAGGCCCAGATGGGTTCACCTATGAATTTTACCAAACATTTAAGGAAGATATTATGCCAATTATCTTCAGTCTCTTTCAGAGGATAGAAACAGAATGTCTGACTCATTCTGTGAATCCAGGATTACACTAGGATTTTCTTGTAATACCAGACAAAGGTATTACAAGAAAACTACAGACCAATATCCTCTCATAAGTATAAATGCAAAAACCCTTAACAATATATTAGCAAATGGAATCCAGCAATGTATAAGAGTTATACACATGACCAACTGTGATTTATTCTAGGTGTTAAGGCTGATTCAACATTTTCAGAATGCATTAATGTAATACATCACACCAAAAGACTTTTAAAAAGAAAAATTATGCCAGGTACGGAGGTTCACACCTGTAATCCCAGCACTTTGGGAGGCCAAGGTGGGTGGATCACCTGAGGTCAGGAGTTCCAGACCAGCCTGGCTAACCTGGTGAAACCCCATCTCTACTAAGAATACAAAAGTCAGCTGGGCATGGTGGCAGGTGCCTGTAATCCCAGCTACTCGGGAGGCTGAGGCAGGAGAATCACTTGAACCCGAGAGGGGTAGGTTGCAGTGAGCTGAGATTGCACCACTGCACTCCAGCCTGGGCAACAGAGCGAGTCTTCATCTCAAAAAAAAAAAAAAAGGAAAAAAAAGAGAAACATTATATGATTATATAAATAGATGTAGAAAGCATTTGACAAATTCAGCAACCACCGATAATAAAAACTCTTGGCCAGGCACAGTGGCTCACACCTGTAATCCCAGCACTTTGGGAGACCAAGGTGGGTGGATCAAATGAGGTCAGGAGTTCGAGACCAGCCTGGCCAACATAATGAAACACTGTCTCTACTAAAAATACAAAAATTAGCAGGGCGTGGTGGTGGGCACCATAATCCCAGCTACTCGGGAGGCTGAGGCAGGAGAATGACTTGAACCCAGGAGGCGGAGTTTGCAGTGAGCCGAGATGGTGTCATTGCACATTCCAGCCTGGGCAACAAGAACGAAACTCTGTCTCAAAAAAAAAAAAAAAAAAAAAAAAAAAACACCTCTCAGTAAATAGGAATACAAGTGAGTGTCCTTGACTTGATAAAGAATATCTATAAAATCCACAGCTAACATCATACCTAATAGTGAGAAACTCAAAGGTTTCCCATTAAAATCATAAACAAGATGAGGATGTCCCCCTCAGCACTCCTTTTCAATATTTTGCAATATTTTACTAGAAGTACTAGTTAATACAACAAGAAAATTAAATAAAAGGTATGCAGATTGGGAAGAAATAAGTAAAACTGTCTTTGTTTGCGGTTGATATGATCATCTATGTAGAAAATTCAAAAGAATAGACAAAAAAAAAAACTCCTTGAACTAACAAGCAATTACAGCAAGGTTGCAGGATTCAAAGTTAATATCAAAAGTCAACCACTTTTCTATATGCCAACAATGAACAAGTGGAATTCAAAATTAAACACAAATACCATTTATATTAGCATTCATGTACATTATTAGCATGGTGAAATGAAATACTTAGCTATAAATCTAACAAAATATGTAAAAGATCTTTATGAGGAAAACTACAAAACTCTGAAGAATGAAATCAAAGAAGAACTAAATAAATGGAGAAATATCTGATGTCCATGGTTAGGAAGACACAATATTTTCAATATCCCAGTTTCCCCCAACTAAATTTATAGATTCAATACAATCCCAATCAAAATCATAGCAAGTTATTTTGTGTATATTGACAAAGTTATTTTAAATTTTATTTATTTATTTGTTTGTTTGCTTATTTGAGACAGGGTCTCACTAGGCTGGAGTGAAGTGGTACAATCGTGGCTCACTGCAGCCTTCACCTCCCAGGTTCAAGCGATCCCCTCACCTCACCCTCCCACATAGCTAGGTCTACAGGCACATGCAACCATGCCTGGCTAAGTTTTTTATTTTTTGTAGAGATAGGGTTTAGCTGTGTTGCACAGACTGGGTTCGAACTCCTAGACTCAAGCAATCTGCCTACCTTGGCCTCCCAAAGTGCTGGGATTACAGGCATTAGCCACCACACCCAGTTGATTTTAAATTTTATCCAGAAAGGCAAAAGAACCAGAATAACCAACACAATATTAAAGAAGAACAAAGTTGGAGGATTGCAACTACCTGACTTCAAGACTTTCCATAAAGCTACTGTTATCAAGACAGTGTGGTACTGGTGAAAAAAATAGAGAAATAGATGATCCATGAGCAAAAACATGAATCCAGACACAGATCTTCTACCCTTTATAAAATTTAACTAAAAATGGATCATAGAGGCTGGACACAGTGGCTCATGCCTGTAATCCCAGCACTTTGGGAGGCTGAGGTGGGCGGATCACCTGAGGTCAGGAGTTTGAGATCAGCCTGACCAATATGGTGAAATCCTGTCTCTACTAAAAGTATAAAAACTAGCCGGGCATGGTGGCAGGCACCTGTAATTCCAGCTACTTGGGGGGCTGAGGCAGGAGAACTGCTTGAACCTGGGAGGTGGAGGTTGCAGTGAGCTGTGATCATGCCATTGCACTCCAGCCAGGGTGACAAAAGAGAAACTCCATCTAAAAAGAAAAAGGATCATAATGGATCATAGACCTAAATATAAAAGGCAAATTTTTTAAAATCGTAGAAGATAGCATAAGAGAAAATCTAGATGAACTAGGATATGGCGATGACTTTTTAGGGACAACACTGAAGACATGATCCATGAAAGAACTAATTGATTAGCTGGACTTAGTTAACAATCAAAACTTCTGCCCCAAAAATACAATGTCAAGAGATTGAGAAGATAAGCCATAGATGGGGAGAAAATATTTGCATAGACACATCTGACAAAGGGCTGATATCCAAAATATACAAACACTTGTTAAAACTCAACAGTAAGAGAAAAAATAACCCAATTTAAAAAATTGGGTGGCTGGGGGTGGTGGCTCGTGCCTATAATCCCAGCACGTTGGGAGGCTGAGGCAAATGGATCACTTGAGGTCAGGAGTTCAAGATCAGCTTGGCCAAGATAGTGAAACCCCATCTCTACTGAAAACAGAAAAATTATCCAGCCATGGTGGTGCATGCCTGTAATCCCAGCTACTTGGGAGGCTGAGGCAGGAGAATCGCTTGAACCCAGGAGGCAGAGGTTGCAGTGAGCTGAGGTTATGCCACTGCACTCTAGCCTGGGTAACAGAGTAAGACTCTGTCTTTAAAAAATAAAAAATGGGCTGGGCGCGGTGGCTCATGCCTGTAATCCCATCACTTTGGGAGGCCGAGGCAGGAGGCCCAGCTACAGGCGCCCACCACCTGAGGTAGGAGAATGGCATAAACCCAGGAGGCAGAGCTTGCCGTGAGCCAAGATCGCACCGCTGCACTCCAGCCTGGGTGACAGAGGGAGACTCCGTCTCAAAAAAAAAAAAAAAAAAAAGCCAAAGACCTGAAGAGAGACTTCACCAAAACATACATATAGATGGCAAATAAGCATATGAAAAGATGCTCCACATCACATGTCATCTGAGAAGTGAAAAATAAAACAACAATAAGAGATACTACCATACTCCTATTATAATGACCAAAATCTGGAACAGTGACACCACAAATGCTAGTGAGGATGTGGAGCAACAGGAATCCTCATTCATTGCTGGTGGGAATGCAAAATGGTACAGTCACTTTAGAAGACTATTTGGCTGTTTTTTACAGAACTAAACATATTCTTACCATATTGTCCAGAAATCATGCTCCTTGGCATTTACCTAAAGGAGTTGAAAACTTATATGCACCCACATTTACTGCATTTTTTATTCATAATTGCCAAAACTTGGAAGCAACCAACATATTTTTTAGTAGGTGAATGGATAAATAAACTGTAGTTTTGTAGACAATGGAATATTACTAAACACTAAAATTAAACGAGTTACCAAGCCATGAAAAGACATGGAGGGTCTTTAAATGCATATTACTAAGTGAAAGAAGCCAATCTGAAAATGTTGATATATAATTCCAACCGTACATCATAGAATGTATGATGTATGTATGTCTATATGGATGGATGAATGGATGGATGATTCCAACTATAGGGCATTCTAGAAAAGGCAAAACTTGAGACACTAAAAAGATCAGTGGTTGGCAGGCGTTAATGAGGGAGGAAAGGTTGAATAGGTGGAGCACAGAAAATTTTGGAACCGTGAAAATACTGTGTTTGATACAAATGATGGATATATGACATTAAGCATTTTTCCAAGGCGTAGAATGTAAAATACAAGAGCTAAGCCTGATGTAAACTATGGACTTTGGGTGATTATCATGTGTCAACAGTCTCATCAGTTGTGACAAATATGTCACTCTGTGGTGGATATTGATAATGGAGGAGTCTATGCATTTGTAGGGTGAGGGGATATATGGGAAATCTCTATACCTTCATCTTTTTTATTTTTCTCTCTCTTTTTTTTTTTTGAGATGGAGTTTCCCTCAGTTACCCAGGCTGGAGTGCAATGACGCAGCCTCGGCTTACTGCAACCTCTGCCTCTCAGATTCAAGTGATTCTCCTGCCTCAGCCGCCCAGGTAGCTGGGATTACAGGCACCTGCCATCATGCCCATATCAAAACATTGTATTTTTGATAGAGACAAGGTTTTACCATGTTGGTCAGGCTGGCCTTGAACTCCTGACCTCAGGTGATCCACCCATCTCAGCCTCCCAAAGTGCTGGAATTACAGGTGTGAGCCACTGCACTGGGCCTATACCTTCATCTTAATTTTGTTGTGAAACCAAAAGTGCTCTAAAAATAGGCTTTTTTTAAAAGATGGCAAGAAATTTAAAAATATATTATCTATGATATTGGTTCATAGAACAGTGGTTTTTTTTTTTTTTTTTTTCTTTTTTCTTTTTTTTAGAGACAGGATCTCTGTTGCCCAGGCTGGAGTGCAGTGGTGCAATCATGGCTTAGTGAAGCTTCTACCTCCTTGACTCAAGTGATTTGCCTGCCTCAGCCTCCCAAGTAGCTGGGACCACAGGCATGAGCCACTGTGCCCAGCAGAACAGTATTTTTTTTTTTTTTTTTAACAATTCACTCTGCTATAGTGATAGTCTGTCTTCAAAGTAAACCTGTGGGGCACTTAGCCATATGATAAATAGTTTATTCAGAGTGGTGTGGAGATACTCAAGTTTCTTACTCTCAGATTTCTGCAGGTTTCCCTAAGGGCTTGAAACACAGCCACACTTAGTTGAATTGGTGATATGGAAGGGGTTTAGATAAAAATTAGTGCATTATGAGGAAATTGCCTGGTTCAAATTACAGTATCCGTGTGTGTGTGTGTGTGTGTGAGAGAGTGTCAATAATGTAACCATCATTTCATTGAAATACCTGTCAGTTTGTTTCAAGTGCTTATGATGGATGCCTGTGATCTACTGGGCTGAAATAGTTTTCATTGATAACTGGGAAAATCAGAGCATGCTCATAAAGCAAAAATAACTCCAGCATCCTCAAATGTTTGAAAATTTCTAAAGTAAATCAATTAACTCAATAATAACCTCTAGCCTCCCTTTCCTTCAGTATTTTTCAATTTTATATTGATATTGAATCCAATTTTCAGTACATTTCAATACAATTAGTGCCTGTCCTTTGTCTATGTACTTGCTCTAGTATATTTATCTTCATTTGGGATAATGTTCATTACTACTACTTCTTCAATCGTAATTCTATCCAATTTTTTTTGCAAAGTATTGCCATAGCTATTCTACATTTAAATTTCCAGTGTACTAAATTTTTATCTGCAGTAATATTAAAGTTGATTTTTTTTTAAACTTGAATCTTAAGCCAGGTACAGTGATGTGTGCATGTAGCCCCAACTACTGAAGAGGCTGAGGAAATCCTTTGAATCCAGGATTTCAAAGCCAGCCTGGGCAATATAGCAAGAGCTCATTTCTTAAAAAAAAATTTTTTAACCTTTGATCTTAAAACTATTGAAATGAAATAAGTTCACTGAAAATCATTAGAACATGATGGAGTATATAAAGTAATAAGTAGAATTCACAGGGTTAAGGGTTTGTTTTGGTATGTGCTTTTTCCAAAGCATTACGCTACCTGAAGTCATTTTGTAGTGTTGTAGGACTACAAGGTAATAAGGCACCCACTGTGATCCCCTATTTTGAAGATGAAAGGCTGAAGGCCTGGAGAGGCAACAAGAAAGGCAAAGACAAGCCACTTGGAGCCCATTCCCCCCGGTGCAGCTGGTCAGTTGTAATAGACTTTGTGATGACTAGCTACCTTATTAAACATTCTCTAATCTGACTCCTTAATCACAATGAGAGCTCTAGAGGGGAAAAGACAAGGGATTCTATATTAGGATCCACATTTGCTGCAAAGGAGCAAAAATGATTAGATGGAGAAAAGATAAGTTGGCCCACTCAATGAAAAAGAAAGAAAAAAAGGGAAAGCTAAAGGGGGAAAAAAAGAAAAAGAAAGTGGCTAATAAATCATGGGATGTCACACTAACCTGATTTTTCACAAAACTGTGTAACTCATTCTGAAGCTAAAGAATAAACCAACACCTAAGGACATCCCACTGAATAGGAAAGATACAAATGATACTTTTCATAATTTGGCATAACTGGGCAGTGGTAGATGTTTTTAACATAAAGTCCTAATACCGTGATTACCTATAACCCCAGATATTTTACCTAATCCTCTTAGGTAATGAGGGGACTAAAGAATAAAAAACATTAAAATGAAACCTCTAGCTTATATTATAAGGTAAGAATTAAAATGGTCCCCTCCCCCAAAAGAAAAAAAAAACCGTCAAGATGATTCTATGGAAAAATAGTGAGATATGGCCGAGTGTGGTGGTTCACGCCTGTAATCCCAGCACTTTGGGAGGCCAAGGTGGGTGGATCACGAGGTCAGGAGTTCAAGACCAGCCTGGCCAAGATAGTGAAACCCCATCTCTACTAAAACTATAAAAATTAGCCAGGCGTGGTGGCGGGAGCCTGTAATCCCAGCTACTTAGGAGGCTGAGGCAGGAGAATCGCTTGAACCCGGGAGGTGGAGGTTGCAGTGAGCCGAGATCATGCCACTGCACCCTAGCCTGGGCGACAGAGTGAGACTCCATCTCAAAAAAATTTTTAAAAAAAAGTAAATAAAAAATAAAAATAGAAAGATAATTATATCTTGATATTTTTTGACAAAAACCAAGAAGCACCCACATAGGACTTATACAGAAATGCTGAAACAAAACCAGAATGGAATAAAGGATGCAATTTGCAGGTGAAGCGCACTCTTGGGAAGAAGAAAATTTTACATAATTGCTTTGATCCTCAAGTAGATTAAAGAAAACATGGGCGCTACAAAAACAGGAAAAAATGTCCAATAACCCTAACTCTATCTCTAATTATCCACATAACCTTTACTAAAACAAATGAACAAAAAATGCACTTTAATAATTTTTTTCATCATCTTTCAGGGATAAATAAAAATAAATGTTCATGCTATGTAGGAAAGGACTAGTGATATATATTGAATCTTTTTAAACACAGAATTAAACTTACATAACTGGTAACTGGTGAGAGAGAAGAATGTACATCTTGTAACGATTAAAGAAGAATCTTAGTGTATAATGACAATCATTTAACTGTAATAATCTAGGACAAAATTCTCAGAGCATGCAAACAAAAATTGCAAGTTGGAAAGCGGGGAGCCATATTCCCTGTCATAAAACACACAATAGAATAGAATAGAAATACTAATTCAGTGATGTGATTTTACTATAATTTTATTTTTAAATATGAGCAAAATATGAACAAAACCACTTTCATTTTCTAAAACTAAGTTCAGGTGGTACTAGAAAGTGGGGCTTCTTAGCTTCAGGGTGTTATAGAACCTCAGCTATGGAAGAAATCTCTGAGGCTATCTATGAAAATATTTAGTGGATTAACACATTCTATTGTTTCATTTCAGACTGATCCAAATAATGCCAGCCAGCTGAGCCAAGTGTATACATTCCTCACTCAGCCCCAGAGAGCTTCACAATGGTTCATTAGGCAGCTAATTAGACTTGTATTACTCTCAGTCACAGGCTCACAGATCCCACCCAATGGACACACCCTCGGCATGATCCTTGCTCTTGGTGCATCTCACCTCATTTTGCTATTCAGAGGCAGCTGAAGAGAGATTTTTGTGTCCTAGAAAAAAAAAAAAAAAAGTATTTTAAGCAGCCTTGTCCATGCACTAATTTTGACTTGTTTTGTTGAATATGTTCAAAAGAGTAGTGCTAGGGAATTTAGTGATTCCACAGCTTAAACTTAAAAGGAGAAACTCAAGTCAATTGTTGGGTAGGTGGCAAGGAGGTACCTAGAGAGCATACTTCGGAACTATAACATGTGGCTCTTTTGTGAAGAGGAGTATCTTGCTCTTATGACCTGAAGAAAATCCTGAATACACAGATTCAAGTCCACTTATTCAGCTCTTGAGATGACAGGGTATTACCTATGGAAAATCCTTGTATGTAGAATTTTGCTTTGGTCCTGTGTTGTCAAAGTACCAGTTTGTGGAGCTCCAGGGCTTGCAAAATGGTCATTTTAAATGAGATTTTAACTGAGTTTATTATTTTTAAAATATATTATATATTTCAAGCAAACATTTTGTATTATTTATTTATTTCTTTATTATTATTATTATTTTGAGGCAGAGTCTCGCTCTGTCGCCAGGCTGGACTGCAGTGGTGAAATCTTGGCTCACCGCAGCCTCCGCTTCCTGCGTTCATGCCATTCTCCTGTCTCAGCCTCCCAAGTAGCTGGGTCTACAGGCGCCCACCACCACACCTGGCTAATTTTTTGTATTTTTAGTAGAGACGGGGTTTCATCATGTTGGTCAGGATGGTCTCAATCTCTTGACCTAGTGATCTGCCCGCCTTGGCCTCCCAAAGTGCTGGGATTACAGACATGAGCCACTGCGCCTGGCCTTGTATTTATTTTCTAATGATCTTTTATTATAAATCATAATCTTAAAAATAAGGAAAAAATTAAACCATTGGAATATTTGGCTGGATTACAATTCATAAGTGCTGACATCTACTGGTTGTTACTATTCTTTGATAAAGTACTATTCGGGTAGTACATATTATGATGCCGGCTACATCATAATACCTGATTTAAAAGTATTTACTTCAAAATTTAGATCATACTATTTCTCTTTATAAAACTGATGCATTTGAAATACTTTGGTTAAGAAGAATCATTCTGAAACTCTGGAATTAAACACAGTTTTCAAACTTTTTTCCCCTGCAAGTATGCAATTCACAAGTACAGTACTTTTCCATGATAACATCCTGCTGCATGCAATGGTTTTCAACACCGGCCTGGAAGAGAGATGAGAATTCCTAAGAGATGAGTAAGAAGTTTTCCAAACCCCTTGAAACTTACTATTTTTAAGTTTTTCTTTTGTGTCTGCTTAGGAAGGCAGGTAAAATCACTGGATAGTCATCATGCTTAAATTCATTGGGATTTCCTGGAAGCTTAGCTTTGGTACAATTTGATAATCACAAAGAGCATTTAGAATGAAAAGATACAGGCCAGGCATAGTGGTTCACACCTGTAACCCCAATACCTTGGGATGCTGAGGGAGGATTGCTTGAGCCCTGAAGTTTGAGACCAGACTGGGCAACAAAGTGAAGTGAAGCCCTGTCTCTGAGAAAAAAGAAAAAGAAAAAAGAAAAGAGAAAAGAATTAGCCAAGTGTGGTGGTGTGTGTGCCTGTGATCCCAGCTACATGGGAGGCTGTCAGGAAGATCACTTGATCTGAAGAGGTTGAGGCTGCAGTGAACCATGAGCCAAGGTTGTGTCATTGCATTCCAGCCTGAGTGACAGAGCAAGAACCCAAAAAAGAATGAAAACATACTTATAGGCATGTGCCATTCCTAGCCTTGCCCTAGGGACACAAGATGAATTCGTGTGAACCTTGTTGTTGACCAATTTTAAGGTAAGAAAAACAAATGTCATGAAATAATTGCAATTTATTACGACAGGCAGAATAGGTGAACTATGGTAAGGAAATGTAAAACATATAGGAAGAAATTGGAGGGATGAAGAAAAAACTTCACATAGGAGCGATCTCTAAACCAGGTCTTGAAGATCATGAATTACCAAGGTGACAAAAGATAGGCCTTCTAGACAGTCACTTATTCATTAGCCACTCAATAACTATTTATTGAGCACCTACCATATGCCTAATGGGGTACAGAATGTGCAAAGGCTAGAGATATAAATGATATTTTAGAGCATATTATCGCTAAAGCAGCAAATAGAAGAAATTGGGGGAGCAGTAGGAAGTGAAGCTATGCAGTGGAGAAAGACAAATCTGATATCAAATCTAGTATCTACCACACTTACTTGCTATATAACTTAAGAAAGTAACATAGGCTTACAAAATATTGTTTACTCCATCTGTACAATGCAAGACTGTTTCACAAGTTATTGTGAAAGTTAAATGAGCTAATATATGTTAAAGTTCCTTGTGTGGATTGAAGACTAAAATGTTAGTCGTATCCATCAGCTTTTGCTGCTTGATAAACAACCACAAAAATATTTGTGGTATGATTTTCTTGCTCATTGATTTGCAGGCCAACTGCAGAGCTAGGCTGGGGTTGGCTAGGCTAGAGGATTCTGCTTTAGGTTGTGAGTCTAGCCCACTTATCTCATTCTGGGCTCAGACTGTAGGGACAGAGACTACCAGGGTATGTTTTTCTCATGGTAATGGCAGAAGCAAAAGGTCTAATCATGCAAGTTCCTTTCAAGTCTTCGCTCATGTCACATCCCTAACATCCCATTGGTCAAAGCAACCGCATGATCGATTGAGTTCAAAGTCAAAGGGCCAGGAAGCGCTCTGTGCTTCCCTAGAGCCGTCACATGGTGTAGACTTATACAATGCTACCAAAGGGAATAAGATTTTGGAATGATTTATTTTGTAATGTGTCTTTTATCACAACAGCTTTATGTATCATCCTAAGGAGCTTGGACTTCATTCCATAGGCAATGGGGAAAGACCTGACCAAATCTGTGATTTTAGAAAGCTGGTTCTCCTGATACCATGAAAGGCAGAATTGACAGGGAAAGAGACTAGAAGCAAAAAGATCAGTTGCGGTAATTTATTAGTCTATAGATGACAAAAGTCTGAACTGGAAATGTCCCCTGCCCACCATATATGCATAGATGCAGGAGACTCTATTAAAAAAAGAGGAGATAGCCTGGGCGTGGTGGCTTATGCCTGTACTCCTAGCATTTTGGGAGGCTGAGGTGGGTGGATCACCTGAGGTCAGGAATTCGAGACCAGCCTGGTCAACATGGTGAAACCCCATCTCTACTAAAAATACAAAAATTAGCTGAGCATGGTAATGTGTGTCCATAATCCCAGCTACTTAGGAGGCTGAGGCAGGAGAATCACTTGAACCCACAAGGCAGGGGTTGCAATGAGCCGAGATCATGCCACTTCACTCCAGCCTGTGTGAAAGAGTGAAACTCCATCTCAAAAAATAAAAAGTAAAAATAAATAAATGAAAATAAAAATTAAAAAGGAGAGATAGCAATACAATAAAGTTTTGGGTCTGAATCCTTAAGGACTTATTAGTTTTTTTTTATTTGCTTTGTGTTTTAAAATTATCGAATATATCTGATCAGAACAGTTTTTCCTAAGGCCACAAATTTAGACTTGATAAACTAAACATAAACCTAAATCACATAAACCAATTTCCTTGTCTTACAAATGTAAAAAGTGAAGCTCTAGCAGAGGCCTGCTAGAGGTGGCTCATATTGGCTTGTGAGTGCCAATTGTTAAATTTCAGGAGTCTTATGAGCCAGTTGATTTGCACAGCCATCGTTAAAAATTCAATTACATAAATTTATGATGAAATAAGTTCTACTAAAACTAAAAGTAATTGCTTCTGCTTCCAATAACAGAAACTGGATTTACTTGCCCACCTGAAAGAAATCAGAAACTCAGATAAAACATAAGAAAGAACAGTTTTCTAGACCCTGGATATCTGATAACAAAAGACAGTGATCCCTAAGAGATGAGAAATAAATGAGACAAGCCTGGTAACTGCCCAAGCTTAATGCCTTAAGAAGGGTTTCAGCCATGGAGCAAAGAGGGAGAACCCAGACAGAGTCCAGAACTCTGAGAATTGAGGAGATAAAGCTGAGAGCCCATGAAGACCAACACAAGAGTTCTCAGGACAAAGCACCACAGAGGAACGATTTGCGCTGAGAGAGAACCTCCGAGCTCTGCAAAAAGCTTCTCTGGAGTATTTAGCAGGGCACTGATCAGCACATGCATATAAAGAAATTACTTGAGGCTGGCAAAACAACTATCTGAAAGGATTAGAGGGAATAGTATTCTATACCCACAGGGACTGAAATAGTGCCAGTCATGACCAGCCAGACAGGAAAAAATTCATAATTTGGGTAGAATATTCAGAAGGGTCTTGCCTCAGTGGTGGAGAATAATTAACCCTAAACTAAATGCTGCTTTGGCCCCACCTTTAAAAAATCTTAAAATGGAGACCCAAAAGAACAAACTGTTTTCAAGTAAACTGTGTCTCAGAAAAAGCTCAAGAAAGTTTATAGGAATGAAAACAAACGCAACATTCAGCAAGGTAAAACATATATTATTCAGTCTAAGACTATGAGGAATATAAAGCAGACAAATAAGAAAAATCAGTCAATTAAAACTAACTCAGAACACATATAGAGTTTACAACTAGCAGAAAAAGATAGGAAAATGGTTATTTTAGGCCAGGCATGGTGGCTCACGCCTGTAATCCCAGCACTTTGGGAGGCTGAGGCAGGCGGATCACCTGTGGTCGGGAGTTCAAGACCAGCCTGACCAACGTGGAGAAACCCCATCTCTACTAAAAATACAAAATTAGTCAGGCGCGGTGGCGCATGCCTGTAATCCAAGCTACTCAGGAGGTTGAGGCAGGCAGATATCGCACCTGCCTCATGCTTGAACCCATGAGACGGAGGTTGCGGTGGGCTGATACCGCGCCACTGCACTCCAGCCTGGGCAACAAGAGCAAAGCTGTCTCAAAAACAAACAAACAAAAACAGTTATTTTAACTATATCCCATGTTAAGCACCAACATAGAAGGTATAAAAATACCCAAATAGAATTTCTAAATATGAGAACTGCCGTGTCTAAGATGAAAAAATACACTAGATTGGATTAATAATTAATTAGACATTGAAGAAGAAGATTGATGAACTTGACAACGTAGCAATAGAAAGTATCGACAATGAAACCCAAAGAGTAAAAGAGTTTTTTTTTTCTTTTTTGAGACAGGTTCTCACTTTGTCACACAGGCTGGAGTATGGCAGTGTGAGCACAGCTCACTACATCTTCGAACTCCTAGACTCAAGTGATCTCCTGCCTCAGCCTCCCAGATGGCTGGGATTGCAGGTGCACACCACCACATCAGGATAATTTTTAAAATTTTTGTGGAGACAGGGGTCTGGCTCTGTTGCCCAGGCTAGTTTCAAATTCCTGGGCTTAAGCGATCCTCCCACCTCGGCCTCCCAAAGAGCTGCGATTATAGGGTGTGAGCCGCTGTGCCTGGCCTGGATTTTTTTTTTTTATGGAAAGAACATCAGTGAATTTTGGGATTGTAACAGCCCAAATATCTATCAATAGATGGATGGGTAAACAAATTATCAAATTATTTCCATGGGTGTAGATGGGTGTATATCTTATTTGCTTGACCAATGATAAAATATATAATTAATTATATATAAATTTCAAATTCCATTAAACTATTAAATAGTATACCAATGTGTTTAGTTCATATTCTTTCTGATAATGGAACTGAATCTAGTATTTCTATTTTTGTGGGTCTGAGGTAAAGATTGAGATGGGTAGGCCTGGTGTAGTGGCTCAGGCCTGTAATCCCAGCACTTTGGGAGGCCGAGGCGGGAGGATCACGAGGTTGGAGAATCACGAGGTCAGGAGATCGAGACTATCCTGGCTAACATGGTGAAACTCCATCTCTACTAAAAAAAATACAAAAAATTAGCTGGGCATGGTGGCAGGCGCCTGTAGTCCCAGCTACTCGGGAGGCTGAGGCAGGAGAGTGGCGTGAACCGGGAGGCAGAGCTTGCAGTGAGCCAAGATGGCGCCACTACACTTCAGCCTGGGCAACAGAGTGAGACTCCATCTCAAAAAAAATAAAAAAAGATTGAGATGGTACATTTGAAAGGCAGGGAGAAGGCCAGGCATGGTGGCTCACGCCTGTAATCCCAGCACTTTGGGAGGCAGAGGCGGGCGGAGCATATGGAGTCAGGAGTTCAAGATCAGCTTGACCAACATGGTGAAACCCCATCTCTACTAAAAAGACGAAAAAATTAGCTGGGCTTGGTGGCGCATGCCTGTTAATCCCTCTACTCCAGAGGCTGAGACAGGAGAATTGCTTGAACCCGGGAGGTGGAGGTTGCAGTGGGCTGAGATGGCGCCATTGCATTCCAGCCTGGGGAACAAGAGTAGAAAGAGATGAAGGGAGGAAGGGAGAGAGGAAGGAAGGTAGGAAAGAAGGAAGAAAGAAGGAAGGAAGAGAGGGAGGGAGGGGAGAGAGGGAGAGAAAGGAAGGGAGAATGCAACATAAAGAACCCTCTTTTCCTTGTTTTAGATAACTTTAGTGTTAACTAAGATACAGATACTAGCATCTGAAATCAGTTTTATAAAAGGAGAAAAATGAGGTGCTGAGGGGTTAAATGTCTTCACACAGCCCCTTAAGACAAAAATGAGCTGAGTCTGTGTCCTTTGATTCCTGGATCAACAAACCCTCTATCTTGACTGCTTAACTTATGACCTTGCATTATCCATTCAAATCACAAAATCCAATCTCTTGATAAATATTATGGCTGAACTTTTTTTTTTCTTTTTTCTTTTTTTGTTTTTTTGAGACAGGGTCTCATTCTGTTGCCTAGGCTGGAGCGCAGTGACACAATCTCAGCTCACTGCAGTCTAGACCTTCAGGGCTCAAGCGATCCTCCGACCTTAGCCTCCCAAAGTGCTAGGATTACAGGCGTCAGCACTGAGCCCAGCTGGAAGAACATATTTATGTTACTTTTGGCATTTATTCATGACTGCAGTCCGTGCAGTTGATGGAGATTTTCATGTTCAGAGCCTTTTTACAAAAGGTATTATTAGGGAAATTGTGAAAGCCTTACAAGATGATAGAGAATCTTTTGACAAATCATAAACTTCTAGAAATGTAGTTTTGTGAAAGAGTATGTTTTTGCATCTCTTGTAGTTCTCTAGAGACAGAAGACTGGCAAAAATATGAAAATTTAAAATGCTGAAGATTTAAAACATACTTGAATTTCTAAAGCTGCAGAAGCAACTGAATTATTTAGTCCAGTCAGGGGTTTTATAGGGCTCACTTCTAATATTAGACAAATCAGTTCACTCATCTCTAGCTGACCTATTTGTTCATCCATCCAAGTCATTACCCTAATCTCTCTATAGCTTCTGTGTTCTGTAAGGTAATTAGCACATATGAGATCCATTCATAGCAGGCAGTGTTACTTCCTTGACAACAAGTTTAATCCAAATATATACATTCATAAAAAAAAAACTTCCTTCCCCAAAAGGAATAGCTGATTGATTACAGGCAACGGGTAAGGTATACCTTGGTGATGACGGTCAGACAAATGCAGAGCCCCTTTCACTCCAGACATGAGTACTGCTCTATAAGTGACCTTTTGGTTACATCACCGGGTATGTCCAGTACCTTATGGAGGTGTACCCAGATGGCTGTTCCCACTTATCCATTATACTATATTAGCACCCTTATATATCTTTTGAAATTATATATGAGACCAGGCATGGCGGCTCATGCGCCTATAATCCCAGCACTTGGAGGGGCCGAGGTGTGTGGATAACTTGAGCCCAGGAGTTTGAGACCAGCTTGGACAACATGGTGAAACCCTGTCTCTACAAAAATAAAAATAAAAAATAAAATAAAAAAGCCAGGCATAGTGACACAGGCCTGTAGCTGTAGGAACTATAATCTACAGGAAATATATGTGTTTATATATGATTATATATATATATACATATTTTCTATATCATTAACATACACAAACACATATTTTACATATTTTACATATATAAAAACACATACATGTGTATTTTACAACATAATATAGAAGGAAAGTTTTCTTCTCTTGGATTGTTGCTTACATAGCTCTCATGTCAGGAAATAAGATCAAGAAGGATGGTGAATACTCCACTTGACTTTGTCAGCAGTCTATTAGTTTACTCCTACAAACATCATTGCCTATATGGAAAGGACAAATCATATACTCTTCTAAGGGACAAAATAATTTTAGTTGTCAAAGAAACCAATATACAGATGGTGTGGCCATACCATTCCTTCGAGAAAAGGAGTATCATATCTTCTTTAGAAAGTTATTTCTATTTCCCTGAATTCAGTGATGTATCCTCACCCCAGTAGTTCTTTTGGGCCAAGCTACTTTAATCTTCCCCTAATCTTTTTCCTTGCAAGGGTTGGCAGACTATGCCCTGTGGACCAAATCTGGTTTGTGGTCTGTTTTTCGACAGACCATAAACTGAGAATGCTTTTTTACATTTTAAAATAGTTGTTTAAAAGAATTTTTAAAAGAATAATATGTGACAGAGAAGAATATGTAGCCCACAAAGCCTATTTAGTATCTGGCCCTTTACAGGAAAAGTTTGCTGATCTCTATTCTAGGAGTTGACTCAGAGCCCCTAATCATAGCATCTACAGAAGAAAAATGGTCTAGGCTTGCCTCCTATTATTCCTAGAAATTAGGCAAGACCTGAATATGATTTTAGAAGAAGTATATTTTTTAGTATATCACTAACCAGCAAATGACACTCTTATCTAGGAAGATATTCTACAACCAACAAAACACAAATTTGAGGAACACATAGAGCATCAAAGAAGTTTGAGGACATCCACATAGTTATGTCATACCAATTCCATCGTAGAGGTAGATAAAGAGACTTATGCTAGTACCAGAAGATATTTGCATCTATGATAATTGTGCCAGTTATGCAGCAAAATGAAGTGGGTATATGGTCCTTGGCTACTTCTGCTTGCTTATTTGCCAGACTCTTGTACTTCTGTTTACCATCTCTTCCCACTAGATTGGCAGCACTGTTAATCTCTGAGAAAGGATTCTCTGATGTTAAGAATCTTATCTACAGTACTCTTGGTTTGCTTCTACTAAGGAGACTGTCTTTTCTGTAATCTATTTAGAAAGAAAGTGCAAAGATTCTCTTCTTACCCTAAGTAATTTTATTCTTGAATAGAAAAACTTTTCTCTAGACACCATGCTTACTTGTTCTTTCTTCCAACTGTGTTGGCACCCCTTTATCCATTTTGGATAAAATCAAGACAAAAGTTTCTCTCAACATATATGCACATGTACACACACACACACACACACACACACACACACACACACACACATTTGTAGTTTTCTCCCTAAACCAGGTTCACATAAAGCCATTTTTTGGTCTTGAGAGATTTTTTTAAATGTTAAAGGGAAAGAACTAAGATGAGGGTGAGAATAATCATGTCAGTACTCATCAGTTTTCCCGTTCCCAACCACCTCACTCTTATTCTCATTCAGCTTTCTTTATCATCTCTGGGTTAGTGCAAAAGAATTGGTAGTGAATTAAGATATCTGCTTCCAAATGTCAGTATCATGAGGGCTCCAGAGGACATAGGCCACAAGTATAATCAATAGCATCTATTCAATCCTGTTATGCCTGTGAGCACTGCAAATCTGTTAGCTCTTATCTGTCCACACCGGGATTACTGCTTAACATCATGATCTCCCTATTATTGACATGCATTGAGTGCTTGTGGATTTGAATCACTTTAAATGGAATTAAATTCAGATCAAAGGGCAGGAAGACCTTACTCTGGTTGCACTGTTGTGTGGACCTGCTTGCCTGCTGCTGCACTTGAAAGTGCTGTTTGTAGTCCTTAAGTCTGAATGCCTTCCTTTTTGTTTTATTCAGCATTAGCTTCTATCCCAGTCCTTCCTTTTGTTCTCAGATTTGATTTTTCTTTTCCTTGAGTGTGACCTTGGATATCAATTTTTGGATTTTATGAGCTTTATCATGCCTCTGCCTGAGTTTTGTGGATGCAACACTGGCCTCTACAGTTGGCCTCTGAACCTTGCCTGTGTCTTGCTCAAGCTGATACCAGAACGCTAGGGGTTCGGCCTGGGTCCTGCTGCTTATCACACAGAGAACCAATGACTGAGACAATAAGTATTGCCAGGGAAGAAGGCTTTAATCGGGTGCTGCAGCTAGTGATATGGGAGATCAGTCTCAAATCCATCTCCCTGACCAACTAAAATTAGGGGTTTATGTAGCAGGGAAGAAATGTAACAATGTGTTGGAAGACAGGAACTAGGTAGGGATAGGGGAACAAAATGAGCAGTCTGGCATCTCATTGTCTAGTTGCTGTGATCTGGTCAGTTTCAGTTCTCTAGTACTTTTTGAGAGGTCTGGGGGTCCTTTCTGAGGAAGCAACTCAGATAAACAAATGTAAGTTTCAAGCTTTAATATCAGAAGGGTCAATTTCTATGTTTCTTTAAAATAATTTTCAGGCCAGGCCAGTGAGGTGGTGCATGCCTGTAATTCCAGTACTTTGGGAGGCCAAGTCCGGCGGATCACCAGGTCCAGAGTTCATCTTGCCAACATGCTGAAACCCCATCTCTACTAAAAATACAAAAATTAGCTGGGTGTGGTGGCATGTGCCTGTAGCCCCAGCTACTCGGGAGGCTGAGGCAGAAGAATCGCTTGAACCCGGGAGAGACAGGTTGCAGTGAGCCGAGATCATGCAGAGCGAGACTCTGTCTCAAAAAAAAAAAAAAAGAAAGAAAAATAATTTTCAATGTGTCTATTGAATGAGTTTCACAGACACTCCAGATACACAGTAACAGACTGTATGAGCAAATTATGCACAGGGGAGTGATAAGAGAGGTGAGGGCCGTGCATTACTGTCCATGGTCCTGAATTTGCTGTAACACTGCAGTGGTGTTGGCTTTTCTGATCTGCCTACACTCCAATCATCTTGTTTTCCAGGCTGGTTCATGTTCCTGGCCTCTGAGTTCTACTGTGCCACACATTGAGCAAGAACACTATTTTAAGTTGTAAAGCACTTCAGGAAGATACTATGTGAAGACACTGTAATAGTGAACTGGGCCTGCATCTGCCACTTGAGTTATTTTCATTTGACCAAAAGATGCTTAGAATGCAAAGAAAAATTTTAAGTATGGACACAACTTTTAAGTCTTTTTTCCAAATTTTATTTTCTGATCCTATCTGTTTTATGCAATTCTTTAACTATCTGTCGCACCCTGACAGCTTTATATATATGACTATCATTGTAATTCTTTGCCCAGGAATTTTATATTTTTGAATTGTTACGGGGACAGAGAAAATCTTAGGAGACTTGGATTTTAAATAAGTTTGCCACAATGATTGAAAAAGCCTGGTAAATAACCCTGTTATTAATGGACGGAGAATTTTCTTCTTTTCTCTCTCTCTTTTTCTTTCTTTCTTTCTTTTTTTTTTTTTTTTTTCGAGACAGAGTTTCATTCTTGTGGCCCAGACTGGAATGCAATGGCACGATCTCAGCTTACTGCAACCTCCACCTCCCAGGTTCAAGCGATTCCCCTGCCTCAGCCTCCCGAGTAGCTGGGGATTACAGGCACCTGCCACCTCATCCAGCTAAATTTTTTGCATTTTAAGTAGAGACGGGGTATCCTCATGTTGGCCAGGGTGGTCTCAAACTCCTGACTTCAGGTGATCCACCCGCCTCAGCCTCCCAAAGTGCTGGGACTACAGGCGTGAGCCACTGCTCCCAGCCTGTGTGTATCAATTTTATAAAACCTGGACAATTTTTCCTGAGGAGCTGAGTCGACTTCTACCAGTAAGAGCCTCAGTGGAGAGAAGACCTGAGGTGCATAGCTCCTACCTGCAGGAAGGTTGTCCCAACGAGTACACAACTCTCAGAGGATAGGAGACCTACAGTGGGGTAGCTTTTCTCCTCAGGCGGGTCATTCCATCGTCTGCCTGAGTCTGGCTGAGTTCGGGGGTTTTTATGGTCTTCAGACGGGAGGAAGTGCATGCTGATTGGTCCCTGGGCGGACATGGGCAGGCCTGGTAAAAGCATCCTAAGTTCCCACTCTGGTCTGCAGAACTAGCAGCCTGGCCCCCAGGCCTCAGGCCATCTCTGGCTTGAAGGTGGGGTTTCACCGGGACTCGCACCTACATCCTGCTGCCATTCATGGTGCCCAGGCTGTTTGTGCTGACGGGCACCTGCAGACCTGTGTTGAGCTGCCCTCAGCCCCACCTTGGCCTCCCTCTTTTGCGTGTCGGTGCCCAAAATCTGAAGGGCTCTGAGGCAGCAGGTAGCTGGTGTGTCACTGCCACTCCAAAGGCAGCTCACCCAGCCGGGTCATGACAGCACCGGGGCTCAGCCACAACCTTGCTCCAAAATCGGAGCAGGCACCGGGAGTGGGGCGAGGCCAGGCAGCGGGAGCAGGCACTGCGGAACCTGCGGGGGCAGCAGGGATACTTGGGTCCACAGCTGCAGATGGTTGGTTGCAACTGTGCCCAGGAGCATGGGGCTCCTGCCCCACCAACTCGGAATGGGTAGGGTCTCCCATCTGTTCCCGGCCCCTGCTGGCTCCATAAAGCATACAGCTCCATAAAGCGTGCAGCTCCATAAAGTGTGCAGCCCGGGGCACGCCTTCCCCGCTGTAGCCGGCGTCTTTGCAGCAGCCACTCCAAATGGGCGGCTGCTGCCATCAGAATAGGCTACACCCCCAAAATCCTCTGGGAGTAGCTTGAGTTGAGTCTTGAAAAAAGAGTAGGAGTTGTGCACATATGTGAGGATGCAGGGACATTCCAGGGAAAGGCAATAACAGCACATGCAGAGATGTGATGTGTGAGAGAGGATTATAAATTTAGAGAACAAGTATTTGTTTCACTATGAGAATGATGGGCTCTTATAGTAGAATATTGAAGGAAGATGAAGCTGAAAGAAGAGTGGATCAAAATCATGTTGTGTGCCATTCCAATCATCTGAATTCTGTTCTTAATGTGATGAAGACCATTACTCACAAAGTAGGAGAACAATATGATCTGAAGACAATTACTAACAAAGTAGGAAAACAATAAGATCAAATATTAGAAAGACATCTGTGTGAGAGCAGTGTGGAAGATCGATTGCAGGGGATGAGGGCTGGCTCAGGGGAACAAAGTAGGATACAATAGCAATTATCCAAGGAGAAAATGATAAAGGCCAATTGTGGTCATAGTAATGGGGACAGAGATAAAAAATAGATAAAATAAATGCTTAGGGGGGCCAATGGAAGCAAGAGAACTGTGAGACCTATTGTATGTAGGGGTGAACAATGCAATGATGATGCCATGATTTCTGGCTTATACATTTGGATGGATGTAGATGAAGACTGAGATAAGGAATACAGATAGGGTAGCAAAAATAACAAAAGGAACATTTGTTATTTTTATGGCTACTTGGCATCTTAAATCCCTCCTTTTTTTTTTTTTTTTCTTTTTTTTTGGCCTGCTCTCCATAGTATATATAAGTCTTAGCTATAGTCAGAGTTCATTTCCCACTGTAGAAACTAAAAAGACAGTCTCACTCTCCTGGCCTCCTATGCAGGTAGGGCACAAGCATGTGTCCTAGGCCCAACCAATCAAATGCTCTAGTCTCAGAGTTTACACTGAAAACCAATGATATAAAGGATGGGTTATCTAATCCCTTCTTGTGATGGCAGTAGCAGTAGCAGAAGTTCTGCTATAGCACCCAGGGTTGCTGCCAGCAGGTAATAGCTAATAGCTGCCTTGTGGCTCTGGTAGCTGGCATTCATCGTCAGTCCCATCAGACACTTGCTGTGGAGTAATCCTCATCGTAACCCTAGCTGCTGTCCAAGTTTCCTGGGACATGCCTAGTTCTCCTGCCTGGCTGTTTAGACTTCCCTATAACTCTTCTTCAGCTTTAGTCAGAGTAAGTTTCCATTGCATGCAATGAAGTTGTTAACAGATACTAGAAAACTTGGAGAGTAAATGATATGGGGCTGCAGAGAAAATATTTTTATATTTGCACAATGAGGGCACAGGAAATATCACTGAAGCTTGGTTCTTTTTTTTTTTTTTTTTTTTAAGACAGAGTCTTGCTGTGTCTCCTGGGCTGGAGTGCAGTGGCCCGATCTCAGCTCACTGCAAGCTCCGCCTCCCGGGTTTTACGCCATTCTCCTGCCTCAGCCTCCTGAGTAGCTGGGACTACAGGGGCCCGCCACCTCGCCCAGCTAGTTTTTTGTATTTTTAGTAGAGACGGGGTTTCACCGTGTTAGCCAGGATGGTCTCGATCTCCTGACCTCATGATCCGCCCATCTCGGCCTCCCAAAGTGCTGGGATTACAGGCTTGAGCCACCGCGCCCGGCCAGCTTGGTTCTAACAAACTTGAAAAGTAATTTATGGCTAATTAAATAGAGAATTCCGTGGGATGACACAGTAAGAATGACACCAGATGCTAGTATCTTGCTGTTGGACTTTCCAGCCTTCAGAACTGTGAGAAATACATTTCTTTTCTCTTTTTTTTTTTTTTTTTTTTTAGCAAAAGTCCAGAATTTTATTAATTCTCCCTGGGCCCGCCCCCACCCCATGGGATGCTTGCAAGGTCATCAGGCCTCGGGGCCAGGGTCTGAAGTGCCACAGGAGCTGCTCCTGGTTCTCCAGGTCCTTCCGCACCTTCTTGCGCATGTAAAAGATGGGGCAGTCCCGGCTGGTGCGGATGACATCCTCGTGCAGTCCATACATTTCTTTTCTTTGTAAGTCACCCAGTCTTTAGTATTCTGTTATAGCAACATAAAATGGACTAAAACTGAGATTAAGAATTTGGGGTGGTAATAAACTAGAAGAAATAAGATCAAAGTTGTGCTAAGAAAAAAGTTGTACTGGTTGAGGACTGATAGTTGGGGAGAAACGGGAGCAAAGAACTGAGAGTTCAACAGCTGGGGAATACATATCTTTAAGGACAGGTTCTAATCCAGTAACCAGGAAATTAGACGATGAACATTTTTCCTCTTGAACCTCATTCACACCAACAAATACTTGTGTTCCTGCAGTTGCCAGGTACTATGTTACATTTTGAAGACATAGCAGTGAACAAAAATAAACAAATGTCCTGCTCTCAAAGATTATACATTTCAGTGGGAGGTGACAGATATACAACTATATGTGTCAAGTAGAGATAAATATAATTGGAAAAAATAAAACAGGATGAAAGGTCTAGAAAATGACAGGAGGAGTCAGATGGAATAAAGTACTATTAATTTATGTAGGATAGTGGTCCAGAAACATCTATCATTGAGACAAAAAGTAGGCCAGGTGCGGTAGCTCACGCTTGTAATCCCAGCACTTTGGAAGGCTGAGGCAGGAGGATCACTTGAGGTCAGGAGTTCAAGGTCAGCCTGGCCAACGTGGTGAAACCCTGTCTCTACTAAAAATACGAAAAAAAATGTAGCCAGGCATCATGGCGGGCGCCTGTAATCCCAGCTTGGGAGACCAAGGGAGGAGAATCGCTTGAACCCAGGAGAGGGAGGTTGCCGTGAACCAAGATTATGCCACGGCACTCCAGCCTGGGCAACAGAGGGAGTCTCCATCTCAAAAAAATAAATAAATAAAAGGCTGGGTGTGGTGGCTCACACCTGTAATCACAGCACTTTGGGAGGCCAAGGTGGGTGGATCACGAGGTCAGGAGATCGAGACCATCCTGGCTAACATGGTGAAACTCTGTCTCTACTAAAAACACAAAAAATTAGCTGGGCATGGTGGTGGACGCCTGTCATCCCAGCTACTCGGGAGGCTGAGGTAGGAGAATGGCATGAACCTGGGAGGCGGAGCTTGCAGTGAGCCAAGATTGCACCTCTGCACTCCAGCCTGGGCAACAGAGTGAGACTTCATCTCAAAAAAAAAAAAAAAAAAGGTAGAATGGAAGTTGCCAGGGACTAGAGGTGGGGGGAAATGAAGGAGTTAGTATGTAATAGGTAAATTTCAATTTTGCAGGATGAAAGAAACTCTGGAAATGAATGGTGGTGATGGTTGTACAACAAGTGTGTATGTGCTTAATACCACTTATCTGCACACTTAAAATGGTTAAGGTGGTCAGTTTTATGTTATGTAAATTTTGACACAATTTTTTAAAAAGAGAGAAAGATCTCTCTGATAAGGAGATATCTGAGCAGAAGCCTGAGGGAAGTGAGAAAGTAAGCTGTGTGAATATCTGGGGCAAAGCAAGAAGAGATTGATAGGATAATAGTAGCTCTCAGCACTGTTTGGGAGCATAGAGTGAACCCCAACTGAAAGCTTCAGAAAAATGAAAACAAAAAACAAAAAACACTTGTTCACAACTTTTTTGATACCTCTGTTCCAATTAAACATCATGGGTGTGATTTGATTTCCTCCAATGTCATCATTCTCTTGTCTGTGCTGGGAGACATCCTCTCTGCGTGCAGGACAGAAAAGAAACTTATCTGCCATTTAAAGTCTGATAAGAGAAGAGAATGAGTCTGTTTTCTGGGATCTGTGCTCATCACCCAGGCTGGCTGCTGATGGGATTCTCTCTCTTACTCAGCACACATATGTGCTCTTGTAGCCTGGGCTGCTAAGGCAAACAGTAAACTCAGGTATATGAGACCTGAGAGGACACCTTGAAGAATGCAAAGTTAATGTATCTTTGACCTTAATCTTATTTTGTTTCCTAGTCAGGAGTCTCAGGGCTGTTTGTGCTGGGGACAATGAACACATTTAACATGTTGGCTGCTTTTTTGTAGTACACGAGCCACAATACTTACATTCAATGTTGTATGTGTAAATATGGGGGAGATGGTGGAGAAAAAAGGAAGAGGATTACACCATTAACAGAAAGGAATACCCAAGTTAACCAGCAGACACGTGTGTTTTGTTTTGTTTTGTTTTCTTGAGACAAAGTCTTGCTCTGTCACCCAAGCTGGAGTGCAGTGGGGCAATCTCGACTCACTGCAACCTCTGCTTCCTGGGTTCAAGTGATTCTCCTGCCTCAGCCTCCCGAGTAGCTGGGACTACAGGTGTGTGCCACCATGCCTGGCTAATTTTTATATTTTTAGTAGAGACAGGGTTTCACTATGTTGGCCAGGCTGGTTTCAAACTCCTGACCTCATGATCCACCCGCCTCGG
The DNA here is from genome assembly GCF_002776525.5 of Piliocolobus tephrosceles. NCBI lineage: Eukaryota > Metazoa > Chordata > Mammalia > Primates > Cercopithecidae > Piliocolobus > Piliocolobus tephrosceles. The sequence continues at coordinate 67,309,987 of NC_045438.1, forward strand.
CCTCCCAAAGTACTGGGATAACAGGTGTGAGCCATTGTGCCTGGCTGACACGTGAATTTTGTGATTCTGTTTGGGTCAATATGACTACTAAAAATTGCACCAAGTCCTGTTTCTCACCGAGTATGCTTTCCACTGAAGACAGTCCAAACATACAGCAACCAAACAATTTCAGGAGCCTCATGCTTCCAAAGAATGTGGAGCAACACAAGTAACTAGTTCAGTTCAGCTTCTTTAACCTTAGTCTTGCTTGGGTTCTGACCCTTGTATGTGGCTCATGGACCAACCAGAGATATGAGCAGAATTTTAACACAGATTGGGGCTCTCCTGCGCTGGCTCATCCTTTCCAGAGTATCCCTACTAACTTTCTAGCAGCTGAGCTTGTCTGTAATCTGTTTTCTTGTTCTTCAAGCTGGTAAGGCAGTGATTTTCTACTTTAGTTTTAGCTCTCGTTGCCAGTTGGAACCTGCTTCAGTTCCTTCAAGAGCAGGAAATTCACTTTTTGATATCTTCTTCCAAATGTTGACTCCCTTTCAATTTCTTCCTGGTTTATTCCCTTTCTAGTGCCTTTAGGTAGCTCTTTTTATATATATTTTCCAGCATTTTCTGTAGGAATGTTGGTTTGGTGGGAGCTAGACAGCCAAGCTCCTTATTTGGTTTTGACTCTTTGATTCATCACTGTAGATACTCCCTTGCACCTATTTTGAACTTCTTTGCCCCTCTCCTCCCTCATCATTCTCACCAGCAATACCTGAGGCTTGATTAAATACAACTTTCCAACCGCTCTGAAATTATACCCAAGCAGCTGAATTTGATAAAAATACAACCCTATGCTGACTAGTCTCACATTAAATGTATGTCCTAACAGAACTAGTACACTTCCTTAGTTTATTCCTGCCCTTATTCTCCTAAGCAACTATCTCCATACTGTCTTCTCTTTCTACTAACCCCAACATCTGTTTACTGCGCTCCAATTTCAGCTTGCTATTTATTTAATGATATAATAGAAGTAATAAGAGAATATCTGCATGTTCCCACTATCACATCTACTAGCTGCTGTTTACTGTGCTCTACTTTCAGCTTGCTGTTTATTCAATGATATAATAGAAGCAATAAGAAGAAAATAGCTGCCTGTTCCCAACATCACATCTACTAACTATCTGCTCCTATACTGATGAATTTTGCACCGCCTCCCTCCTGTTACATATAGTATATGTTCATATTCCTAACTGAGGCCTCTCTTAAGCACTGGGTTCCATCCTCACTTCCCTATTCACAAAGGGTAACTGTCCTTTCTCTGGTATTATCCACTTTTTTTCCTCTAAATTTATTATTTCTATCAGTATACAAACATGTTATAATATTGTCCAACTTAAAAAAAACTACCTGCCACTGCCTCCTCCCCACATTGAGCCTACCTGCTGTCTCCATTTCTCTAGACCCTTTTAAAATAAAACTAATTGGATTGGGCACGGTTGCTCATGCCTGTAATCCAGCACTTTGGGAGGCCACAGTGGGCAGATTATTTGGGCCCAAGAGTTCGAGACCAGCCTGCAACATGGTGAAACCCTGTGTCTACAAAAAAAATGCAAAAATTAACCCAGGCATGGTGGTGCGTCCCTGTAGTCAGGTACTTGGGAGGGACAGGTAGGACCACCTAAACACGGGGAGGTTGAGGTTGCTGTGAGCCAAGATCGTGACACTGCACTCCAGTCTGGGCGACAGAGGAGACCCTGTCTCAAGTAAAATAAAATAAAACTAATTGTGAAAGAATTATTTATTCTGGGCCCGGCACAGTGGCTCATGCCTATAATCCCAGAACTTTGGGAGGCCAAGGCAGGCAGAACACCAGGTCAAGAGATCGAGACCATCTTGGCCAACATGGTGAAACCTTGTCTGTACTAAAATACAAAAAATTAGCCAAGCGTGGTGGTGCGTGCATGTAGTCCCAACTACTTGGGAGGCTGAGGCAGGAGAGTCACTTGAACCCAGGAGGCAGAGGTTGCAGTGAGCCGAGATTGCTCCACTGCACTCCAACCTGGTGACAGAGCAAGACTCTGTGTCAAAAAAAAAAGAATTATTTATTCTCTCTGTCACTACTTCACCTCTCACCCTGTCTTTCTATTTGAAAAGTCATTAGGCAATATTTTTTTAAAAATTAATTAATTATTATTATTTATTTTTCAGACGAAGTTTTGCTCTTTTGCCCAGGCTGGAGGGCAATGGTGCAATCTCGGCTCATTGCAACCTCCGCCTCCTGGGTTCAAGCAATTCTCCTGCCTCAGCCTCCCAAGTAACTGAAATTATAGGCCACCACACCTGACTAATTTTTGTATTTTTAGTAGAGACGGGGTTTCACCATGTTGACCAGGCTGGTCTTGAACTCCTGACCTCAGGTGATCCACCGGCCTCGGCCTCCCAAAGTGCTGGGATTACAGGTGTGAGCCACTGCACCCGACCCCGGCAATACATTTATATAAGTTCACAAATCAGAAGCTAAAAGAGTGCAAACAGTGTTTCTGTCTCTCAAGCAATTCATCTTTCAATCTAGAGACAACTAATGTCAGTCAGCAGTTGTGCAGGCATATACAAGCAAATATGTAGTCTTATCCCTATTTTCTTTTCTCTTTTTTTTTTTTTTTTTTTTTTGAGACAGAGTCTTGCTCTGTTGCCCAGGCTGGAGTGCAGTGCAGTGGCCCAATCTCAGCTCACTGCAACCTCCACCTCCCAGGTTCAAGTGATTCTCCTGCCTCAGCCTCCCGAATAGCTGGGTTTACAGGCGCATGCCACCATGCCTGACTAATTTTTCGTATTTTAGTAGAGACGGGGTTTCACCGTGTTGCCCAGGCTGGTCTTGAACTCCTGACCTCATGATTCACCCACCTCGGCCTCCCAAAGTGTTAGGATTATAGGCGTGCGCCACCGTGCCTGGCCCTTATTTTCTTTTAATGTTAACATATTCTAAATTATCTTCTGCACCTTGATTTTTTTCTTACTTAATCCATCTTGGAAATTATTTTGGATCAGTGAAGAGTTCTATGTCATATAAAGAAATAGCTTCCTCATTGTTTTTATGACACATGGAAGCATATTATATGGCACTATTTAGCTAGTTACAGTACATTTGAGTAGCTAAAATTATTTATTTTTATTTGTCTGTTTTCTCTACTACAGTGTAAACCCAGAAGGAAAGGGATATTGTCTTTTTTTTTTTTTTTTAAACAAGGTCTCACTCTGTCACCCAGGCTGGAGTACAGTGGTACTATCATGGCTCACTGTAGCTTTGACCTCTTAGGCTCAAGTGACTCTTTTGCTTCGGCCTCCTGAGTAGCTGGAACAAGAGGTGCCATCTTGCCTGGCTAGTTTTTTAATATTTTTTTTGTATACATGGGTTTTTGCCATGTTGCCCGGGCTGGTCTCCAACTGCTGGGCTCAAGCGATTTGCATGCCTCAGTCTCTCAAAGTGCTGAGATTACAAGCATGAGCCACCATGCCCAGCCATCTGTCTTATTTAATACTGTATTCTCAATAACTAGAACAGTGTCTGGAATGAAATACACAATAAATATATGTTCAGTGAATAAAAATGTGCACGTCTTAACTGTTTTTGTGGTATCTTTTCGCCTCTTTCCCATCTGTACCACCAGCTCTGATTTGTTATTTTCTTGTGGACAAGGACAGTACCTTATATGTATCAGAATCTCCTTCGGCCTGAAACACAGGCTTTGCACCTGTTTCATTCATTGACTACATGGTAATAAAGCGGCATCAACAGGGTGAAACCCCATTTCTTTTAGTCTCACAATCCGATTATATCTTCCAAAAATATTTAAAGTTATAATCAATATGAGTATAAAAAGCTGTTCAGAAATAGAATAACTATGCAGTAGCCCTAAGCCCATGCGCTAGCCTAGTAGCACTTCTCTGAGAATCAGGGTATATGCAGTACATGGCCTTGTGGTCCCTGAGTGAGAATCAGACCTCTTCCCACCCTCAATGCTCCTGGGTACATTTCCTTCCAGAAACAGGGCAGTCAGGATCATAGAATCCTCTAACAGAAAGCTCTTCCAAGCAGCAGTAGATCTGAACACAGGAGTGCAGCTGATTATTACTCCTGCTGTTGCATAGGCATTTGATCTAGAGCATCCACTTCTCCATTCATCTGTCCTCCTATCCCCATCCTCACCTAAACTCTCCCCACAGTGACTCAGGAAGTATAATTGGATCTATTGTGTTGAAATTCAGGGAGAGAGAATCTAAAGTTTCTGTATAGATTATTTAGGAAGATGAGAGAAAACTCACTTATCTTTAGTGCTCAACCAGGAAAGTACCATGAAGCATCAAAGCTTTGCTAAATTCTACTTATAAATCTGTGTAATTGCAGTACCAGGCATACATGTTACAAGTAGTTATAGAGAAAAGAGATCCAGCTATCTCTATTGTCTTTCTACATGGATTTGCATAGGAAGTTGAGCCCCTGCCTTTGTAAATGCTATAGGCATAGTAAGTCATAGGTGAAATTTTAAAGAGCAAGTGTCCTAAATGTTGAAATGTCAGGGTTAAACTTGAAGTGTAGGATTAGGCAGGGAGCAGGTCAAGGAACAGAAGTCAATGATTAATTATGGTAGAGCTGAGATTAAATAAGGATTTTGGAATAGTGAGATATGTCTAGCTGAAACAAAGCTGTTAAGGAAATTTCTCCATTTTTGATCACCTGAAATTTACCACCTCCAAGGCTCAGAGTGGGGAGGCTGATCAAGTAGTCTTGACCTTGTCTGAAATGGCCAATTTGGATCAAGACAGTTGTGGGGAAACACAGCCTTCTATAGTGGCTGTTGCAGAGGAAGAGGAGACAGCAACTTCTGTTATATCAGCTTATTTTTTCCTAAAAGCAACAAGTGCTAAGATATTCAATTAATTGAGACTTTCTGGGAGCTAAAAATGAAGGATTCAGGGAATAAATGCAAGGCTAGAAGGATACATAAAAGAAGAAAAAAATATTAGCAGATGATTTCAAAATGATGGATGTCATGGATGTGCCAAATACGTCAAGGCTGGGTGAGATGGCTCATGCCTGTGATCCCAGAACTTTGGGATGCCAAGGTGGGAGGATCACTTGAGGCCAGGAGTTTGAGACCAGCCTTCACAGCACAGTGAGACTCTCATCTCTACAAAAATAAATAAATTCATTAATTAATTAAAAATTAAAAATTAGCTGGGTTTGAGAGTCCATGTCAGTAATCCTAGTTGTTCGAGAGAATGAGGCAGGAGGATCGCTTGAGCCCAGCAGTTCAAGGTTACAGTGAGCTATGATTGTGCCACTGCACTCCAGCCTGGGTGACAGAGTGAGACCCTGTCTTAAGAAAAGGAAAAAGAAGAAGAATGTGCCAAATATGGATGTTATTTTCTAGACACAGACTTTTAGAATTGAATAAATAAGTGCATATCCTCTGCATTAGCCAAATTATTTTACAAGTCTAGGCTCCCACCCTTTGAGGAATTGCATCTCTCATGCATACGTTTCCTAAGAGAGGAGCTTATTTAAATAGTTTGATCTTGCACTCTGGTTCAAGAATGGGTAATGACAAAAAGATATGCACACACCTGTAATCCCAGCACTTTGGGAGGCCAAAGCAGGCAGATCACGAGGTCAAGAGATCGAGACCATCCTGGCTAACATTGTGAAACCCTGTCTCTGCTAAAAATACAAAAACTAATTGGACGTGGTGGTGCATGCCTGTAATCCCAGCCACTTGGGAGGCTGAGGCAGGAGAATCACTTGAACCCAAGAGTCAGAGGTTGCAGTGAGCTGAGATGGCGCCACTGCATTCTACCCTAGGCAACAGAGCAAGACTCTGTCAAGAAAGAAAGAAAGAGAGAGAGAGAGAGAAAAGGAAGGAAGGAAAGGAAGGAAGGAAGGAAGGAAGGAAGGAAGGAAGGAAGGAAGGAAGGAAGGAAGGAAAAGAAAAGATCTACAATGCGAGACTGTGTATGTCACCATGAAATAAAAATTGAAATAAGGGAAATAAGATAGATTATGTTATTATTCCCATTTAGCAAATGACAAAAATGGAAGCTTCCAGGGATTAAGGAAGTTTTTCCATAGTACAAGGTTAGTAGGGGCAGAACCAGGAATTCTAACCCAGGTTGTTTTCCTCTGAAACTAAAAGGGCTCAATTAATTGGCAATTATAAGACTGAAAAGGTTTGTTGAAAATAGACAATGCCAGACTTTGAATAGCATTCTCCAGAGTTTAGATTTTTAAATGTTGGAGAAAAGGGGACAGCTGCAGAGATTCTGAGGTGGGAAATGAAATGTTTCAAGTTGTTCTATAGGAAGATAACTCTGACAGAGACCAGAGAGTTGTGAAGGTTCCCCCTGCCCTTGTCATTCGTGAGCCATCTTACTATATTAATAAATTCCTTATTTAACATAAGCTAGCTGAAATTGCATTCCTGTCCGTTAAAGCTGAAAAAACTCCTGTTTAATAAATCTCAGTTTGCAGAGGAGGAAACTTAAAACCAGAGAGTATAAATGAAACACAGTTTTTTGGTGTCAAGGTCAGCACTAGACTGTCCATGTCCCCACTCCCCTAAACCGCTATACCCTGGGCAGTTAGACCTTTCACTTTTTCACTGCACTATTTGTCTTGAAGAAAAAGTGAACAAATCAATTCTTCATGGGCAATTGAAAGTGATGATTTTATGTAAATTAATTCCATACTAATAGATGTGGAAAACCAGTACTCAGATGACAGATGCATTTATTAAATGAATCTAGTATAGAACCATCCCATGCTTCAGATCAGACTTGACAAGACTCCTCAGAAATCTGCTACCTAATGATTTGGAGTTAGAAACATAGTATGTCGGCCATGTGCGGTGGCTCACGCCTGTAATCCCAACACTTTGGGAGGCTGAGACGGGCGGATCACGAGGTCAGGAGATCGAGACCATCCCGGTTAACAAGGTGAAACCCCGTCTCTACTGAAAATACAAAAAATTAGCCGGGAGTGGTGGTGGGCGCCTGTAGTCCCAGCTACTCAGGAGGCTGAGGCAGGAGAATGGCGTGAACCCGGGAGGCAGAGCTTGCAGTGAGCCGAGATCCCACCACTGCACTCTAGCCTGGGTGACAGAGCAAGACTCCATCTCAAAAAAAAGAAACACAACATGTTCACATAAATAGTGAAATACACAGTAACACACATTCATGAATAAGTCTACTGCACCAAAGTAGAGGAAAGACAGAATCAAACATATATAATACTAATTTCAAGCCTATAACCTAGCTTTATGAGAAATAGATGACTTCAAGTTAAAATAATTGTCTTTCTCCATAAAAATCTGTTAAAAAGTGTCTTAACAACTTCTGAACTAACCTTTCTCCCTCAAAAGAACCACTCCACTCCTGTTACTGACTTTGGAGTCATCCCAAATCACTCTAACCCATTTATCCCGTTGATCATCTGGACTCCAGATTCTGCATCCTGCCAATCTTACAGTATCTTCATATACGTCTTTCCTTTTCACCCTCACCTTAATACAATGTCTTGTATCCACTCACTTGTATAATTGCAATAGCCTCTTAAATCATCCAGCTGTTGCCACTCTCTCCCACTGCCACCTAATTATGTTGCTCCTCACTGCTTATAGAACTGGCTTCAAGCTGCTAAGCATGCCATTCAAGGCTAACTGAAATCTGACTAATATGTTAGCCTTAATTCCCCAATTACCCATAAGCCTCAGCTAAATCAGCTATTAATGCTCAACAAGTATCAGCTGTTATTATTTGTTGTTAATCAGATTGTCCTGCTTGTTTCTATTCCCCATATATAAATGTGACCTCTTTCAGGCATGAAATCTCCCTGATTCTACTCCCTCACTACACTGAAGTGGTGATTCTCTTTCTCACCTCCTCAGGGATTTTGGTACAACTTGAAGGACTCTGCATAGTTTGCTGTGTATTATTGTCATATTTGTCCATGTCTTAACTCTCTTTTTAGAAGTTGAACTTCTTGACCATAAGAAAGAAAAGTCTTTATTCTGGGGGTGCATGTGCAGGTTTTTATTCTTTAGTGTACTTCTACCTTGCATTTTGCACATAAATGTATGTATTGAATTTGAAACTAAGTTACTGATGATGGAATGAACTCACTAACACCTTTTATCTAATTTAAACGGAATGTTTAAAGAAGGCAGCATTTCACTGAAATGAAAAAAAAACTCGATAAAAATTAAAATATTTTTAAATTCACAAGCTAAATGATCCTTCCTTCCCTCCCTCCCTCCCGCCTTCCTCCCTCCCGCCTGCCTTCCTTCCTTCCTTCCTTCCTTCCTTCCTTCCTTCCTTCCTTCCTTCCTTCCTTATTTTTCTCTTTCTTTCAACTGAGTCTGTCTTTGTGCCCCATGCCGGAGTGCAGTGGCGCAATCTCAGCTCACTGCAATCTCGGCTTCCTGGGTTCAAATGATTCTCCTGCCTCAGCCCTTGAGGAGCTGGGATCACAGGCGCATTCTATACGCCTGGCTAATTTTTGTATTTTTAGTAGAGACGGGGTTTCACCATGTTGGCCAGGCTGGTCTCAAACTCCTGACCTCAAGTGAGCCACCCGCTATAGCCTCCCAAAGTGCTAGGATTACAGGCATGAGCCACTGCGCCCTGCCCATACTGTTTTTCTTGACACTATTACTTTTTTTGTAGGAAACATGATCTTTCACGCTGCTCTCTGAAGTGATTACTAAGGTCATTGAACTTACTACAAAATTCAGAAAACACTTTCATAGGACTAATTACTGATTTCGTTTCATTTATTATGAAGTCACAAACTTCTACAAATGTTTTAATGGTTTAAAATGTGTAACTTCTCAGTATAAGTTGCATTTTGGATGTTGTCTGTCTATTGACACCCTAATGCCTCACTTTGGGAAACATAGGGCTACTTTTAATATTAGCATAAAACATGAAACTTTTGCAATAGATATATGAAAATTTGAAAGATCAAACTTATTTAGGCATAGCCAAAAGCTTCTACTTTATGCAATCACAATTTATGACTTTTGATTCATGGAAATCCCAAAATTTACATTTCTCCTGAGAACTAATACACTTTAAATCCTAACATAAGATGCATGTAGGCTTGCAATAATCTACTCCTGAGAAAGTTCTGGTGGCTTGCAATTTATAGCCATGAGGACCAGCTGCCATTAGTTATCATGTACTTCTTCCCATTGTTTTTGTTTGTTTGTTTGTTTGTTTTTTGAGACAGAGTCTTGCTCCATTGCCCAGGCTGGAGTGCAGTGGCATGGTCTCAGCTCACTGCAAGCTCCGCCTCCCCGGTTCATGCTATTCTCCTGCCTCAGCCTCTCGAGTAGCTGGGACTACAGGTGCCTGCCACCACGCCTGGCTTTTTAATTTTTAGCAGAGATGGAGTTTCACTGTTATCCACGATGGTCTTGATTTCCTGATGTTGTGATTCTCCCACCTCCGCCTCCCAAAGTGCTGGGATTACAGGCGTGAGCCACCATGCCCGGCTCCCATTGTTGATATACAGGGAAGAAGACTGACATCTATCATGCTCTAAATACATAGAGTTGGATATGGATTTTTAATTTATTTGTCCTCAGTATTTGTAGCATGTTTTCTCAGGACTCGAGAAAACAGAACATTTTAGTGCAGTGAGATTTCTCCAGTATGAAATCTCTCCTACATATTAAGCAATATGTGAATTCTGCAAGGGTGAACATCTTCCATTCTATCCCTGTATATTATTTCATCATGGTCTCAGAGAAGAAACTTTTGCATTGATAAAATATGCACTTATTAACTTTGCGTGTCATGAGAGGTATTCAGATATCTTTCTGTTCAGAGACTATATTTACTGAGTACTGTAGCATGAACATCTTCAATTTACTAGGTTGTTTTTGAGTGACAGGAATCCTTTTTATGCAAATTCTTTATGAGATACGTGTTTTCTGAGTATTTTCTCCCCTAGAGAATTTACCTATTAATTTTTATAATGGTATATTTTGCTAAGAAGAAGTTTTTAAGATGAATATAAAGTTTTTGCTTTTATGCTTTTTTACTTTCTGTGTCCTGTAAGAAGTCTTTGACTTCTCCCAGATCATGAAAATAGCATCCTATGCTTTATTCTAGAAGCTTTATAGTTAGGTCTTATGTTCCGATTTATGATCCTTTTTGAATTAATTTGTGTGTGATGTGATGTACGAATTGAGGTGTTTTCTTCTCCCAAATGAATATACGACTCCTCCAGAATCATTTTCTCTCGGTAGGTCTTCCAGTACAATGTTGTATAGAAGTAACGAAAACAGATATTGTTGCCTTATTCCTGGTTTTAGAAGGAAAGCAATCGATATTTTACCATAAATACAATGCACAGAGAGACAGGGGATTGAGAGAGAGAGAGAGAGAAAGAGAGAGGGAGATTGAGGTTCTGGTCCTCAGAAGAGTAAGAAAGCTTTTTTCCAGAAGGTTCTCAGCAACTTCTCCCCATTTCTCATTGATCTGAATTCTGAACTATAGTGGCCTGGGATGAGATTACACCTTAGCCACGTGCCCCTATACTCAGGGTTAGAGTCAGCATATGGGCAGTGCAGAAGTGTAGACACCCGAATGAAACTAGGACTTATAAACATATGTAAAGAGGGTTAGGGAAGAGGAGAGTTATTTTATAGAGTAAAAGAGGCTTTGCAATCATAACAGCAAAATGTGATATGTGAGTGTTATTTGGATTCTGATTCAAATAAACCAGTTGTTAAAAATGTCTAAGACAATTGGGAAAATTTGAACATTCTCTAAATATCTGACAATATCATTAAGTCTTTTTAACTATTTTATGTGTAATGATAGTATTGTAGTTATTTTTTGGACTCATCTTACAGAGATACATAAGAAATGGTAACAAATGAAATGCTATGATGTTTGGGAATTACATTAAAGTAACCCAGTGTGAGAGTATTGGGATATGGGCAAAATAAGATTGGTTGGGTGATGAATATATCAGATTTCATTTTTGCTATTTTGTTTACTTTTTGTTTTTGAGACTGAGTCCTGCTGTGTCGCCCACGCTGGAGTGCAGTGACACGTTCTCGGCTAACTGCAAGCTCTGCCTCCTGGGTTCACACCATTCTCCTGCCTCAGCCTCCCGAGTAGCTGGGACTACAGGTGCCCACCACCACGTCCAGCTAATTTTTTGTATTTTTAGTGGAGACAGGGTTTCACCATGTTAGCCAGGATGGTCTCGATCTCCTGACCTCGTGATTCGCCCACCTCGGCCTCCCAAAGTGCTGGGATTACAGGTGTGAGCCACCGCGCCAGGCCTTGTTTACTTTTACTTAGAAAATTCCTTAATAAAATTTAAAAGCCCCTACTTAAAAAAATGAAAAATAGGGATTGTCACCAAAAATAGGGAGACGATGTTTTGGAGGCAACCACAATGCCCACTCTATTAATCCTTTTCATTTATATTACTGTTTCTGATTATTTAAAATTATTTTATTTATTTTTACATATTCGAATAAGCAATAAATTTACAGGGGTAAAAATTAGAAAGATCTCAAAAGATACACAGCAAGAAGTCTCCCTCTCATGCTGGGCCCTTGTTACTTCGTTTTCCGTCCCCATAGCTGCCCTCTCCATTTCCCTTGTAATCAGTGCTATCCTTTTATCATATATACCATTTTTAGTGGCTGCAAAATATTGCATATATAAACATACCACAACTTATTGAGTAATTTTCTTATTGTTAAACTTTTATGTTGTTCTTATTTAGAGAGCTTTCTGTATTTTAGATCTTACACTATCAATAATTTCTCCTTCTCGGAAATATTCAATTGATTAAAACATCCTTGGCTGGGCGAGGTGACTCACGCCTGTAATCACAGCACTTTGGGAGTCCAAGGTGAGCAGATCACCTGAGGTCAGGAGTTGGAGATGACCCCGGCCAACATGATGAAACCTCGTCTCTACTAAACATACCAAAATTAGCTGGGCGTAGTGGCACACGCTTGTACTCCCAGCTGCTCAGGAGGCTGCGGCAGGAGAATGGCGTGAACCTGGGAGGCAGAGCTTGCAGTGAGCCGAGATTGGGCCACTGCACTCCAGCCTAGGCGACAGGGCGAGACTCCGTCTCAAAAAAAAACAAAAACAAAAACAAAAAAATCTTCAATTACTTGGTAACTTGAAAAAAAAAAAAAAAAAAAAAACCCAAAACTTTCAACCCCAGTCCCACTCCAGCTACCTTTCTATTGCTCTTTTTACTCCACAGCCTGGTCCAACATATCAATATTTTAGCAGGACAGACTGCCTGAACCATTGAGTCGTTCAGGAAGTGAACTCCCTTTGGGAGGTCAACCTGCAGGGATTAGTCTTGAACAAGTTGATGCTTCTTTTCTACTTTATATTTTCTCTTTAGTTTCCAAACACTATCTGTAGAGTTATATCTCCAAATGTATATTGTAAGCCCAGAATAGCCATGTATGTCAAGTCATCTACTTGATATCTCCACTTCAGTACCTCAAAGGCACCTCAAACTTTCCATGACACAATCTCCTTTTCCAAACCTGGTTCTATTCAGTGTTCTCTTTTCCCAGGAATGGTGCTGTCCTACATACAATTGCATAAGCCATTTTCTGTTTCCCATTTCCTATATGCAATCCATCATTAGGTGTTATTGATTTTATTACAAAAACATTTCTCAATGTTATTATGAAAACATTTCTCTCTACTGACATAACCACTATGCTGTCCAAAAGACAATCATCTTTTGGACTACATAGTAAGTAGCCCACAAACTATTTTTTCCTTATCTATTCAACTGTCAATCTAATTCATTCTTCATCCTTCAGGTGGAGTAAACGTTTTCCTTCCCAACACAAATCTGATCATATTATTCCCACTTGCTTAAGATCCTTTAATACCTTTCCACTGTTCTTATGCTAAAGGCCCTATCACGGCCAGCAAAGCCCCGCATGGACTGCTTCCTCTCTCACCATTTCATAGTGTACTCCCTTTTACTACTTGACTGTCAATGACATAACCAAAATACAACTTTCTTTACATTTCTTGAACATTTCATGAACCACAGGATCTTTGCAAATTCCCTTCTCTCCATTGACCTTTTTTTTTTTTTTTTTTGAGACGAAGTCTCGCTCTGTCACCCAGGCTGTAGTGCAGTGGCGCAATCTTGGTTCACTCCAACCTCCGCCTCCCAGGTTCAAGCGATTCTCCTGCCCCAGCCTCCTGAGTAGCTGGAGTTATAGGCACGTGCAACCATGTCTGGCAAATTTTTGTCTTTTTAGTCGAGACAGGATTTCACCATGTTAGCTAGGCTGGTCTTGAACTGTTGATCTCAAGTGATCCACCTGCCTCAGGCTCCCAACGTGCTGGGATTATGGGCATGAGCCACCGCACCTGGCCTCCTTCTTTTTTTTTTTTTTAAGACAGGGTCTCACTCTGTCACCCATGCTGGAGTGCAGTGGCACAAACATGGCTCACTGCAATCTCATTCTCTTAGGCTTGAGTGATCCTCCTGCCTCAGCCTCTGGAGTAGCTGGGACTACAGGGGCATTCTACCATGCCTGGCTAATTTTTAAATTTGTTTGTGGAGAAAGGGTTTCACCATGTTGCTCAGGCTGGTATTAAACTCCCGGACTCAAGCGATCCTCTTGCCTCAGCCTCCCAAAGTGCTGGGGTTACAGACATGAGCTACTGCGCCCCACCAAGAATATTCTTTATCACCCTATCTCCTTTGCCTGGATACCCTCTATTCATCTTTTGATTCTTAGGTGAAGTGTCTGTTTTTTTGAAATCCTTTCTAGATGTTCTTAGTCTTTCACAGTATGGTTTTTCCAGCCTTTCAGAACACTTATCTCTATTTATAATTATATATCCATGAGCATAATTATATGAAAAACATTATTTAAGAAATATCTCTATTCCCCTCCTACAGACAGTATTTTTTTTGTGTACTAGGAATTTAATAATAGTTCTGTATAAATAAATACTATGTTTATCTATACATCTTTGTTTTTATTTCAGGTTGTTTCTTTGGACTATATGCCCAGAGGTGAAATGAATGAATCAAAAGATACACAACAATTATTATTATTATTATTTTAAGACAGAGTGTCTGGGTCTGTCGCCCAGACTGGAGTGCAGTGGCGCAATCTCAGCTCACTGCAACCTCTGCCTCCCAGGTTCACGCCATTCTCCTGCCGCAGGCTCCTGAGTAGCTGGGATTACAGGCATGTGCCACCATACCCGGCTAATTTTTAGTAGAGACGGGGTTTCACCATGTTGGTCGGGCTGGTCTCCAACTGCTGACCTCGTGATCCACCCGCCTTGGCCTCCCAAAGTGTTGGGATTACAGGCATGAGCCACCGTAATCAGCCTGCACACATTTCTAATGACTCTTAGTACATAGACAGTTAGATGTGTTGATAGTCGATGACGTGTTCTCCCCTAAAGAACCCATTAATGAATCAAAGATAATCTGGGAAAGTTTTAGGTTGTAATTTCAGTGAGTTTTTTTTTTTCCACCTTCTTTTGTTTCAGCATTTTGATCTGTGACTTGAATCTCTATATAGAGAGGGAGCTTGTCAAGTCTGTACATGATATACAGCACAGAAGATACCAGACAAGTGATTAATAGATGCAGGACCCAACAATGTCTTTTCAGGTTATACTAGTGACCTCAGGCCGGGTGTGGTGGCTCACGCCTGTAATCCCAGCACTTTGGGAGGCTGAGGTGGGTGGATCACCAGAGGTGAGGAGTTTGAGACCAGCCTGGCCAACACGGTGAAACCCCATCTCTACTAAAAATACAAAAAATAGCCGGGCATGGTGGTACTCACCTGTAGTCCCAGCTACTTGGAGGCTGAGACACAAGAATTGCTGGAACCCAGGAGGCGGAGGTTGCAGCGGGGGTTGCAGTGAGTGGAGATCACACCACTGCGCTCCAGCCTGGGCAACAGAGCAAGACCCAATCTCAAAACAACAGCAACAACAACAACAACAACAACAACAACAAAACCTAATTAAGATGAAATCCAGCAGGACAAATGTAGGATCCTTCACTTTGATTAAGAAATTCTGTAGCATGAGTACTGGACAAGAGTGTAGTTTAGTGAGACCCGTGGCTGCCTCTCACTGCTAACTCCAAAGTCCCTTCTATTGGCTTATGTGTCCCCTGCATTTCCTGCCTCTACTTCCAGACCTACAGTCTGCTTTGTTTTTCTTTGATAGCTTCCTTTGTCCACTCCATTTCTTGGGATTTTCATCCTACCCTACCCTGGCTTTGGCCATAGTCTTCCTAGTTGCCACCTCATTGACACTACTCTGAAGAGGGGCACTCGGATGCATTGTATTTTTGTAACTGTAAAACATGTGCTTTAAAAGGATGTGTATTCTCTCTTCATTAGTAGTGAAATGAATGTTCACCCTTGCCCTTTAATGAGACTTGTGGTCGAAGTTTTTGAATCTTCTGTATCTTTGTCTTTTCCTGCTAGCTTTATTCATTTCAGAGCGAAGAGTGTGAAAAATCTAGCACCATGGTGTGGAACTTATACTTGTAATTCTGTCAAGTGTAGCTTTTTTTAGTCTGTGTTTTTAGGTGTAGGTTCAGGACTAGTATAAACTTTCTGGTGAATCTCTTTGACTCTAATAATGTTTTTACCTTTAAAATTTATTTTGCTGATATTAATATTGTTCATGATAGTTAACTTTCTGCATCAACTTGGAGGGTGTTTTTGGAAGAGATATACATTTTAATTGGTAAACTTTGGTTAAAGCAGATTGCTCTCCATAATATGGGTGGGCTTTATCCAATCAGCTGAAGTCCTGAATAGAAGAAACAGCAAGAGGGAATTTTTTAGCAGACTGCCTCCAGACTTCATTTGCCTTACTAGCTGCCCTGGCCTTTAACTGGAACTGCATCATCAGATTTTGGGTATTGAGCCCGCTGGTCCAAACTGTAGATTTTGGATTTGCTAGCTTCCATAATCATGTGAGTCAATTCCTGATAATAGATCTTTCTCTCTCTCTCTCTCTATATATATATATATACACACACATTCTACTGGTTCTGTTTCTCTAGAGAACCCTGATATATTGTTGTATCACATTTATTTGGCTAATATTTTCTATGGTATCCTTTTTTCCATTTCCTTTTGGAAATGGTGGTCCCTTAGAAACAGCAAATTGCTGTTTTGTTTGATCTTTTCAGATGTAAGAAATAAATCAGATCAAGTACAAATTGGGATCCAAGAGATTTTGAATCAGTGGCGAGAAGCTTGCCTTACTGCAGTTCCAGTACAGCTTATAAAGCATAAAGATGAAGTACTTTGACGTTTTTTCATGGTTGGCTGTTATACATTAATTTTTTTAGGGCAACTATTTAAGCTGATTTGTCTATAGCTGATGACTTAGTTTCACTGACTCATGCTCACAAGGATGTAAACTTTGTGTTTTGTGTTTATTATTACAGATGGTATTTTGGGGAAATGAGGATGATGAGTTTTGGTTTGTGGTTATACACAGTTGGACTTGGGTATATCTAAACTGTGGCCTCCATTTTTATTTTTCTTTAATACACTATCTAAGACCTCTGTGTTTTAGAGTAAACATTGAGTTTACTCTGTTTATATTTTCTGTAACCATGGGTATATTTAGATTTATTTCTACCGTTACTTCATGTTTTGTTTTTATGACCATTTTTCTTTGCTTCCCACCCATTTCCTGCCTTTTGTTGAACAGATTGTTTTTCTCTTCTCCTTCCCTTAAAGCTTGGGAATCTTCAATAAAACCAATTTCCAGGAAGAAAAAAATACCAGATATACAAAAAAGAAAGTTAAAACTGTCTGGACCACAGAATAACCTGTATTATCATTAGTGAAAAACTCTACGCTTTTGTTAATGGAACTTATGATACCAAGTGTCCTTTTGAAATCTCTGCTTGATGTTTTTGGTGTTGGTGACAGGTGACAAAATCTTCTACTCTTTAGCTAATAATAATCTATAAGAAGTTGTTTAGCTGTTTTGGTGTTCTCCTGGGCAGCTTTCTTCTTGATTTGATAAGTTGCCCTGTCTAATACGGTAACCACAAGGCACATACAGCTATTTAACTTAATTAATTTCATTAATTGTACTTTAATACAAATTTAAAATTCAGTTGCACCAGCCACATTTCAAGCACCCTGTAACCCCATTTGGTTAGTGGATGCTATTTTGGACATTGTAGTTTACAGAATATTTCTATTATTGTAGAAAGTTCTATTGGACAGGAGGTGATAAGCTGATAGTAGTGCTGCAGCTTTATACGCTTTGAAGCAGACCTATTTGGGAGACTGCATCATATTACAGAATTTGGAACTGACAATTTACATCAGCATTCTGTGATGTTCTTCCATTATCTTCTGCTCCTGTGGTGAAGAGTGATCAGCATGAGGTGCAATGCCCACCATGGAGGCTGCTGGGGGCTCCTGCCCCTGCCCACAAACTCCAGGCTTGGTCCTCACAGGACAGTGGAGGTTTATATAGAGCAACAGCCTAGACAGCAATGGTGATAACAGCAGCTGAGAGCAGCTGAGGGGCCAACTTCTGTACAGCAGTGGGAATCCTGACTTTCTGAATAGTATAAGAGGCCAAGCAAGACTGGAACATTTTTAGTTGAAGCCAGGTTGCAAACGGTTGAGCCTGGGCTAGACTGGTATTTCTTTCTTCCTTTCCTTTTTTTTTGAAACAGGGTCTTGCTCTGTCAGCCAGGCTGGAGTACAATGGCAGGATCTCAGCTCACTGCAGCCTCTACCTCTCGGGTTCAAGTGATTCTCTTTCCTAAGCCTCCCGAGTAGCTGGGATTACAGAGGTGCTCCGCCATGCTCGGCTAATTTTTGTATATATATATTTTTTAGTAGAGACGGGGTTTCACCATGAAGACCAGGCTGGTCTCAAACTCCTGACCTCAAGTGATCCGCCTGCCTTGGCCTCACAAAGTGCTGGGATTATAGGCATGAGCCACTGTGCCCAGCCTCTGGTATTCTTTTGAAACTTTGACCTCTACCACCTTGTGGCCAGACTGATTTAGGTGTCATCTGATTAGATGAAGATTACAGAGGTCTTTCCCGAGCCTGTGGCACCACTGGCACAAATGGTCACTAGCTGGAACTGATTTAGGACGGCACTGGCAGGGAAAACACATGCCAATCACCACCTGCCCCTTCATATCCTGAATGGGCAGGTGAGACTCTCTTTCTCTTGGCCAGCCAACATGCATCATCAACGTACATGTGCCCATTCATTACAGGAACAGCTTTGCCTCTTTGAGGAAAGAGGAGCTGAAAAAGACAAGCCTTCTGCTTCTCCCTCACTCCAGCATCATCTTGGCACTGGTAATATATCCAAGATATTTATTCATAGTCAGTGGCGTTAGCCAGGCTCATATTTACCGCTTTGATTGGGTTAATTTTTTTCAAGTTCCAACTTCTGTTGTTTCAATTTTCAAGTGTTCAACTTCTGTGCACAGCTTATGAATATGATTTTTCGCCACTGAGTTCATTTCTTCCACAATGTAGGTATCCAAGTTTTTGTAACTCACAAAGTCACATCCTTTGGATTTCCCACTAGGCTCTGTCATCACATTGACATTTTAGCATTGTACCAAATAAATGAAAAAATTTTTTCAGGTTGTCATCATCCATATCTTCCCCAGAGCTTTAACTTTGTGCCAGGTGCCTTGTTAAGTACAGGGATCAACACAGTTCAAAATTAAATGTCCCTGCCCTCGTAAAGTCGCCAGGCAGGAAAAACAACTAATTAAGCTATTGTCAAGTTATTTACAATGACGACAAAAGCATATTGTGCTTTTGGATTTGTTTGATTTTATTACTCTTTAAATTTGACATATGAAAATACCATACTTAAACAGTTCATGTACCTGGAACAAAGGCACTAATACAGTACTAGAAAGGTGGTGACGGATTTAAGAACAATTATGCCAATTTCCAATCTGTTTTACAGTAATGTTACAGAATTGGAGGAAGCTACTCCTGTACAACTTTGGAGGGTAGGAGGAGCAGGGCGTGAGAATTCCTTTCCAGGGGCTTACGAGTACGCCCAGTCGCTGCGTGGCTTCCCGCACACTCAGCTGCGCGCCCGCGTGGGCGTGGCCGGGGCGCCCCCAGCGTGACTCCGCCCAGGGCGCTTGGTTCAGCTAGCTGGAAACTACAGTTCCCAGAAGGCCGCGCGAGCCCGGGAGGGACGCGGCGGCGGTGGCAGCAGGAAAGGCGCGAGCGGAGGCGGCGGCGGGTATCCCCTGGTGGTCGGCCCGGCAGCAGCCGGGCCCCGGACGCAGGACGTGGCCCCAGGTAGCCCTTGCAGCTCAGTGCTGTAGCCAGGGCAAGCCCGCGCCTCCGCCTGCTGGACTGGCCCGGGCGAGATGTAGGGCGCTGGGTGCGGAGGCCGCCTGTGCGGCGGAGGATCGCGGAGGGCGCGCCGAGGATGGAGAGAGCGATGGAGCAACTCAACCGCCTTACGCGCTCTCTGCGCCGCGCGCGCACCGTGGAGTTGCCGGAGGGTGAGCGGGGTAGTGGGGCCGGGCTGGCCGCGGGGCGGGGGGCGGCCGGGGGTGGGGCAGGAACTCGGGACGCGTCAAGGTCGGGTGGAAAAAGTAACCGAACGCTGTGAAAACGCCCACTTTTACTTTCCAGAGCTGAGAGGCGGCCCCGGGCCCTGGACTCCCCTGGCCCGCCGCTCCCACCCCGGCAGGTGGGAGTTTGCGGGAGGAAACTGGGTTGGTGGGGGTTCCGCTGCTGGGAGGAGCGAGACAAAGGTCTCTCAACGTCTGTCGATTAGGGGTCTTGGAGGCAGGAATACCAGCCGGAGGCCCGAGACCCGGAGTCAGAAAACATCATAATTGCGAGTCATTTCACTGTCTCCGGGGATAGAGATGATCCAAAGATAATGTTTAAGCTGCATCAGGGGGGCCAGGCGGGCTTTTATTTTTGTTATTTTTTAAAATGTGGGGCACAGCCTTGTTTTGATAACAGGAAGACAAAGGGTTGTCAACCATCAAACAGATACTTTTAAAAGTACTGTGTGTGTAAACACAATACATTTTTCTTCAGTATGCATGCCTGATTTCGTTCTTCATTTATTCATCAGACTAGTATTGAGTGGGCTAGCTGGGAACTAGGACGCATCTGCAAATAGGGATAAGGCATGGTCCCTGAAGTTCAGGACTTTTAGTTCAGCGTTCCAGGGTTCCTTCAGAACAGGTAAAACTCTACTAATGACGAGAGAAAATAAGCAGTTTTGTTTGCAGCGTCAGGAATTCAGACGTTTTGGTGGTAATGGGAGATGGCAGTGCTGCTTCTAAGAAACTTTTGGCTCTTTATGCCCAAGTGAGAGAAGGGTTGGGAGGAGGTTATAGCTGGTGAATAGCTTTTTTCTTAATTGTAGTAGTTTATCTTATTTTTTCAAAATTCTCTTTGAATTGCTGCTGGGTGGTTTGTAGGATAGGGAAGGGGACCTTGGCAGACGGTCATGAAAGAAATGTGGGATTGGGTACTTCGGCGATAATTTTCTTTCTTGTATAGAGATGAGGTCTCACTATGTTCCCCTGGCTGGTCTTGAACTCCTAGGCTCAAGCGATCCGCACCCTGCTCCCCCCGCAAAGTGTTGGGATTACAGATGTGAGCCACCGCACCTGGCCTGGGGATAATCTTCTTGAGAAAATGGTCTCTAGTTTCTATTTAGAATTCAGATTTTGACAACTAGATTCAAGCTTCAACTTTTTCTTTATTTCCTTTCCAAATTCCACATTTGAATCCATTTCTTCAGTGCTATGTAAATCTTACTTATTTTTCGTAGTCAAATTATTGGTATAGGTTGATGAAGACTACATGTATAATTTATATTGTTTGAATCTCGATATTTTTTATGTAAATGTGATTTAGAAGACTTTGATAATGTTACTTGGTTTTAAAAGTAATGTAGTTTCATTGTAGAAAATTTGGAAAATAAAAATAGAAAAAGAAATGTCATTCCACCACCCAGTTATGAACAGTGTTACCATTGTTACTTCTTTCTCTTTCTCTCCCTAACAAGTTAACATCATATTGCATATAGCCTTTTATTTTGTGTTTAGAAAACATCCCAAATGTTTTCTTTCTCTATTTTTTTTTTTGAGACAGAATCTCACTGTGTTGCCCAGGCTGGAGTGCAGTGGCCCAATCTCCACTCACTGCAAGCTCCGCCTCCGGGGTTCACGCTGTTCTCCCGCCTCAGCCTTCCGAGTAGCTGGGACTACAGGCGCCCATCACCACGCCCGGCTAATTTTTTGTATTTTTAGTAGAGGCGGGGTTTCACCCTGTTGGCTAGGACAGTCTTGATCTGCTGACCTCGTGATCCGCCCGCCTCAGCCTCCCAAAGTGCTGGGATTACAGGCGTGAGCCTCGGTGACTGGCCCCAAATTTTTTTTTTTTTTTTTATATTCTTCAATATGCTTAATGACTTCGGAATTTGATAAGATGCACGTAACAAATGTTGAATCTAAATACTGTTTTTAAACTGATTTTATGAGAAACAGCTTTATATTGAAGACATAGTCTGCCTCTAAATACTTCCTTAGGATTAATTCTCTCAAGAAGAATGTCTACAATACATTTCTAAAGCTCAGCGTATCAGTTTCTCAACTTACTTCTTGGAAAGTTCCACCAGCAGTCTGAGAGTGCCCAGAAACTAGAGTTTGATAAGTAAAAGTAAAACTTTCCCACATATAGGCAAAAATGGCATCTTGTTTGCATTTGCTTTTCTTTGATTATAATGAATTTGTTCATTTTGTTACTTGAATTTAATTTATCTTTGTCTCTAAGTTCTGATGAGTATTTGAATTCTCTGAGCTTGGCTCTTTCAAGTATATCATACATGTAGGAATATATATATATATGATATATATATCATTCCTACTGATACAAATCCACATTTGTGCTTACATTTTTGTGCTTACATTTTAAGGACTGAATGGAAAAGAAACTGAGATGTCTCTAAATTTAAAAAATAATCAGTTTTGTTTTGTTTTGTTAGAATTCAATAATCAATAAGCATCTAATTACAACAAACTATTAAGCTTGTAAACTTTTTAGTCAGCTTGTACTCTAAAATTAACTTTGTTGCAAAGGTTGAAACTATAGATGTTTGATAAACTGAGTTGGATGCTATGTTTCCTTGATAAAAACCTGAGTATTACCCTAAGTAATGGAGTGCAGGTAGTTGAGTCACTCTAGGCAGGCCTAACACAGGCATATTCTTGAGAGAAAAAGAGGTGAAGAGTAAGAAATTACTTTAGGGATATGTATTCTTAGTAGTGTTTAAAAGGTGGAGGCCGGGTGCAGTGGCTCACGCCTGTAATCCCAGCACTTTGGGAGGCCAAGGTGGGTGGATCACCTGAGGTCCGGAGTGTGAGAACAGCTGGCTAACATGGTGAAACCTTGGCTCTACTAAAAATATAAAAAATTAGCTGGACGTGGTGGCGTGACTATAATCCCAGCTACTCGGGTGGCTGAGGCAGGAGAATTGCTTGAACCTGGGAGGTGGAGGTTGCAGTGAGCCGAGATCGCGTGACTGCACTCCAGCCTGGACATCAAGAGTGAAACTGAGCCTCAAAAAATAAATAAATAAATAAATAAAATAAAATAAAATAAAAATAAATAAATAAAAGGAAGGTGTATGTTGTTAGTGTATGTAAAGTTTAAACTACTATATAGTGAATGCAGTTTGTTTAATAAAATAATACAATTTGAGCCCATTTTAGCATTTGTGGTTAGGATAATTGTGTTTAAAAAAATTACTCCCATGTGATGGTTTGAAGAGAAATTGTATATAATTAATTGCTCTGAGCACCTTTTTTTTTTTTTTGGTAACAGTTGGGTTTTGAAACTGTAATGATAAAAATGGCAAACATGTCTAATAAAGTGAGAGATTAAAGTTTTCTTGTCACCCTGGAGACTTTAATTATATACCTAGTCCTAAAGGTGCCTTCAAGAATAGAGAAGGAAATATCTGGCAACAAATTTTATTCTGTCCTTTCTTAGTATAGTATTTCTTGGATAGTCTCCTTCTAGTACCACAGTTGTAGTTAGATTTATTTCTTCATACTTAACCTGTTAATGTATGTGACCTGTTTTTTTCTTTGGGTTAGATGTGACTTAAGATGTAAATCTAATTTTTATCTAAAAAATAAAAACCTTACAAATACAACCATTGTGAACCTTATTATGCTCACTAATGCTCACTTAAAATTATGCACTATCTTGATTTAAAATTTATCTCGATTTAAGTTTAAACCCACAAATAACAGTGTTTTTTATGACTTTATTATGGAGTGACTTAATGGAAATTCTCATGGTTTAGAAATTCAGATTTTTATTGGGACATGTGTTATTATATGAACAATAAAGAATGTTGTCATGCCAAGGGAGGCTTAGTGTAGTATTTTCAACTCCTAGTGGTGACTCATTGGTAATTTCTGAGAGCAATTAGTGGGTTGCAGTCAGCATTTAAAAAAATAAATATAAGATGATAAAACAGAGTCTATTTTACATATTAAGAATAGTATTCTGGCCGGGCACAGTGGCTCATGCCTGTAATCCCAGCACTTTGGGAGGCCTAGATGGGTAGATCATGAGGTCAAGAGATCAAGACAATCCTGGCCAACATGGTGAAACGCTGTCTCTACTAAAAATACGAAAATAAAAAATAAAAATAAAAATTAGCTGGGTGTAGTGGCATGAGCCTGTAATTCCAGCTACTTGGGAGGCTGAGGCAGGAGAATCTCTTGAACCCAGGAGGTGGAGGTTGCAGTGAGCTGAGATTGCGTCACTGCACTCCAGCCTGGAGACAGAGCAAGACTCCATCTCAAAAAAAAAAAAAAAAGAATAGTATTCTATTGTGGACCTTGTGGTTATGTGGTGTATACTGGGTGCATTGTAGGATATATTATCTTTTTATTTATTTATTTTTTTTTCGAGACGGAGTCTCACTCTGTTGCTCAGGCTGGAGTGCAGTGGCACGATCTTGGCTCATTGCAAGCTCTGCCTCCTGGGTTCATGCCATATTTCTGGCTCAGCCTTCTGAGTAGCTGGGACTACAGGTGCCCGCCACCGTGCCTGGCTAATTTTTGTAGTTTTAGTAGAGATGGGGTTTCACTGTGTTAGCCAGGATGGTCTTGATCTCCTGACCTCATAATCCGCCCACCTCGGCCTCCCAAAGTGCTGGGATTAGAGGCGTGAGCCACTGCACCCGGCCAGGACATATTATTTGTAGAGGCTCTGGAGTCAGGCATTTAATGCCACTGTTACACAGCTTGTTACTTAACTAGTACTTCAGTTTTCTCATTTGTAAAATGAAGATAATAGTACCTACTTCGTAGGGTGGTTGTGAGGAGAAAAGCAATGATACATGCAAAGTGTTTAGAAAAGTGCCTTTAAGATAATGGTTCTTAAATGTTAGTTATTAATAAGATTTAGTATTTTACTTTTATAGTGAAAAAGTTGTTGCATCTGCGTACTGAACTTGTGAATGTTGAGAAGGACTAAATTGCTTTTCATGTATACACTCACAGTAAAATAATGAACAAATATGTGAAGGAATATTGATAACTTTTTTCCATTGCCCCTATAAACAGCTCAGTTTATATTTCTAAACATATGAATTATGTTTTTCAAACACAATTATAATACCATTACTAGAGCCAATACAATTAACAGTAATTTTGTATTATCTTGAAATAAAATACCAAATCCATATACAGTTTGTCCTCGTCTCAAAAATTGTCTCAAAAATGTCCTTTTACAGTTGTTTTTTTTTTTGAATCACTATCCAGATAAGGGCCACATATTACATATGGTTGATGTTTCTCTTAAGGCTCTTAATCTATGACAGTTCCTCCTTTTAAAAAAAGTGTTTTTTAAAGTAATTTTAAACTTACAGAAAACTTGTATGAATAGCACAGAGTTCCTCCCATGTAACTTTCACTCACCTTTCCCTAAGGTTAACATCTTGTACAACCATAGTACAGTAGTCAAAAATAAGAAATTAACATTTGTATATACTATTAACTATACTACAGAGTTTATCAAAATTTCACCAGCTTTCCCACTAATGTCATTTAAGGATCCAATTCAGGATACCACATTGCCTTTAGTTATGTTTCTTCAGTGTCCTCTGAACTGATAGTACTTTAGTTTTTCTTTGTATTTAATGGTCTTGAGACTTTTAAAGAGGACCGATCAGGTGTTTTGTGGAATTCCCTTTAATTTGGGCTTATCTGACATTTTCTCATGATTAGATTGAAGTTATGCATTTTTGGCAAGAACAGTAGTCCACCTTTACCTGCAGCGTTGCTTTCCGAGGTTTCAGTTGCGGGAGGCACAGCACAGTATTTTGAGAGAGAGGGGAAGAGACCACATTCACGTAACTTTTATTACAATCTATAGTGTTATAATTGTCCTATTTTATTATTTATTGTTGTTAATCTCTTACTGTGCCCACTTTATAAATTAAACTTTATCATGTAAGGAAAAAAATCATATTCATAGGGTTTGTTACTATCCACGGTTTTAGGCATTGACTCCGGGTCTTGTAATATAGCCGCTGTGGATAAGGGAGGACTGCTGTACTACAAAAGTGATGTGTCCTCAGTGGCTCGTATCAGGAACTATATGATATTGAATACATATTATTTTTGGTGATGTTACCCTTTGTCAGTTGATTAAGATAGTATCTGCTGGGTTCTTCACTATAAATTTTCTTTTTCCTTTGTAATTAGTCAATATTTTTAAGAGGTACTCGATACTATGTAAATATCCTGTTTCTCCTTAAACTTTAACTATTAACTGAGCATCAGCATTAACTTTTAAATGACTGAGTGGGGGTTGTCAGGGTTTCGTCTTTGTAAATAATTTATTAAAAAGCATAAACCTCCAAAATACATTGAATTGAGAAATGACCCTTAGAAATATATAAAAATCAATTCAAAACACTAGCTAAAATGTACGTAAGTATAATATGGCATCATAGATGTTGATTTTTAACCTTTTCTTTTGGGTCATGTTTTTGCGAATTTGTTGTGTAAAGGGTCTCTCTTAGTCTGTTTTCTGCTGATATAACAATACCACAGACTGGATAATTTGTAAAGAAAACAAATATATTTCTCACAGTTCTGGAAGCTGGGAAGTCCAACAGCGTGGCATCAGCATCAAGTAAGAGTCATCCCATGGTAGAAGGCAGAAGGGTGAGAGAGGAAGGGCTAGAGGGAAGGGGACTGAACTTCACTATAACCCACTCCTGGATTAAACAGAATTAATCCATTCATGAAAGAAGAGCCCTCATGGCTCAATTGCCTCACCAAAGCCTCACCTCTTCACACTGCCGTAATAGCAACCACATTTCCAACAGATGAACTTTTGGCAGATGCATTCAAACCATAGCACATATGAATAAAAATATTGTGAGTAAAGTGATAAGTACAATAAAGACTTCTGTGCTCTTTCATAAAAGCTTCTAAACTAATTTCTTTTGTAATAATATTGACAAGAAGCCAGTATTGTGTATATTTAAGGTTTTATAATTATTTTAGCATATATATTTAATATTCATATATATTTAAATTTCCCCCAAAGTACATGTAAGTATGATAAAACATGATGCCTGTAAATACCTCTTTGGAAGTAAAATAAATTTCAATTGTTAAAGCTACAGAAAGGTTTTTGGATGATGATGCACAGGCTACCATACTACACTTAGAGAATTGTTTTTTGGTGGATAATGGGACCAAACCTTCTGAAGAATCAGTCTTTAATTTTCCTCAGAAGCTAAGCTCTTCTGTGATGATGTAAAAGGGATAAACAGTGGGGGGGATGAAAGATTCTGCACTATCATAAATTCTGAAATACCTTTAATATTCTGCATTATTCTTTCCTCCTTCTTCCTCTCCTTTTTGCTTTTTGTATAGAGTTAGGAAAATTCTAAATTAATCTTAAGTATCACCCCTTGGACAAAGTAGGGGATAAATGAACTCTTTCTGGTTTTTTTACTCAGATAATGAAACTGCTGTTTATACATTAATGCCAATGGTTATGGCTGATCAACACAGGTGAGTGCTTGTTTCAAAAATTTTTGCTTTTTAAGAAGCATACATTGTTCTAAATGTGTACTGCATGCCCACGCGTGCATGCTCGTGCACGCGCGTGCACACACACACACACACACACACAGTTTGGGCATAGATGTTATCCTGGGGCAAGTTATTTAACTTTTCTGTTATAATTTTGTGTGTGTGAAATAAGGAATAAGATTTTCCAAGATCTATATGAGCTGTAAAATTTTATGGTGAGAGATTTTCTTAATGAATATGGAGATATTAAGTATTTGGTTGGTCACTGACATGGAAAAATACGTTGTGATGATTTCTTTTGGAGGTCACTGCTGATCTTTATAGCAAAAGATTATGGCTGAGGGACAACTTAGTTCCCTTATGTGCTACTTACTTTTATGTTCCTTTTATTGATGTAGTGTTGACACTCTTTTACAGGGCTATATATGAAATACAATTGTTTGGCTTTGTGAGGGGGTCTTTAGACTTAAACCAGTCAGCTCTGACATGGCTAGCCACTGGATTTTTTGATATAATAACAATGTAAAGATAAACTATTTTGAAACAAGTTAAAATTTTTTAAAAAATTTCCTACCTGGTGTAATTAAAAAATGTTTTTTGTCTCATTTTCTTTATTTGGTCAGAATTAATATAGCTAGGCTCAACTTTTGGCAAGGGGAACAGCCAGGCCTACACCCTTTGTTTCTCAAGAATCTAAGGAAAGCTAAAGCCAACTTACTCTGTTGTGTATCCTAAGAGCAGGTAACATAGGACTATCCAAGTGGCAGATGAGGAAACCTTCAGCACCAGCTTATTGGCCAAGGCAGTTGGTTTTTGGATGATACTGTGCTGGCTAACATACTAAGAGAATAGTGCACTATTTTGTGGTGGGTGTGGGACAGAACCTGAAGAATCTAGTAAGAGTAGCTGGGCTGGGCAGGGTGGCTCATGCCTGTAATCCCAGCACTTTGGGAGGCCGAGGCGGGCGGATCACGAGTTCAAGAGATAGAGACCATCCTGGCCAACTTGGTGAAACCCCTTCTCTACTAAAAATACAAAAATTAGCCAGGCGTAGTGGCACGTGCTGGTAGTCCCGGCTACTCGGGAAGCTGAGGCAGGAGAATTGATTGAACCAGGGAGGTGGAGGTTGTAGTGAGCCAAGATCTCGCCACTGTACTCCAGCCTGGTGACAGAGCAAGACTCTGTCTCAAAAAACAAACAGCAAACAGAGTAGCTAAAGAGCTTTTAACTTGATCTATTATGTTTTTAAAAACTTTTTTTACACATTGATTCCTCTTTTTTATTTTTGCATAGGTCTGTTTCTGAACTACTATCAAATTCAAAATTTGATGTCAATTATGCGTTCGGACGTGTGAAAAGAAGCTTGCTTCACATTGCAGCAAAGTAAGACTAAAGATATTTTGAGTTAAACTCTGATCTAGAGCAAGGATCAGTAAGCTTTGAATAGTGTTGTCACATAATATTTGTGGGGAGAGATGAGAACAGACAGCTGAGTGTTGTTTATCCTATTTGTGGGCGTGGTGTGCTATCTGTTCTCTCTCTACACTGTTAACTTTGGGATTGTATGTAAATCTTTGCCTTAGCTTGTTTTATACCAGATCAGAGTAGGTTAGACATGGAGATTGTCTTTCCTGGATATACTTAATGGTGCAGTTCACCAAAATTTTCTTTTTATCCCAGCAATATGATATTTTATATGTGTCTGCAGATGAAGTAATTGGCTTTATATTTTTTACATAGGTGGGAGAATGATTTTTATCTACAGTCTTCTAGTATGTAATCAATCAGTTAACTAATTGGTACCTATCCTCTTTTCAGGATTTAGGTAGGTGTGTTGAAATTAATTGTTCATGAATAATTTGGCTTATGAAAGACCAGAAAGTTGAAAGTACCATATGGTTTCTTTGAAGTATTTGAATTTCTCAAATACTTTATAATTTTCATAGTAGAATGGACCCATCTTGAAAGTAGAGAATGTTTACTATTTGTGTCAGACGTTAACTCAAATTACAGGTAAAAATAATGTGTTTAAAAGGCCATGCACAGGGGCTCACACCTGTAATCCCACACTTTTGGGAGGCCGAGGTGGGTAGATCACTTTAGGTCAGGAGTTCGAGACCAGCCTGGCCAACGTGGTTAAACCCCATCTCTACTAAAAATACAAAAAATAGCCAGGTGTGCTGACATGCACTTGTCATCCCAGCTACTTGGGAGGCTGAGGCAAGAGAATTGCTTGAACCCTGGAGGCTGAGGTTGCAGTGAGCCAAGATCATGCCACTGCTTTCCAGACACAGCAAGACTCTGTCGCAAAAAAAAAAAAAAGAAAAAAAAAAATGGCCGGGCGCGGTGGCTCACACCTGTAATCCCAGCACTTTGAGAGGCCGAGGCGGGTGGATCTTGACGTCAGGGGATCGAGACCATCCTGGCTAACACAGTGAAACGCCGTCTCTACTAAAAATACAAAAAAATTTAGCTAGGCATGGTGGCAGGAGCCTGTAGTCCCAGCTACTCGGGAGGCTGAAGCAGGAAAATGGTGTGAACCTGGGAGGTGGAGCTTGCAGTGAGCCGAGATCGAGCTACTGCACTCCAGCCTGGGCAACAGAGGGAGACTCTGTCTCAAGAAAGAAAAAAAAATGTGTTTAAGGCCGGGCATGGTGGCTCACACTGGTGAACCCAGCACTTTGGGAGGCCGAGGTAGGAGGATTGCTTGAGTTCAGGAGTTTGAAATTAGCTTGGGCAACATAATGAGGCCTCTTCTCTAAGGAAAAAAAAAAAAAAATTACCAAATTGTGGTGGCTCAAGCTTGTAAGTCCCAGTTACTTGGGAGGCTGAGGTGGGAGGATTGCTTGAGCCCAGGAGGTCAAGGCTGCAGTGAACTGTGATGGCGCCACTGCACTTCAGCATGGGCGACAGAGTGAGACTCTGTCTGAAAAACCAAAAGAAAATTGTGTTTAATAGAATATTTTGTTTTTTAATTAAAGTACATTAAGTATGGTTGTATGTTGAATGTATCTGAACTGTCTTTTAATATTGTTTTAGTTGTGGATCGGTGGAATGTTTGGTTTTGCTGTTAAAGAAAGGAGCAAATCCTAACTATCAAGATATTTCAGGCTGTACACCCCTTCATCTGGCAGCAAGAAATGGGTAACTATTTAGTTTTCTTAAGTGGTTTAAGTTGTATTATCAGTTATTCAAGGCACTTTGCCTTGGTTTAATGATTCATCCCGCACCCCCAATATTTACCTTGGGAAAAACTGCAATAATGATGTGTATTTTTTATTTTCTATAATTTTTTTTGTCTCCCAAAGATATTATTGATGATACTGTTCTTCTTGATAGTGGATCTTGGGTCATTATATTCAGTTTTAAAATAGCTCTCATATTTAGTAATTCATTAGATTGCTCACTGATTTTCTTCTTGGAAATATATGTGGAAGTTCATTATTACTTGTATTATAGTGACATTGTATTTTCTGAAAAGCATAATTTTCAGCTCTATTTTAGTGTGCTTTTTTTCTGCTAATCTTTTGCCACTCCTAACTCTGTGGCTCATTTTGCAAATTGCTTGTTTAGTTAATTTTATTAATGGAATTGTACACAGACTTAAGATATTGTACACAGTTTATTTGTAATTATTTGTGGATAAGCTGTACCAGAGTAATCTTCCTAGATACTAGGGTAGTTTACTCCTTTTAGTGCTAACATTAGTTTTTATTTGGTCTGAGAAATCAGACAAAAATGATTGGAATTATGTTTAAAACGAAAATAAGTAGTTTTTGATTCAGGACTTGAAGAACTTATATTTTATAAACTTACTTTTTTATTTTTTTTTTTGAGATGGAGTCTCACTCTGTCGCCAGGCTGGAGTGCAATGGTGCAATCTCGGCTCACTGCAACCTCTGTCTCCTAGGTTCAAGCGATTCTCCTGCCTCAGTCTCCCGAGTAGCTGGGATTACAGGCACGTGCCACCACACCCAGCTAATTTTTGTATTTTTAGTAGAGATGGGGTTTCACCATGTTGGCCAGGATGGTCTCGATCTCCTGACCTCAGGTGATCCGCCCACTTCGGCCTCCCAAAGTGCTGGGATTACAAGCGTGAGCCACTGCATCCAGCCTAAACCCTTTCAAACACTGTAAAACTTCTTTATGGAGTCCAGGCCTGTAATCCCAGCCTTTTGGGAGGCCAGGGCGGGCAGATCATCTGAGGTCAGGAGTTTGAGACCAGTCTGACCAACTTTTGAGTTGAGACAGTGGTGAAACCCTGTCTCTACTAAAAAATACAAAATTAGCCAGGCTTGGTGGCGCATGCCTGTAATCTTAGCTACTTAGGAGGCCGAGGCATGAAAATTGCTTGAGCCTGGAGGCTGAGGCATGAGAATTGCTTAAGTGCCCGGGAGAGCTAGGTTGCAGTGAGTGGAGATTGTGCCATTGCATTCCAGCCTGGACAACAGAGGGAAATTCTGTCTCAAAACAACAACAAAAAACTCAAAAAAACTTCACTGTGGACATGGTGTACAAATATATGGTGTCTGTTTTTTCTTTTTTTAATTACTCTTGAAGATATTTTTGTTTTCTATTCTTAACTGTGCTTCTAGATATTTGAGTTGACTGCCTAATAAGATGGATATGGGAGCTAAAATTGTCCATTACATCAATCTGAAGCCAAATTTTTGCATATAAAGATTAAAATAGAACAAAAAAGACAGCTATAGTGGTGCCTAGGTTGGACAGGGGAAAGGCATAGTCTGTTGACCCTTTCTGATCTGCCGTATTTCCTGATTTAGCATGTGAGCCAGTTTAATTGTCCACTGTTCTCATAGGTAACAATGTGCTGATTAAACAGTTGTTTTTATAATTAGCCATGTTAGGTATCTTGTAGTGTGTCACACCCAAGGTCATAGAGTAAATCATTCATTCCCTTGCTGAATTGATCTCAGGTCTAGGTACGTTATCCCAAGTGTTGATAGGGTATTGATAAAGGTCTTGAAAGGGTTACATGTAGGAAAATATCTTAGTACTGTGTTTCAACAACCGTGTTAATGAAAGGAGAGATTAGTGCAGAGCAGGGATAAAAACTCTGCTGTCATTTCAGTAGGCGACTGAGTCTTAAGACTTCAGTGTGAGGAGCAAGAAATAGGTCTTAGACTTGAAAGACAGGATGTTCTTGGTCTGCTGAAAAGAATTTTCATGTACTGTTTTTCAGAAACAAAGTGGCACAGAGAAAATATAGTTTTGATCACTCTGTCAACAGTGATTGAAGCCATTACATTTTAAAGGTGAAGGAATATGGCAGATATTAAATGATTCACATAGCCATTCAGCAAGAAGAAAAGGAATAAAAAGAATTGATGACCCTCTCTTTAATTTGGATGCCTTTCTGTTTCTATAAAGATGACTCTTGACTTTCAATACTTAAATATTTTGGTTTTTATTATTTATTGAGTGGAAGCCTTGTACAACTTAGAGGTGCTCGATGTTTGCTAAGTGACTTGAGTACTTCCTGTAGTAGCTGATGTTTTCAGAAATAGCTTTTTTACTATAATTTCTTTATGAGTTCACATTTATCCATACTGAAGTAGAAGTTGTAGTAGAGTTCTTCCCATTTTGTTGGTCCATCTGCATTTTGGGGCCAGCTTTTTGTTTTGTTCCCTCAGCTATCATCAGATGGCTGCTGTATTTCTCCTGACCTGCTTTAGCATTTTTCTCTTTGCTATTAGTGGTGTATTGGATTGTCCTCTTTTCCAAAAGAAGCCCCATTAAGCTTCCACAGAGCACTTGGGTGACTGGTCCCTGTGTAATTTTGGTTGCCATAAGCTCCCTATAATTGGTGCAGTATCTGAGCAGGAATATAGTTGCTTCTTTGTACAGGGGGATTCAGCATTGCTCATGCTTATGTGAGAATGTTAAAAGGAGAGGCTTTGAAATAGTGTGTATTCTTAGGTTGTGTTTTAGTCAGATTTGAAAGAAGACTTTTTCTTTATTTTTTGGGTGATAATGAGCTCATAAAGGGTAGGGCCCATTTGTTACATAATATTTTAGTTCTGTTAGCAAAATAGCCACTTATTTATTGGATTGATTTGACTTATTCAGATTCTGGAAAATAGTAATAATGATTGTTCAATAAGAAAGATAGGATATATTTCTCTCCTATATTCCCTGTACCTTTTGCAATTTATTTTTGGGAGGAAAAGCATTATAGATTACTGCTTTTCTTCAACAACCCCTACAATAAACACTTTTTTGGGCCTATTTCCCTGGCCCATTCCTACCTAATTATTTATTTTGGCATTATTGGCTTAGGCCAATGGTCCATAATAGGCTTCTGAAAGGTTTTAGAAATCTACACATATGGGTATAGACACACGAACACACGTTTAAACAATGCATTTATTTTAATGGGACTATCTGGTCTGTGGTCTCATGATTATTGAATATTTATTTCTTAAGGTTTTCCTAATAGTGTGTTAGATAAAGGAACTCTGTAAATGTTTGATCTTAAAAGTTTACCCAGAGCTTTATTTTCTTCAGTTTCTTTGATTATAATGCTAATTTTAAGTGACATTTAACTTCATTACAAGTACAACAGACACATGAAAAAATGCTCATCATCACTCGCCATCAGAGAAATGCAAATCAAAACCACAATGAGATACCATCTCACACCAGTTAGAATGGCAATCATTAAAAAATCAGGAAACAACAGGTGTTGGAGAGGATGTGGAGAAATAGGAACACTTTTACACTGTTGGTGGGATTGTAAACTAGTTCAACCATTATGGAAAACAGTATGGCAATTCCTCAAGGATCTAGAACTAGATGTACCATATGACCCAGCCATCCCACTACTGGGTATATACCCAAAGGATTATAAATTATTCTACTACAAAGACACATGCACACATATGTTTATTGCGGCGCTATTCACAATAGCAAAGACTTGGAATCAACCCAAATGTCCATCTGTGACAGACTGGATTAAGAAAATGTGGCACATATACACCATGGAATACTATGCAGCCATAAAAAAGGATGAGTTTGCGTCCTTTGTAGGGACATGGATGCAGCTGGAAACCATCATTCTTAGCAAACTATCACAAGAAGAGAAAACCAAACACTGCATGTTCTCACTCATAGGTGGGAACTGAACAATGAGTTCACTTGGACTCAGGAAGGGGAACATCACACACTGGGGCCTATCATGGGGAGGGGGGAGGGGGGAGGGATTGCATTGAGGAGTTATACCTGATATAAATGATGAATTGATGGGTGCTGACGAGTTGATGGGTACAGCACACCAACATGGCACAGGTATACATATGTAACAAACCTGCACATTATGCACATGTACCCTAGAACTTAAAGTATAATAAAAAAAAAAGTAAAAATAGCTAAAAGTCTGTCTAAAAAAATAAAAAAAAAAAAAAAAAAAAAAAAAATCAAGAAAAGTAACTTGTCAGTTCTGTTTTCTTAAAAGTTTTATTCAGTCAATGAGAATTTTAGCTATTGATTTACAAGATTGAATATTAATAATCAGTTTTATTGAGAGCTACTATGAGCCTGGCTATCCTTAGTACTGAGTTGATTAAAGAAATATGATATAATCCATGGTATGAAGATGTTTATGATCTAGTTGGATAAATAGTAATATATTCATATATACTGTATACTCTGCCATTCAAAGTAATGGCAGAAACCACCATTACTTTTGCACCAACCTCATATTATGTTACTACTATACTTATTATATAATATGTATACAATACATATGTATTATATATACACACTATAGTGTATATATTACTGTTTACTCACTGGACTATTTACCAGTGAACTATACACTTAAAAATGGTTTTGATAGGGGCCAGGCGTGGTGGCTCACGCCTGTAATCCCAGCACTTTGGGAGGCCGAGGCAGGCGGATAGTCTGAGGTCAGGAGTTCAAGACCAGTCTGGCCAGCATGGTGAAACCCAGTTTCTACTAAAAATATGAAAAATTAGCTGGGCCTGGTCGTGGATACCTATAATCCCAGCTACTCAGGAGGCTAAGGCAGGAGAATTGCTTGAATCCAGGAGGCGGAGGTTGCAGTGAGCTGAAATTGTGCCATTGCACTCTAGCCTGGGCAACAAAAGCGAAACTCTGTCTCAAAAAAAAAAAAAAAAAGGTTGTGATGAAGGCTGGGTGCAGTGGCTCATGCATGTAATCCGCACTTTGGGAGGCTGAGGGGGTGGATCACCTGATGTCAGGAGTTCGAGACCAGCTTGGCCAATATAGTGAAACCCCGGGTTTACTAAAAGATACAAAAATTAGTCAGGCTTGGTGGCAGGCACCTGTAATCCCAGCTACTCAGGAAACTGAGACAGGAGAATTGCTTGAACTCGGGAGGTGGAGGTTGCAGTGAGCCGAGATGGCGTCACTGCACTCCAGCCTGGGCAACACAAAGCGAAACTCTGTCTCAAAAAAAAAAAAAAATGTTTATGATGGGCCGGTCACAGTGGCTCATGTCTGTAATCCCCGCACTTTGGGAGGCCGAGGCGAGCGGATCACGAGGTCAAGAGATCAAGACCATCCTGGCCAACATGGTGAAACCCCGTTTCTACTAAAAATACAAAATTAGCTGGGCATGGTGGCGCATGGCTGAAATCCCAGCTACTCGGAAGGCTGAGGCAGGAGAATCACTTGAACCCGGGGGGAGGAGGAGGTTGCGGTGAGCCAAGAGCCGCCACTGCACTTCAACCTGGTGACAGAGCAAGACTCTGTCTCAAAAAAAAAAGTTATGATGGCAAATTTTATATGTATTTTACCACAGTACAAATAACTGAAAAAAAATGAAGAGTCTCTGCATCCCCCCCTCATCCCCCAGTGAGTAGAGGGATGCAAAGACATGCATTTCATCGATATTCTGAGTATGATTTTATAGCATCTTAGTGTTACCTTTTAAATATTTTGCTGACAAGAATGTAGGATACAATGTTGAGACATCATTTTTCTCTATTCATTCACCTTCCATTATACTTGTATTTTGTTATGTTTCTGATGAATATTACTGTTTCATGAACTTAGTCAATACTAGAAATTTCTCTACAGTTTGAATGATGATTTGTCCCAATGATATGAAAACCTGACTGTGTCATTGTTTTCTCCTGTAATCTTTGAATCATAGAAGCAGTTTTGTATTTTGCCTCAAGTAGTGTTTATTTAAATATTGCAGATATCACTTGATATTACAGATAAAGATGTTATGATGTTCTCAGCTGTTATTGATTATAGTTAATATTTCAGTAAATTATTTATCATTTGCATGTTTTTTTTAGTACCAGTTATCTATGACTCTTTTTTCTTTTCAGGCAGAAGAAATGTATGAGTAAATTATTAGAATATAGTGCTGATGTCAACATTTGTAATAATGAAGGCCTTACAGCAGTAAGTGCTATCAATTTCATCTAATGTTTTAAAAGTACGTTTTAGAAAATGATATTGAATGTGAGAGTTTGGCAAAGTGTAGTACAAGTGTTTCTGCAAGTTACTTTTTTTTGAGACAGAGTCTCACTCTGTCACTCAGGCTGGAGTGCGGCGATGTAATTTCTGCTCACTGCAGTCTCCACCTCCTGGTTCAAGCGATTCTTGTGCCTCAGCCACCCAAGTATCTGGGATTACAGGTGTGCACCACCATGCCCAGATAATTTTTGTATTTTTAGTAGAGATGGGGTTTCACCATGTTGGCCAGGCTAGTTTCTTACTTCTGGCCTCAAGTGATTCACCTGTCTTGGCCTCCCAAAGTGCTGGGATTATAGGCGTGAGCCACCACACCTGGCCTGTGTTACTTCTTTATAGGGATTAAGAAGGTGTAGAATGATTTGAGATCAAGTTTTTAGCAATATTAAGATAAGTTATGGCTCACTGTATTTCTCTCTTCTCCTTTTTAAGTTTATAACTTTCATTTATTTTGAAGTTTATTCCCCTAGCCTTTGTTACTGACTTTTAACATTTTGTCCTATTATTAAACTTATATTTTATATAAAGTAGTATTGGCCATTTTGCCATACCACTTTCTTTGGAAAAATAAGTTTATATATTTTTGAATCACATGGAGATGGTATGGGATATTGCTGAAGAGATTGTTGAAGTCCCAAAGTTTTAACCAAATTGTCATTATTTAGTGGAGCGTTATTTATTTTAGAAGTAGAGATAACAGGCTGGGCGCAGTGGCTCATGCCTGTAATCCCAGCACTTTGGGAGGCCGAGTCAGGCGGATCACGAGGTCAGAAGATCGAGACCATCCTGGATAACATGGCGAAACTCCGTCTCTACTAAAAATACAAAAAATTAGCCGGGCGTGATGGCACATGCCTGTAGTCCTAGCTACTCAGGAGGCTGAGGCAGGAGAATGATGAGAACCCGGGAGGCGGAGCTTGCAGTGAGCCGAGATCGTGCCACTGCACTCCAGCCTGAGCGACAGAGCGTGACTCTGTCTCAGAAAAATAAATAAATAAATAAATAGGAAGTAGAGATAACATAGAATTATGTTACTGTTGAGCAGTTGATTTGAAATCATGGCAGAAAATGTTGTTTTATTTATTATACATTCCTTTGATAGTATTTATATTTTGAATCTTTTAATTTGTGAATAGAGAATAATATTGAATGTTTACTTACCTTGCTGATTTTCAAGGCCTTTATGATTAAAAATTGGGGGATGAGGTATAGAAAAACAACTTTCCTAAGATTTTGAATGGCTTATTATAGAATAAACTCAATCACGATTATTATATGGAGTCTACAATTCCTATAAAAATTCAGATTTTGTTATTTTTAATAATATAATACCACCTATTCTGTAAGGAAAGACTGTATTCTGAATATCCGTAGGATGCTTAGTGACATGGTAGGTGCAACACAGCGTTATGAAACCCTAGAAATGACATATATCTTTCCTTAGGACACTAACCAGTTTAGGCATGATGGTTCAGTGTTAATATAATCTGTTTTAATTGCATAAGATTTTATCTGTTAATTTCTTCCCTTCTTTCCTGTACTTTAAGGGAGGTGGAATAGTAAATTTGTAAAAATAAAATTTTTATTTAACAAAATTATTCATGTATGTATTTAAAGAATCAAATATTCTACATGGCTTGTGGAAAACAGTCTTTTGGCCTTCCTCCCCAACCTCCAAACTTCCCACTCCCTAAACAACTTCTCTCAACCAATTTTTTTTTTTTTTTTTTTGAAACAGTCTCGCTGTTTCCCAGGCTGGAGTGCAATAGCACAATCCCGGCTCACTGCAGTTTCCACCTCACGGGTTCAAGTGCTTCTCTTGCCTCAGCCTCCCTAGTAGCTGGGATTATAGGCACTGCTACCATGCCCAGCTAATTTTTTTTGTTTTTTGAGACAGAGTTTCACTCTTGTTGCCCAGGCTAGAGTGCAATGGTGCTATCTTGGCTCTCTGCAACCTCCGCCTACCAGGTTCAAGAGATTCTCCTGCCTCAGCCTCCCGAGTAGCTGGGATTACAGGCATGTGCCACCATGCCTGGCTAATTTTGTATTTTTAGTAGAGATGGGATTTCTCCATGTTGGTCAGGCTGGTCTTGAACTCCTGACCTCGGGTGATCGCCTGCTTCGGCCTCCCAAAGTGCTGGGATTACAGGTGTGAGCCACCACGCCCGGCTAATTTTGTATTTTTAGTAGAGACAGGTTTTCTCCATATTGGTCAGGCTAGTGTTGAACACCCGACCTCAGGTGATCCACCCCCCTTTGGCCACCTGAAGTGCTGGGGTTACAGGTGTGAGCCACTGCGCCCCGCCTCTCTCAGCTATTTTAATGGATTTTAAAATGTTGTCTCTGTATATTTAAATAGCATGCTAAATGCTACTTCTTGGTTTTTTGGTTTTAGGCATCGCATGTTGACTTTCTGGGAGATGAGGCTATTGTTCTCTTTTTCAGCCCCTCCTCCCACCCTGTCATCACTTTACCCTTGTATCCCTCCAATAAAAATTATTGTAATTTTAGTTAGATCATTTTTGTGTGTTTTTATATTTTTGACTACATGAAAACTATTCATAGTTAAGCCAAATAGTTGGTTATAGTTGCTTTCCTTTCTTGTATGACATTTTATTTTCCTGTAGTTAATGATTGTCTTTTTTAAAAATTAAGATAATAGCAGATTCACATGCAGTGCTAAGAAATAATAGAGAGAGAGAGATGCCCTGCACTTTTTGCCTAGTTTCCTCCAGTGGTAACATTTTGCAAAATTATAGTATAATATTACAATAAGGTCATGGACATTGATAAAATCCATCTTACTGAGATTTCCTCAGTTTTATTTTATTTTATTTTATTGAGGCAGAATCTCGCTCTGTTGCCCAGGCTGGAGTACAGTGGTGCAATCTCAGCTCACTGCAACCTCCACCTCCTGCGTTCAAACAATTGTCCTGCCTCGGTCTCCCAAGTAGCTGGGACCACAGGCGTGTGTCACCATGCCCAGCTAATTTTTGCACTTTTACTAGAGATGGGGTTTCACCATGTTGGTCAGGCTGGTCTTGAGCTCCTGACCTCAGGTGATCTACCTGCCTTGGTCTTCCAAAATACTGGGATTACAGGTGTGAGCATCCGTGCTTGGCCTTCTTCAGTTTTAATTGTATGTGTGTGTATGTTTATGTATTTTAAGTTCTATTCATTTTTATTACCTGTGTAGGCTACCTGTGTAGTTTTATTACCTGTACATGGTAGATTTTCACCACCATAGTCAATATTGTGAACATTTCTAACACCACAGAGATATGTCATGTTGCCCTTTTGTAACCATACCTTTCCCTTTGTCCTTCATATCCCATGGCTAACCTATAGCAACCATTAATTTGTTTTCCATTAGTCATTTTAGGAATGTTACAGAGATGGAATTATATTGTGTGGAACCTTTGGGGATTGGGTTTTTTTTTTTTTTTGTCATATTCCCTGGAGACTTACCTAGGTTATACTTATCAATAGTTTGTTCCTTTATAATGCTGAATAGTATTCCATCCAGTAGTGGATATACCACCATTTGTTTGACTATTTACCTGTTAAAAGACATTTGGGTCACTTCTAGTTTGGGGCTATTATGAGTAAAGCTGTTAAAAACATTAGGGTACACATTTTTGTGTGGACATAAGTTTTTGTTTTTCTGGGATAAATGTCCAGGAATGTAGTTGTTTTCCGTAGTGGCTATACTAATTCACATTCCCACCAACAGTGTATGACAGTTCCTGTTTCTTGACATCCTCGCCAACATTTCTTATTGCCTGTCTTTTGGATATAAACCATTTTAACAGGGGTGAGATGATACCTCATTGTAGTTTCTTTGGTGATCAGTGATGTTGAGCACCTTTTTATGTACCTGTTTTCCATTTGTATGTCTTCTTTTGAGAAGTGTCTACTCAGATCTTTCATTCTTTTTTTAATCAAAAATTTTTTTATTACTATAGAGTTGTTTGAGTTTGTTATATATTCTGGTTCTTAATCCCTTGTCAGATGGATAGTTTGCAGTTATTTTCTCCTATTTTGTGGATTGTTTCTTTACTTTGTTGATTGTTTCCTTTCCTGTGCAGAAGCATTTTAACTTGAAGCGATCCCGTTTGTCCATTTTTGCTTTGGTTACTTTTGCTTTTACTCTAAAGCAAATTTACTCAAGAAATTTACTCAAGGGGTATTACTCAAGAAAGCTTTGCCCAAACCAATGTCCTGGAGAGTTTCCCCAGTGTTTTATTTTAGTAGTTTCATGTCTTAGATTTAAGTTTTTAGTTCATTTTTATTTGATTTTTGTATATGGCAAGAGATACAGGGGCTAGTTTCATTTTTTGTTTATGGATATCCAGTTTTCCCAGCACCATTTATTGAAGGGATGGTCCCTACTCCCAGTGTGTGTTCTTGGCACCTTTGTAGAAAATGAGTTCACTGTAGATGCATGGATTTGTTTCTGGGTTATCTGTTGTGTTCCGTTGGTCTGTGTGTCTCTTTTTATACCAGTACCATGCTGTTTTGGTTACTATAGCTCTGTCGTATAATTTGAAGTCAGGTAATGATACTCCTCCAGTGTTTATCTTTTTACTTAGGATGGCTTTTGTTATTCTAGATCTTTTGTGATTCCATGTAAATTTTAGTATTATCTTTTCTGTTTCTGTGAAGAATGTCATTGGTATTTTGATAGAGAATACATTGAATCCATAGATTGCTTTGAGTAGTATGGACATTTTGACAGTATTGCTTCTTCCAACCCTTAGGAATATTTTTTCATTTTTTGTGTGTGCCTTCTTCAGTTTCTTGCATCTTTTTTTATAGTTTTCTTTTAGATGTCTTTCCCTTCTTTGGTTAAGCTGATTCCTAGGTATTTCATTTTATTTGTAGCTGTCATAAATGGGATTACTTTCTTCTTTTTCAAGTTGTTTGCTGCTGACATCGGAATGCTACTGATTTTTGTATGTTGTTTCATATTTTGCAGCTTACCTGTTTGCCAGTGCTAACAGTTTTTTGGTGGAGTCTAAGTTTTTCCAATACAAGATCGTATCATCTGCAGACAAAAATAATTTGACATCTTTCTTTCTAATTTGAATGTCTTTTGTTTCTTTCTTTTCCCGATTGCTCTAGCTAGGTCTTCCAGTACTGTTTTTAATAATGGTGTTAAGAGCAAAAGTTAAATCTTTTGAAGAGCAAAAGTTTTTATTTTGAAGTCAAATTGATCAGTTTTTCGCATTATGGGTCATGCTTTTGGTGTCAAGAACTCTTTGCCTAGCCCTTGATCCTAAAGATTTTCTCCTATCTTTTTTCTAACAGTTTTATGTTTCTGTGTTTTACGTTTAAGTCTATGATCTCTTTCGAGTTACTGTTTGCATAAGATATGAGGCTTAGGTCAAGGCTTCCTTTTTTTTTTTTTCGCCTGTGAATGTCCAGTACTAGCACTGTTTGTTGAAAAGGCTGTCCTTTCTTCGTGAATGTGGTTTTGCATCTATCTCAAAAATCAGTTGGGCGTATTTGTGTGGACCCACTTGTGGACTTTCCATTCGTTCCACTGATCTGTGTGTCTCTACTAATCTCTCTGCTAATACCACACTGTCTTGATTACTGTAGCTGTAAGTCTTTCTTTTTTTTTTTGAGACGGAGTCTCGCTTTTTCGCCCAGGCTGGAGTGCAATGGCGCGGTATCGGCTCACTGCAAGCTGTGCCTCCAGGGTTCACGCCATTCTCCTGCCTCAGCCTCCTGAGTAGCTGGGACTACAGGCGCCTGCCACCTCGCCCAGCTAATTTTTTGTATTTTTAGTAGAGGCGGGGTTTCATCATGTTAGCCAGGATGGTCTCGATCTCCTGACCTTGTGATCCACCTGCCTTGGCCTCCCAAAGTGCTGGGATTACAGGCTTGAGCCACCGCTCCCAGCCTGTAGCTGTAAGTCTTAATAACAGGTAGAATAATTTCTCTCACTTTATTTTTCTTTATCAGGAATGTGTTAGCCATTCTGATTCCTTTGCCTTTCCATATAAATTTTACAATAAACTCGTCTATGTCTACAAAAAAACCTTGCTGGAATTTTGATTGGAGTTGCTTTAAACTGATAGATCAATTTGGGGAGAATTGTTATCTTTACTATGTTGATTGAGTCTTTTAATCCGTAAACGCAGTATGTCTCCACACTTACTTAGGTCTTTGATTTTTTTCGTTAGAATTTTGTACAGCACAGTCTAGGGATTTTGTGCATGTTTTGGTGAGCATATAACTTTTTCATTTTCTTTGGCATAATTGTAAATGGCATTGTGTTTTTAATTTGAGTTTATGCATGTTCAGATGGAAATGCAATTGGTTTTTGTGTGTTAATTATGTGTCTTTGCAATCTTGCTGAACTCACTTATTAGTTCTAGAGGATTTGGGGCAAATTGCTTGGGATTTTCTACATAGACAGTCTTGTCGGCATGTAGAGACAGTTTTTTGTTTGTTTATTTGTTTAGACAGAGTCTCATTCTGTCACCCAGGCTACAGTGCAGTGGCACGAACTTGGCTCACTGCAACCTCCGCCTCCTGGATTCAAGCAATTCTCCTGCCTTAGCCACCCAAGTAGCTAGGATTACAGGTGTGCGCCACCACGCCCAGCTGATTTTTGTATTTTTAATAGAGATGGGGTTATACCATGTTGGCCAGGCTGGTATTGATCTCCAGACCTCAGGTGATTCACCTGCCTTGGCCTCCCAAAGTGCTGGGATTGCAAGCATGAGCCACCACGCCAGGCCTTTATTTCTTTCTTTTCCAGTTTGTATGTCTTTGATATCTGTTTTGTGCCCTACTGCTTTACTAAAGTTTTCTTATAACTTATTAC
Organism: Piliocolobus tephrosceles; assembly: GCF_002776525.5. Lineage (NCBI taxonomy): Eukaryota > Metazoa > Chordata > Mammalia > Primates > Cercopithecidae > Piliocolobus > Piliocolobus tephrosceles. Next base: position 67,353,495 of record NC_045438.1, read on the forward strand.
TAATTCATTACCAAAGTCTCTCTCAGCTTTATAAATATCCTCTTAATATGTATGCAGTACCTTTCATGTCCTTGGTTATGTCTTGAAGGAGTCTCTTAAGGAGACTTCTGTGCTCTCTTGGCTGGGTTGGTTGATACCTAGGTCTGCTGCACAGTTGTTTGGAATGTCTCATCATCATCCTGGGGATTCCTTTTACTTTTTTCTTGCTTTGGGTTCTCTGTTATATGGGTCTCATATCCATCTCTTCTGGTAACTGTTCTGTCACTCTGATGGAGCACAACCCTGACAGTTTCCTGAGAAAAAGTGTGCATGGGAGATATGTTGCCACCTTGCATGTTTGATATGACTCGAGTCTTTGAGTCTGATTATGTGATTGACAGTTTAGCTGACAATCTAGATGAGACATCATTTTTCCTTAGAATTTTGAGAGCATTGCTTTGTTGTCTTCTTACTTTGTTTTGAAGTTTAGTACTATTTTGATTCTTGATTGTTTATATGAAACCTGTTTTGATTTTTCTCTCTAGAAACTTACAGAATCTACTTTGTCCATGGTGTTCTAAAATCCTGTGATTATTATATCTTGATTTGGCTTTATTTTATCCATTTAGCTGGATAATATTGAGACCCTGTCAACCTGGAAACTCATGTAATGGGAACTTATGAGAAATATTCATAAATTGTTACTTTTATGATTTCTTTTTCTGTCTTTTCTCTGTTTTATTTTTTCCCCAACTCCTGTTATTTAAACTTTAGACCTATTCATACTAGCCCTTTAATTTTCCTACTTGTTCTCATTTCTTCATTTCTTTTATCTTTTTACTTTTAGGGAGACTTCCTCAATATTTCTTCTAAATCTTCTTTTGAGTTTGCATGTCTCTATCATAGTATTAATTTCCAAGAGTTTTTTTTTTCCTTGTTTCTCTCAAAAAATAGTATCCTTTTCTCATTTCAAGGACGCAATCAGTATGTTCTCTCTCTGACAGTATTAAATATAGTTTTTTCTTGAATATTCATGGTTCCTTTTCCCCGCTACTTTTTGCTTTAAAAATTTTTTGTATTTTGTCTTTCAAATTAGATGCGTTTATCAAATGTTTGGTGGAAATGGAAAAAGCTATTTGAAGACTGTCAGCATGAGTGAAGTTTGTTCACTACTAGGGACTTCAGTGTAGGATGATCTCCTTGGACATTTGCCTCTTGGACCTTTCTAGTGTCGATCTCTTTAGGCATTTACTCTTGAGCTGGTCATACTCCTCAGAGAAGACTCTTTCAACTGCCCTGAAGATGTTAACAGTCTGTGTGCTGGATAGAGAAGAATGCTTTGTAAAATCAATATTCAGTATTTAAACTTGCACTTAATCTCCCCTTTTTAATGTGGTATTCCTGGTTCAATGTGCCTGGTGTCTCTTACCTAGAGACTGTTTTCAAGCCTCTTGCATTCTATCTGATTGAGGAGGGGCCATTACTGTTCTTGCACAGTTGGGGAGGGATAGAGATATGAGGCTCTAAATCTTGTTAGATAAACTTTCAACCTCTTTTCAAAAGGTGCATGGTGCTTACTATTGATTCTTGAGCCTTTTGGGAGTCCTGTAATCTGAATCACAGTTTTTGGGGCGGTTTCTCTAGTACTGTTGTAACATTCTGACAAGTCAACAAGTATAATCTGACAAAAAGCATAATCTATTTTCTTTGCTTCCAAAACTTGCTGTTCTCTCCTCTGTATCTTTATGGATCTAGTCTTTAAGGAAATACTCTTTACTGTCATTTCTGGGGGTTTAGGGAAGAAGTAGAGGCTGATGCATGGATTAAACCTGCCATTTTAAAACAGGGATTTCATGATTTTCTTTTTAATGAAAAAAAAAAAAAATCATGTGAAAAATTAATGGATAGCATAGTCCAAAGTTTTAACGTTGATTATCTTTGAGTGGTAGACTCATAGGTGTTTTATATATATTTTTATTCTCCTTTTTTTATTTATGCAAGATACATGTGTTACTTGTAAAATACAGGAAGTAAGGGAGATAGCATTGCGATGTTAATTACTTTTTAACTTAACGTTTGCTTCTGGGAAAGGAAAAATATCTAACACCTTTTCTCCAGAGACAAGCTATGCATAGAGTCCAGGATTATCTGAGAAGCAGAGTATTTGATGATCGGAAGCTTAGTATACTTACTATTTTGAACCATTGTGAGTTATTTTAAAACAATTTTTTTTTTTTTTTTTTGAGGCAGGTTCTCACTTTGTCACCTAGGTAGGAGTGCAGTGGCACAATCATAGCTCATTATAGCCTCAAACTCCTGGGCTCAAGGGATCCTCCCACCTTAGCATCCTGAGAAGCTAGGACCATAGGTGTATGCCACCATGCCTAGCTAATTTTTTTTTTTTTTTTTTGAGACGGAGTCTTGCTCTATTGCCAGGCTGGAGTGCAGTGGCACGTCTCAGCTCACCGCAACTGCCGCCTCCTGGGTTCAGGCGATTCCCCTGCCTCAGCCTCCCAAATAGCTGGGATTACAGGCATACGCCAACACTCCCAGCTAATTTTTTATATTTTAGTAGAGACAAGGTTTCATCATGTTGGCCAAGATGGTCTTGATTTCCTGACCTCGTGATCTGCCTGCCTTGGCCTCTCAAAGTGCCGGGATTACAGGCGTGAGCTACTGCACCCGGCTGCCCAGCTAATTTTTAAATTTTTTATAGAAGCAGGTTCTCGCTACATTGCCCAGGCTGATCTTGAACTCATTTCATTCAAGCACCTCCTGCCTCAACTTCCCAAAGTGCTGAGATTACAAACATGAGTTACCACTTCCAGCCGCATTGAGTTCTTGATTTTGAAATCTGTAGTAATGTAATCTGCATCTTGATACAGAAATTTTCCTCATATAAAACTTAGTTTCAGCTATTTAGGAGGCTGAGGCGGTAGGATCGCTTGAGCTCAGGAGTTTGAGTTCAACCTGAACAACATAGCAAGACCCCAACTCCAAAAAGAACCCCAAACCCATAAACAAAACTTAAACAAATTGAAAAAAGGAAAAAAATTACATGGACTTAAAATACCTTTAGTGTTAAACCATTACACGGACTTAAAATGCCTTTAGATTTGCATGAGCAAGTCACGTTCAGCTAAGAAATAACATTATTTTTCTGCTGTTTTTATATAAAACACTACTACACAAATGTTAAGTAACTAAATGGCTTCACAGATACACTGGCTGGCTGTGAATGGGCGGACAGAACTACTCCATGACCTTGTGCAGCATGTCAGTGATGTTGATGTTGAGGATGCCATGGGGCAGACAGCACTGCATGTTGCCTGCCAGAACGGTCACAAGACGGTAAGTTCAGCCATGAGGACTTTAAGCTGCATGTGTTTGTTTTTTAAAATTGAACTCATGAAAAGTTTTTCACTGTGCATGTTTGGGAACATGAAGCATAATAGCAAAATCTTATTTTCTGCATCATGTGGACTTTTTCTTTTTTGAGACAGGGTCTCACTTTGTTGCCCAGGCTGGAGTGCAATGGTGGTATCCTAGGTCACCGCAGCCTTAAACTCCTGTGCTCAAGTGATCCTCCCACCTCAGCCTCCCGAGTAGCTGGAATTACATGCGTGAACCACTGCACCTGCCCCATATGGACTTCTGATAAATATATTCTGTATAGTTAGAAGAAATAGAAAATAGTGCTTTTGGGCTGGGAGCCGTGGCTCACAGCTGTAATCCCACCACTTTGGAAGGCTGAGATGGGTGGATCGCTTGAGCTCAGGAGTTCAGCCTGGGCAACATGGCGAAACCCCGTCTCTACTAAAAATACAAAAAAATTTAGCTGGGTATGGTGGCATGCACCAGTAGTCTCAGCTATTCCAGAGGCTGAAGTGGGAGAATTGCTTGAGCTCAGGAGTCAGCGGTTACAATGAGCCAAGACTGTGCCACTATACTCCAGCCTGGGTGACAGAGTGAGAGCCTGTCTCAAACAACAACAACAACAAAAACAGGAAAATAGTGCTTTTATATGTGCTCAAAATATTTGTAATTTGTATTTTGATTTTATTTCCAATTCATAGGTTTTAATAACCGAATATACTAAATTTTTTAATGTCGTGTATTCACACTTAATTTTAACATTTATAATATTCATTCTGTTCTCAGTTTTAGCAAATTAAACTTCATATTTTATTTTATCTTTTGCCATTAAGCCTCAATTTTGGGGATTAGATAGTGAGGAAAGTGAGCAATGGCACTGGTTAAATAGTATGAGTCAGGTTATCCTATTTTTCTACTTGCATTGTGTGTGGTCCAAGTAACAGTTATTTTCTTTCTTTCTTTTTTTAATTTTTTAAACTATTTATTTATTTATTTATTTGAGACGGTGTCTCGCTCTGTCACCCAGGCTGGAGTGCAGTGGTGCGATCTCGGCTCACTGCAAGCTCTGCCTCCCGGGTTCTCGGCATTCTTTTGCTTCAGACTCTCGAGTGGCTGGGACTACAGGCATGTGCCACCACGCCTGGCTAATTTTTTGTATTTTTAGTAGAGATGGGGTTTCACCGTGTTAGCCAGGATGGTCTCAATCTCCTCACCTCGTGATCCACCTGCCTCGGCTTCCCAAAGTGCTGGGATTACAGGCGTGAGCCACCGCGCCTGGCCTCTTTCTTTCTTTCTTTCTTTCTTTTTTTTTTTTTTTTGAGACAGAGTCTCACTCTGTCACCCAGGCTGGAGTGCAGTGGCACAATCTCAGCTTACTGCAACCTCTGCCTCACAGGTTTAAATGATTCTTGTGCCTCCCAAGTAGCTGGGATTACAGGTGTGCGCCACCACACCCAGCAACTTTTTGTATTTTTAGTAGAGATGGGGTTTTGCCGTGGTGGCCAGGCTGATCTTGAATTCCTGGTCTCAAGTGATCTGCCTGCCTCAGCCTCCCAAAATGCTGGGATTACAGGTGTGAGCCACTGTGCCTGGCTATTTTCTTTCTTACTCTAGGTTTCTAAAATCATGCATTTGTTTTAGGACAATGCTTTCCTGTTACTCCTGTGTCTTGACATTTGGCTTTTGAAATTGCTATTTCTCTCTCATTAAGAGACTTTACTGCCTTATATAAAGATTGAAAGTTAAGATTTTAGATTGAGTTTCTGCTTTGCTGTAATTTTCTACCCCGTTTATGTTTTTAAGTTTTTTTTTTTTTTTTTTTTAACATTTAACATTATTGGTAATAGAATGTACAGGTGTGTGCCAGTAGTCTCAGCTACTTGGGAGGCTGAGGTGGAGAGGTCAAGATTAGGTAGAGAGATCCCTTTAGCTCAGGAGTTGTGGGTCATAGTGCACTATGCTGGTTGGATGTCCACACTAAGTCTGGCATGAATATGGTGACCTCTCAGGATGCCAGATTGCCAGAGAGGTGAACCAGACCAGGTCAGAAACAGCAAGTCAAAACCCCCATGCTGGTCAGTTTGTGGGATCATGTCAGTGAATTGCCACTGCACCTCATCTCTTCAAAAAAAAAAAAAAAAAGCATGTAATTTATTTTCTTGCTGACCATAATAATAACAACGAAACCAACTCAAAGCAAAGTCTGTACCATTAGCTACAAGGATACAAAGTTTGTTTATTTATTTTTGTTGCAAACTTTCTGAGTCTTATCTCTTGTTGGGAGAAGGGAGAATTCCTAGTGGAATCTAGTCTTTTATCTCTTCAAACACTTTTTCCTTAACCTGCTTTCAGGTTGTATGATCACAATTCACAGAATATTGGACTTCTTCAAGATAGTAGACAAAGGTTGACATTGTCTTATGTTTAATATGGTATTGAAAAAGTGGAGGGATATAGGATCCTTTTTCTGTTTCCTGGAATTTTTTCTGAACACCATTGTTCATTTGTATTTTTTGTCTTTTATCATCTGAAAACCAATGCAGTGTTTTCAGGTATATTCTTCTTATTAGTTTTTACTACTTAGAGTCAACATTATTAAATTTAAAAAGTATTCTATGTGGAAGAAAAAGATGTGAAATGTCCTAATCTTGAATGACCCAGGGTTTTAAGGCACTATTGCATATTAGAGAATGAGTCTAGCCAATAGCTCTCAGAGGACAGAAGAGCACCTACTTTAATATAAATACCCTTTGCTATAACGGATGAGCAGAGTGTCATTTACTAAGACTTGCATACCCTACCTGTTGCCCAGGAACTTGGATAGGAAAATACTGGGATTCAGATTAGAAAAAGATCGGTAAAAGCTATTTTTAGCTGCTTTGAACCAGTACAGAAGCAAGAAGTACTAAGAAAACCTTGTTCAAAACATGTGCATTACAGGCTACATTAAAAATTTAGACTTGCCTTCTGAAGTTACTGAAAATTAGGTGGTATAAGTATAATATGCTCCATATGGTTTACAACCTAAAGCAAATGTGGTAAAGTAATGGAGAATTCCTCATAGTCAGATGCCTTTGAACAATTATATTCTGAGAAGATTTATAGGGAGCCTGACTTCATTGTGGTGATGAGTTTCACAGAATGAGATTTTGCAGACAGAGTAGAGGAGGAAGGGTAGAAAAAGTCATGTTGACTTGTGGTTGGTTGTAATGGCCAACGAGATTCATAATAGTTGGTCAATTACAGTTACCCTCAATGATCATATACAGGTAAAGGGAATGCTTATGACTGATTATTTTCTGAATCGTTAATCTACGATGATCATATAAATGTAAAGGGAATGCTTAGCACTGATTATTTTCTCAATCATTGTATGTATCTTTATTCCTTTTTCAATTAGGACAAAAGGGAATCTTGAAAAATTAGTCTATTTCTTTGCCTCCTGAACTATAGTTCTACAAATGAACTATAGTTCTACAAATCTGTGTTCATAGTTGTGCTAATACTGCCTGTTTCAGAATTACTCATGTATTTCTGGGACACATTCACATCTCAGTGTATAAGCATTAATTGTTTTATCTTGAGTTTGATGTGATTTACTGGGCTATGAAATATGATGTTATTATAGGATAAGGGTTACTGATTTATTAAAAACCATTTGTATATCTTTCCATAAGTTGAACACTGAGTGTATAATTGTCAGGTATCCTAGTGACTCAGTGGCAAGCCAATATGGCCTTTTTGTTGTCTCAGTAGCCACTTCTTGCATAAATTCTTTAAAAAGTCTTCAGAACTGATGTCCATGTAGACCTATACCAGTGCATATAAGTTTCAATATTTTATTTTTAAGCTTAGGAGCTTACATAATTCTGATTATATATATTTTATAGAATAAAATAGAAAACTTTAAGTGGGGAAGAAACTCCATTAAGAAATAAAGGACATCATCTCTTTTCACAGAGGCATGGGTGATAAATCCTCTGAAATTTGCCTTCTCATCTCATTTTAGAGTAAATCTGAGGAGTGCATGAAAACATTTTGAGCAACTAGCTAAGCACCCTAAAACTTTGTAGATTATATAGCTAAATGCTATATTCTTGCTTCGGTGACAAGAAGTGCTTTTTCAAATTTCTATTACATTTTTTAAGAGTAAAAGATTCGGAAGAAAGATTCATTTTTGTCATAACTAAGAAATTGAGTAATCTTAATTATGATTTCATATAGATGCAGCTTTGCATTAGCGGTAAACATGATAAAGGTCTCATTTTCCTCTTGTTGGAAGGAAGTGGTTTGGGTGGTTGAAGAGTGCACTCTGTTTTTTGTCATTGTAGCATAATAGCACCGTGATTTTAAACTACTTCTATCCCTATTTAATAATGATCAGATGAAAGGAATCATAATAACTTCTTAATAATTTTATTTTTATATAACTTTTCTTAGATCAACTGTTAAACTCCATTCTTAGCCGTATAATATCAGAATTCTGGTATGTCTTTGGATACTAATTTCAAAACATCATTTCAAAGTTTGGTTATTCAACTTTAGATGATATAATTTTACTGGTGATATAATTAAGGAAAATGTTGTGAACACTTTGGAAGGCATTTAACAGCAGTAATAACTACTGCTATTATGATTGTTATTAATATGCGTGATGTGATTCTGTAAAAGAACACAGATTAATATCTAGACCCTTTATTCATCTATGCTTATATAAGAAGCTGGGCCTTGTTGATTTTTAATTTTAGTTTTAGAAAGTTGAGTAAAACCTAACACTATTCTCTGTAGGTATAATTTATTAACACTTTTTGGACCATAAATTAAACCTAGTTTTTGGTAACTTTTTCTTTAAGATATATAAAAGTGTTGAATTGCCAAAAATGATTAACTATAGCCTTCTCAGAATAACGTGGATTTAGAAACCGTAGAGAACTGTCAAATAATTCAGTCTAAAATTCTGTAAGTTAGATTATATGGCAGGATTAGTTAGGGACTAATTTGTAATTTATTTAAAAATAAATTTCATTTTTATCAGAATAAACCTTATTAAGTTTTTGTAACTAAATACAAAGCTTCACAAACAATATAAAATGATAGTTGAACCCTTAGTATAATAGACTATATTAGATAGAACTGACTGCATTTTTTAACTAAAATCATAGATTTGTTAAGGAACAATGCTCAACCCTACATTCAGTCAGCTCTCTTGGTGTCTTTAGCCAGCTTCCAAGTTTTTCATCCATTACTGGACAGCCGTGCAAACTTAATTGAAAACATTTTCCAGACATTAATTGGATTCAGCCTTGAGTCATAAAGGTAGGTAGCCCAACATTTCAGAGTATATTTCTAGGGTCAGAGTAATTGTATTTATTCTAATGCTAGAATTCTCCTTTAATCATTTCTAAGAAGTTGAAGCAAACAGTAGAAAGTTCTCTTACCACTGTTACTTTTATAACACAACTGGATGATAATGATTTTTACTGGATACTTTGTAAGAGTTCAAAGTTCTTAATAGGTGAAGGTGGACAGGTTTCTAGAAAAGATGTGTGTAAACCAGTCACTGATTAGTGAGTTGGGAGTTTTACTTAGTGTATAAGTTATTTGTGCATTGCCATAACTCATGTCATCAGAATTATTTTTAATTAAAAAATTAAGTAAGGACACTTTGTTGTTTGGTCTCCTTTTAGCTAGTGATAATACCACAACTTTGATTTTTACTTAGAGTTTTATTATTGAATATCTATTCCTTTTTACTTTGATCAGTGTTTTGAGAGTTGACATTGATAAAGTAGGGCTGCCCTGGATTTCTTGCTTTGTAATTTATCAGTGTATTGGGCACAGGTGGTCTTGGTTAGTCACTGCCTTCAATTAAATGACTTGAGATCGACCTACACATTAGGTTTGTACGTTCGTTTTACTCAGGATATTGTTTTATCACTTGAAAGGTTATGAAGTCTGTTGAAATACGTCATTTCTTCTTAAGGCTCTCTTGAAGGCCGTATGAAAATCCCCTAGGCTTTTCTTTTTCGGTTCCTCCACAATAGTTTCTTATTCTGTAAGGAGGAGGGAATCCCATTCTAGATAATCAATGACTAGAATAGTTTTTTTGGTGGGTAGAGAAGGGGCAGAATTGGGCCGGGAATTTGCAATTCTAAATTTTTTAAAAAGTGTTTTGTCGATCCAATTTTAGGCATATGGTTCTTAAAATTGTGTATATTAATGTAGTGTAGCTCTTAAAATTATGTATATTAACTTGAAAAATACATTGGTAATCAGCTATCAGTCACATCTTTATGTTGGCATGCTTTTACATGTTTACATTTAGTAAATTGTAAGCTACTGCACTTAATTTTAGCAAGTAAATGAGAAGCCATATAATTTTAAAAATAGAAGCTGTGACCATCATTGTAAATCACAATTGTTAGGTTTTTTGGACTTCATGGCTTATAGATCAGTGCAGTTTTCACAAAAGTATTTGTGGGATTTTAGGGGCAAGAAATGTGCTGAAATGAATTGAATCCAAATCGTAGAAAATCCTGATTTATTTTTCTGGATAACACTGATCACCATCTAGTACACTGCAAATTTTGTTTATTTACATCTTGTCACTTTATCTTCCCTTTCCACTATATACTTCATGAACGCAGGTTTTTTTGTCTGTTTTGTTCGTTGTTTGAACTCGAGTATCTAGAGTGGGGCATAGCACCTAATTTAGAGCAGTGGTCCCTAACCTTTTTGGCACTAGGGACCAGTTTCGTGGAAGACAAGTTTTTCACAGTTAGAAGTCGGGGGGATGGTTTCGGGATGAAACTGTTCTACTTCAGATGGAACTTACGCCTGAATCTTTCATGGGCAGCTCACAAAAGAGTTCATGCTCCTATGAGAATCAAATGTTGCTGCTGATCAGACAGGAGGCAGAGCTCAGACAGTGATGTTCACGTGCCTGCCACTCACCTCCTGCTGTGTGGCCTGGTTCCTAACAGCCCGGGAATTGGGGACCCCTGATTTAGAGTAGTGTGTAACACACTATCTAGAGGAGGGCGTAGTACATAGTGGGTATAGATTTTTGTTGAAAGATGGAAGAAACTGGTGGACAGTGTCCAGGTTCTTGGCATTTTGAACAAAGAATTGGACAAAGTGCGCAAACAAGTAACGAATGAAGCATCAAAAGCAGGTATTTATTGAAAACAAGTACACTCCACAGGGTAGGAATTGGCCCCAGCAGCTGCTCAAGGGTCTGGATACAGAATCTTCTGGGGTCTAAATACCCTATATACGTTTCCCATTGGCCACTTGGTGTTCACCTCATGTAAATGAAATGGTGGCCTGCAATCAATCAGAGGCTGAAGTTACAAAGGTCACACCCCTATGCAAACATCTGATTGGTTGTGGGAAGCAACCCATCAGAAGTTAAAGTGAAGTTAGGAAGTTGCACTTCTGTGCAATTGAAGACCTGGCCCTCAGTGGGATTGGTTGCACATAGCTACCTTCAGTTAGTCTGACTGGTTGCTATGTGCAGCCAATCAGAGGTTGGTTGCTATGTGCAACCAATCAGAGGCTGAAGTGAAGTTACAGGGTTACACTACTATGCGAACATCTGACTGGTTGCTTTTTGCAACCTATCAGTGGTACTTTCAATTTCCCATCTGCCTCGCAAAAGAGGAGGGGGTTTGAAAAAGGGAGTAGTCTCTGGTCCTTTTGTTACTTAGGCGTGGAAAGTTAGGGTTTTCCTTTCAATATATTTCTGGGAAGTTAGGGTGAAATGGCTTTAGGTTCCCTGCCTCCAGACCCTATTCTCCTGCCTCAAAACCACTCAAATGCAGTATCATTTTGATCAATATATTCTGCCATTTTCTTTGCATTTCTAAATGTTTGTCACTTTTTTCCTTTTATATCTTTAAGTGGAGTATATATTGATAGTGCTGATTCTTACAAGAGGTTGTATCCGTTTGTATCTATTGCTGAAAATATCTCTTTTGAGAATCCTTAGGGATTTTAAAAGTTTATTCTAGAATTTATTTTCTTGAATTATGTTGTGCCTTATGCTTTGATACAATTTAAAACTCTCAGGTAGTGTTGTTTCTTCAAGAACTTTTACGTATTTATTTTAACTTAATAAATGCTCAGAGGACATTTTCTTCTACCTAAGTTTTAACCTTTGGGCACACGTGAACAATTTTCACATAGTTGAAAACATTGATTATCTTGTAGCACTTTGAAAGAGTGTATGTGGAGTCTTGAAACTCCGTCGTTAAATTCTAGTTGTTAAGACCAGGCAATAAATACCTCATTACAGTTCTGTATACCTATTTGTCATTCATGATATCTCAATATCATATGTGTGTGTTGTCAACAAGAAAATAATTTGTTATTGTGGTTAGACCTTTTGCTTTACCACTGAAATATTGTTACTCTGGATTATTTGAGAATGAGAATCCATTTTGCACACTAGTGTACGTCCAATTAAGGAGTAGTAAGAGACTCAGGAGGGCTCACCCTCCGAACAAGGCTCAGTAGAAACAGCCAGAATAGTAATAGGATGGGTTAGATAAGTGTTAACAGCCTCTGTCCCCTGGCCTAACACTAATTAGACCTTCTTTATTCTCCTTACTACTCATCACTGTGCAGTCTGCTAATTGTTGAGGTGAGTACATTTTAAGTTCCTTCTGTACTTGAATTATCTTTACTTGCTGTCCTCAGAGAAATGACTGGAGAGTTTTTTAAAACTGTGATTCAGGTTGTCTGTGACTTTCTAGCAGCTTTTCTTATTATGTCATTTAATCAGTAATTGACTGAATTTTGCATTTTCCTTTCTCTTCCTGTTTAGAGCTTTTTCAGAAAGAAAACAGCAAGCAAACATCTTTTTTTTTGTTAAGTCACAAAGATAGATGACTTTGCATTCATTTCAGTGCTGCAAGGCTATTTTTTATTCTTTCAAATTCCTTTATACATTTTTATTCTTATACTAAGGGAAGTAGGTTTTTCTGTTTTTTGATATATATTTTATATTGGGGGATTGGAGGAACATTTTATCTACAAGTGTAGTTATTGAAAACTTTACTAAAAATATGTTTCTTTTAATAGTTGCATGTTTTGAGGATCTTAATTGGACTTTTTTTAAAAAAATAGAAAAGTAGAAAGATTTATGAATGGAAAATAAAATGCTGGAACAAGTAACTTCCAATTTGTTTTATTTTTTTTTTGAGACAGGGTCTCTCTCTGTTGCCTAGGCTGGAGCAATGGCATGATCTTGGCTCACTGCAACCTCTGCCTCCCGGGTTCAAGCGATTCTCCTGCGTCAGCCTCTGAAGTAGCTGGGATCACAGGCACCCGCCACCATGCCCAGCTAATTTTTGTATTTTTGATAGAGACGGTGTTTCACCATGTTGGCCAGGCTGGTCTTGAACTCCTGACCTCAGGTGATCCACCCGGCCTCCCAAAGTGCTAGGATTGTAGATGTGAACCATCGCGCCCAGCCTCCAATTTTTTAATCAAGTGTTTTTCTCTCTTAAAAAAAATTAATGTCTTTGTAGGATATATTAAAAGTAATGGCAAGAACCACAATTACTTTTTCACCAACCACATGCAAGGCTATGACGGTTTATATTGTAAATCACGCTTTTTTTCTAAGATTTGCTTCAAATTTATCTCACCAGTTAGTTGAGAACAGTAGAGGAATATGTTAGTCTAATGGCTAAATTGTTTTTATATTGTAAGTTCTACAGTATAAATAGAAATACAGAAGCACTATAAAAAATACATGGTTAAAAATACCATTGCTTTTTTTTTTTTGGAGACAGTACAGGCTAGAGTGCAGTGGTGCGATCTCTGCTTGTTGCAACCTCCGCCTCCTGGGTTCAAGCAATTCTTCTGCCTCAGCCTCCTGAGTACCTGGGATTACAGATATGCACCACCACGCCAGGCTAATTTTTGTGTTTTTAGTAGAGACAAGGTTTCACTGTGTTGGCCAGGCTGATCTTGAACTTCCGACCTCAAGTGATCTGACTGCCTCAGCTCCCCAAAGTGCTAGGATTACAGGTGTGAGCCACCACGCTCGGCCTACTTTTTTAATTTTTTATTTATTTAGAGATAGGGTTTCACTCTGTTGAACCAGATGGAGTGTAGTGGTGTGATCATAGCTCACTGTAATCTTGAACTCCTGGGCTCAAGTGATTCTTCTGCCTCAGCCTCCCAAGTAGCTAGGGCTACAAGCACACACCACCATGCCTGGCTAATTTTTTTTTTTTTTTTTTTTTTTTTTTT
>NC_045438.1:67367211-67538063 GCF_002776525.5 Piliocolobus tephrosceles
TTTTTTTTTTTTTTTTTTTTTTTTTTTTTTGAGACAGGCTGGAGTGCAGTGGTACGATCTCGGCTCACTTCAAGCTCTGCATCCTGTGTTCACGCCATTCTCCTGCCTCAGCCTCATGAGTAGCTGGGACTAGAGGCGCCTGCCACCACACCTGGATAAATTTTGTATTTTTTTTAGTAGAGACGGGGTTTCACCATGTTAGCCAGGATGGTATTGATCTCCTGACCTTGTGATCTGCCCGCCTCAGCCTCCCAAAGTGCTGGGATTACAGGCGTGAGCCACCACGCCCGGCCCACGCCTGGATAATTTTTTTAAAAATTTGTAACTTTCTTTTTTAGAGATGGTGGTCTCACTATGTTGCCCAGATTGGTCTTGAACTCCTGGCCTCGAGCAGTCCTCCCACTTTGGCCTCCCAAAGCCTTGTGATTACAGGCATAAGAATAGCATTACTTTAAAACCATACACAAGTAGCTGTCTAGGTACTTAAGCTTTATTCTGTAATAGTTATTTAGTAGGGAGTTACTAGATTATCTGTGATTAATGTAGTTTATGAAGATATGTCAGATTAGGCATAATACTATTTAGTAATCTGAATTCAGAAGAATTATAATGCCTATGTTTTGATCAATAGAATAGTGATTATAAACATGGATTTGGGTTTGAATCCCTGCTTCATTGTTTGTGTGTTGGGGTACAGATTACATGACCTCTTTGATACTCAGTTTTGTGCTTATAAAAGTGAAGAGAATATCATCTTTCTCACAAGATGCATTAAATGAAATGATAAATGCTTATTATAAGCACACTGGGTACATATTAGTGTTATTTACATTATATCATTACATGGTTTTAAACATTATATAAATGTATAGTATATTTTGTTAAAATTCCTTTATTACAGTTTCTTTCTGGATTGCTAGGTTTTAATTGCGTATTAATATATATTTTCAGTGTATTGGCTTTCATCTCTCCTGAGCCAGTTGAGAGTTGAAGACTTATTTTCTATAATTTCTTTTTTTTTTTTTTAAGTTCAGGGGTACAAGTACAGATTTGATACATAGGCAAACTTGTGTCATGGGGCTTTGTTGTAGAGATTATTTCATCACGTAGGTATTAAGCCTATTATACATTAGTTATTTTGCCTCATCCTTTCCCTCCTCCCACCCTCCACCCCTTTGAAAGGCCTCAGTGTATATTGTTCCCTTCTGTATCCATGTGTTCTCATCATTGAGCTCCCACTTATTAGAAAGAACATATGGTATTTGGTTTTCTGTTCCTGTGTTAGTTTGCTAAAGAGAATGACCTGCAGCTCCTTTCATGTCCCTGAAAAGGACATTGTCACATTCTTTTTTTATGGCTGCATAGTATTCTGTGGTATATGTGTACCTCATTTTCTTGATCCAGTCTACCATCAATGGGCATTTAGGTTGATTCCATGTCTTTGCTATTGTGAATAGTGCAGCAGTGAACAAATGTGTGCATATGTCTTTATAAAAGAATGATTTGTATTTCTTTTGGGTTTATACCCAGTAATGGGATTGCTGGGTCAAATGGTATTTCTGTCCTTAGGTCTTTGAGGAATCACCACACTGTCCTCTACAATGGCTGAAGTAATTTACTCCCACCAACAGTGTATAAGCCTTCCTTTTTCTCTACAACCTTGCCAGCATCTATTGTTTTTTGACTTTTTTTTTTTTTTTTTTGAGACGGAGTCTCGCTCTGTTGCCCAGGCTGGAGTGCAGTGGTGTGATCTCGGCTCACTGCAAGCTCCGCCTCCCGGGTTTACGCCATTCTCCTGCCTCAGCCTCCCAATTAGCTGGCACTACAGGCGCCCGCCACCACGCCCGGCTAATTTTTTTGTATTTTTTAGTAGAGACGGGGTTTCACCGTGTTAGCTGGGATGGTCTTGATCTCCTGACCTCGTGATCTGCCCGCCTCGGCCTCCCAAAGCGCTGGGATTACAGGCGTGAGCTACCACGCCCAGCCGTTTTTTGACTTTTTAATAATACCCGTTCTTACTAAACGGGTGTGAGATGGTATCTCATTGTGGTTTTGATTTGCATTTCTCTAATCCGTGATGTTGAGCTTTTCTTTCATGTGATTTTTGGCCACATATATGTCTTCTTTCGAGAAGTGTTTGTGCACATATATGTCTTCTTTCGAGAAGTGTTTGTTCATGTCCTTTGCCCACTTTTTAATGGGGTTGTTGTTTTTTGTAAATTTAAGTTCCTTGTAGATGCTGGATATTAGACTTTTGTCAGATGCATAGTTTACAGAAATTTTCTCTTGTTCTGTAGGTTTTCTGTTTATTGTGATGATAGTTTTTTTCGCTATGCAGAAACTCTTTAGTTTAATTAGATCCCAACTTTTCAGTTTTTGCTTTTGTTCCAATTGCTTTTGGCATCTTTGTCAGGAAATCATTGCCCGTGCATGGTATTGCCTACATTGTTTTCCAGGGTTTTATGGTTTTGAGTTTTGCTTTTTGCTTTTTTTTTTTTTTTTTTGAGACAGAGTCTCGCTCTGTTGCCCAGACTGGAGTGCAGTGGCACGATCTCGGCTCACTGCAACCTCCACCTCCCGGGTTCAAGTGATTCTTCTGCCCCAGCTTCCTGAGTAGCTGGGATTACAGGTGCGTGCCACCATGCCCGGCTAATTTTTGTGCTTTTAGTAGAGATGGGGTTTCACCATGTTGATCAGGCTGGTCTCGAACTCTTGACTTCATGATCTACCCGCCTCTGCTTTCCGAAGTGCTGGAATTATAGGCGTGAGCCGCTATACCTGGCCTGGGTTTTACATTTAAGTCTTTAATCCATCTTGAGTTAATTTTTGTGTATGATGTAAGGAAGGGGTTCAGTTTCAGTTGTTTAACTATAGCTAACCAGTTATTCCAACACCATTTATTGAATAGGGAATCCTTTCCCCATTGCTTGTTTTTGTCAGGTTTAGTGGAAGATCAGATAGTTGTCAGGGTGCGGTCTTATTTGTGGGTTTTCTGTTCTGTTTCATTGGTTTATGTGTCTGTTTTTGTACCAGTACCATGCTGTTTTGCTCACTATATCCCTGTAGTATAGTTTAAAGTTGGGTAGTGTGATGCTTCCAGCTTTTCTTTTTGCTTAGGATTGCCTTGTCTGTTTGGGCTCTTTTTTGGTTTCATAGGAATTTTAAAATAGTTTTCTCTAGTTCTGTGAAGTACATCAATTGTGGTTCAATAGGAATAGCATTGAATCTATATAAATTGCTTTGGGCAGTATAGCCATTTTACTGATAATGATTCTTCCTGTCCGTGAGCCTGGGATGTTTTTCCATTTGTTTGTGTCATCTCTGATCAGTGGTTTGTAGTTCTCCTTGTAGAGATCTTTCACCTCCCTAGTTAGTTGTATTCTAGTTATTTTATTCTTTTTGTGGCAGTTGTGAATGGGAGTTCATTCCTGACTTACCCTCAGCTTGACTCTTGGTGTATAGGAATGCTAGTGATTTTTCCACATTGATTTTGTATTCTGAGGCTTTGTTGAAGTTGTTAATTGGCTTAACAAGCTTTTGGGTTGAGACTGTGGGATTTTCTAAATCTAGTGTTATGTCATCTGCAAACAGGGATAGTTTGACTTCTTTTCTTCCTATTTGTTTGGCCTTTTGTTTTTTTCTCCTGCTGATTGCCCTGGCCAGAACTTCCAATACTACACTGAATAGTAGTGGTGAGAGACGGCATCCTTGTCTTATGTTGGTTTTCAAGGTAATGCTTCCAGCTTTTGCCCATTAATTATGACACTGGCTGTGAGTTTGTCATAGATGGTTCGTGTTATTTTGAGCTATGTTCCTTAAATACCTAGTTTATTGAAAGTTTTTTTTAAAAAAAAAAAAACACAAATGGATGTTGAATTTTATCAAAAGCCTTTTCTGCATCTGTTGAGATATCGTGGTTTTTGTCTTTATTTCTGCTTATGTGCTGAATCACATTTACTGATTTGTGTATGTTGAACCAACCTTGCATCCTTGGGTTGAAGCTTACTTGATTATGGTGTTTAAGCTTTTTGATGTGCTGCTGGATTTCTTGCCAGTGTTTTTGTTATGGATTTTTGCATCAATTTCATCAAGGATATTGGTCTGACATTTTCTTTTTTTTGTTGTATCTCTGCCAGGTTTTGGTATCAGGATAATGCTGACTTCATAGAATGAGTTAGGGAGTAGTCCTTCTCAATTTTTTGGAATAGTTTGAATGGGAATGGTAGCAGCTTTTCTTTGTATATCTGGTGGAATTCAGCTGTGAATTCTTCTGGTCCTGGGGTTTTTTTTGGTTGGCAGGCTTATTTTCTATAATTTCTATAACAGTAGGGAACACTGTTGCTACTCTCCATCTTACTCCTATTTTGGGACCTTACAGACACTGCTTCTAGGTCAGTGATCAGAGGAAAGCCATGATTAGAAGACCCACATAGTCCTCTTATAAAATGGTGACCGAAATACTTGTTTTTCTTATATTTGTAAGCTATACTTGACTACTTGTTTTCAGTTTAGGGGAATTACATAGATAATAATGTAGTTTTACATGACAGTGTTTTTATTACATAGATTATAGAATTAATGTTGAGCTAGAAGTAAATTTAAATAGATATGTGAATACTATGTCTTAAAAATATTTTATTAGTATTAAAATCTTCTAATAAGGATGCTAGTCCTTTGAACCACCCTTCCTCTTTGTCAAGCCATGATCACCAGAGGCAACAATTTTCAACTTTTTAAACTTTTCCTTTAGTACGTATTTCCAAATAATAAGCTTCCATGGCTCTTTCTTAGTTTATGACTTTTAGATATTATTTAATCATTTCTTGTTATGGTAAATGATTTATAAGTTTTGATTAGACAATATTGGTTATATATATAGTTAAAGTATTTACTGCTCAGTCAATAATACTGTAATAACGTTCTTTTTTGAGGATGACTATTTTTCTTGAATAAGGCTTTGCTCAGTTTTCTTTGTATGGATCAGCATTTCTTCATCTATATGCTCCTGTAAAATATCTCTTCATACTCTCTTCTACAAAGACAGATTCATTAGATAGTTTGTCAGTAACATCTTTTTTTCTTCTCCATATTAATTCATTTTCACCTGATATAAAGAAGTACCTGAGGCTGGGTAATTGATGAAGAAAAGAGTTTTAATTGACTCACAGTTCTGCATGCTTAACAGGAAGCATGACTGGAAGGCCTCAGGAAACTTACAATCATGGTGGAAGATGAAGGGGAATCAGGCAGCTTCTTCACATGGCAGCAGGAGAGAGAGAGAGTATGAGGGGGAGTGCCACACACTTTTAAACCTACAGATCTTGTGAGAACTCATTCACTATCACAAGAACAGCAAGGGAGAAATCCGCCCCCATGATCCAGTCACCTCCCACCAGTCCCCTCTTCCAATTTGACATGAGATTTAGCGGGGACACAAATCCAAACCATGTCATTACACCCCTAACCCCTCCCAAATCTCATGTTCTTCTCACATTGGAAAATATAATTTCGCTTCTCAACAGTCCTCCAGTCTTAACTCATTTCAGCATTAAGTCAGAAGTCCACAGTTCAAAGTCTCATCTGAGACAGGTAAGTCCCTTCTGCCTATAAGCCTGTAAAATCAAAAACAAATTAGTTACTTCCAAGATACAATGAGGGTACAGGCATTGAGTGAATGCTCCAAGTGGGAGAAATTGGCCAAAACACAGAGGCTATAGGCCCCATGCAAGTCTGAAACCTAGCAGGGCTGTTGTTAAATCTTAAAGCTCCAAAATAATTTCCTTTGATTCCATGTCTCATATCCGGGGCATACTGATGCATGGGTTGGGATCCTGAGGCCTTGGGTAGCTCTGCCTCTGTGACTCAGCAGGGTACAGCCCCCTAGATTTCTTTCACAGGCTGACGTTGAGTACCTGTGGCTTTTTCAGGTGCACAGTGCAAGCTGTCAGTGGGTCTCCTATTCTTGGGTCTGGAGGGTGGTGGCCCTCTTCTCACAGCTCTACTAGGCAGTGCTTCTCCGGTGGGGACTCAGTGTGAGGGGTTCTAACTCCACATTTCCCGTCTGCACTGCCCGAGTAGAGGTTCTCCATAAGGGCTCTACTCTTGTAGCAGACTTCTGCCTGGACAGCCCGGCATTTCCATACATCCTCTGAAGTCTAGGCAGAGGTTCCAAAACATCGTCTCTTGTCTTCTGTGCATACCTGCAGGCCCAACACCACATAGAAGCTTTAAGGCTTGAGCTTGCACCCTCTAAAGCAGTGGCCTGAGCTGTACCTTGGCCCCTTGGCCCCTTTTAGCCATGGCTGGAGCTGGCACTGGAGCATTTAGGATGCAGAGCACTAAGTCCCAAAGCTGCACAGAGCAGTGGGACCCTGGGTCTGGCCTGTGAAGCCATTTTTCTCTCCTAGGCCTCCAGGCCTCTGATGTGTGGGGCTGCAGTGAAGGTCTCTGATATGCCCTGGAGATATTTTTCCTGTTGTCTTGGTTATTAACTTTCAACTCCTTGTTACTTATGTACACTTCTGCACCTGGCTTGAATTTCTCTCCAGAAAATGGGTTTTTTTTTTTTCTACTGCGTGGTCAGGCTGCACATTTTCCAAACCTTTATGCTCTATGTCCTTTTCTTTTTTTTTTTTTTTTTTTGAGTTGTGTTTTGCTCTTGTTGCCCAGGCTGGAGTGCAATGCGGTGATCTTGGCTCACTGCAATCTCTGCTTCCTAGGTTCAAGCAATTCTCCTGCCTCAGCCTCCTGAGTAGCTGGGATTACAGGAACCTGCCACCACGCCTGGCTAATTTTTGTATTTAGAGTAGAGATGGGGTTTCACCATGTTGGCCAAGCTGGTCTCAAACTCCTGACTTAAGGTGATCCGCCCGCCTCAGTCTCCTAAAGTGCTGGGATTACAGGTGAGCCACAGTGCCTGGCCCTCTGTTTCCCTTTTAAACATATTCCAATTTCAAACCATCTCTTTGTGAATGCGTATAAGTGAATGCTTTCAGAATAAACTAGGTCACATCTTGAATGCTTTGCTGGTTAGAAATTTCTTCCACCAGAGTCTGGGCATGCTGGGTCACACCTGTAATCCCAGCACTTTAGGAGGCCAAGGTGGGTGGATCACTTGAGGTCAGGTCTTCAAGACCAGCCTGTCCAACAGAGTGAGACCCCATCTCTACTAAAAACAGAAAAAATTAGTGGGGCGTGGTGGCACACACCTATAATCCCAGCTACTTGGGAGGCGGGAGAATTGCTGGAACCTGGGAGGTTGCAGTGAGCCGAGATCATGCCATTACACTCCAGCCTGGGAGACAGAGCGAGACTTCATCTCAAAAAAAAAAAAGGGGAAATTTCTTTCACCAGATACCCTAATTCATCTGTCTCAAGTTTAAAGTTTCACAGACCTCTAGGGCAGGGGCAAAATGCTTCCACTCTCTTTTTGCTAAAGCATAGCAAGAGTGACCTTTACTCCAGTTGCCAGTAAGTTCCTTATCTCTGTCTGAGGTCACCTCAGCCTGGACGTCATTGTCCCTATCACTATCAGCAGTTTGATCAAAACCATTCAACAAGTCTCTAGGAAGTTCCAAACTTTCCCACATCTTACTGTTTTCTTCAGAGCCCTCCAAACTGTTCCAACCTCTGCCCCTTACCCAGTTCCAAAGTCGATTCCACATTTTCAAGTGTCTTTATAGGAATGTCCCACTCCTGGTACCAATTTTCTATATTAGTCAGTTTTTCACACTGCTATAAAGAACTGTTAGAGACTGAGTAATTTGTGAAGAAAAGACATTTAATTGACTCACCGTTCTGCTGGCTTTACAGAAAGCATGACTGTGAGACCTCAGGAAACTTACAATCATGGTGGAAGGCAAAGGGGGAAGCAAGCACCTTCTTCACATGGTGGCAGGAGAGAGAGAGAAAGAGTGTGAGGGGGGATGTGCCACACAGTTTTAAACCATGAGATCTCATGAGAGCAGCAAGGGGGAAATCTGTCCCCATGCTCTACTCACCTCTCACCAGGTCCCTTCCTCCAATTCAATGGGAGATTTTGGCAGGGACACAAATCCACACCATATCACCCTCTAAACCTAGAAATAATCTTAGTGTCTCTCCCATGTTTGATCTCCATATTCCAGATTCCATGTCTTCTATTTTGGTTTATTCTCTTTCTTTGGAGGAGGATATACTTCAGTAGCTTCTTGAGAAAAGGTACATTGAAGGTAATTTTAAAAATCTTATAAAATAGTTAAACTTTTTTATTTGTAAGCATCTATTTGAATAATAGTGTAGTTAGCTGTAGAATTCTGCATATAGAGTAATGTATCTTATAATTTTGAAGGCTTTTTACATTTTAGATTTCTGTGTTGCTGTTGAGAAGTTTAATGCCCACATGATTTCTGTTTATCTCTGGAATCTTTTATCCCTGATGTTATCATGAAATTTCACTTTGACATGCCTTGTTGAAGGTCTTTTAATTTGATAGACCAGACATTCGTTGAGCCTTTTAAACCTGGTACCTGATGTCTTTCAGTTCTGGGAACCTTTTTTGTATTATTTCTTGGTTATTCCCCTTTGATCCCTCACCCCCTTTCTTTTCTTTATTCTCATTTTCTGCAGTATGTCTCCCTTGATTGATTCACAAATTTTCTCATCTTTCCTATTTTCTATTTTGTCTTTTTATTCTTCTTTGTAGAATTCTTGAACATTTTCTTTTTAAACTTCTGTTGAATTTTTACTTATTGCATTGTATTTTTGATTTCTTATTCCCTGAATATTTTCTACCCAACTTCCTTTTCTCATTCCATGGTATAATTTCTTTTCTGTTTGAGGTTGTCAGTTACTTTTCTAATTTTTATTGTTTTCTTGGTTCCCTTTACTGTCTTTGTTATTCTGAGTTCCATTTTTTGGTTTGTTGTAATTTTTGTTTTTCAGGTTGGAGGCCTGCTTCAGTTGTTTTTTAAATATTGTCTGTTCATTCATGTAATGGTGAGGCACTCAAATGTTGACTGGAAGCGTTGTGTACATGAGTTGAGTTTGTTGACTACTTGGTTTGACTGTATACCAACGTTTCTCAGTCTCAACACTATTGATATTTTGGATCTGATAATTCTTTGTTGTGGGGGCTATCATCTGCATTTTAGGATGTTTAGCTGCATCCCTGACCTCTACCCACTACCTGCCAATAGCAGTTTCCCTTCCGCAGTCATAAAAATAAAAAAGTTGCCTCATGTTCCCAGAGGGAAATTTTAACCTTGGTTGGGGACGACTGCTATAGACGCATTGTTCTGAATTGGGCTGTTTCTTTATTTTTAATTTTTATTTCTGTTTAGACATAGGGTCTTGCTTTACAGATAGTGTCTTGCATGCAGTACCATGCTTGGCTAATTTTAAAATTTTGTTGTGGAAATGGGATCTCTCTAAATTGCCCAGGCTGGTCTTGAACTCCTAGCCTCAAATGATCTTTCCACCTTGGTTTTCCAGTCTTAGAATTACAGGCATGAGCCACCGTGTCTGGCTGAACTGAGCTGTTTCACTGGGGACTTTCTAATGCCAGTATCTGTAAGATTCTTTTCTGATGCCAGTATTGAGAGGAAGCTTTTAATTCCTTCTACCTGAGGTTTTTAAGCCTGCCTGGTGGAGTTCTGGGAGCCTAGTTGGAACATGGAGGCTGGAGGTTTTCACTTAATTTGTTGTTTTCACGATGGCTCCTCATCTTTGCTCCACCTGTGTTTCTTGTCTCCCATTCCAGAGACTCTCTGTTCACTTTGTGCAGAGAATAAACTTCCCATCTTCTGAGACAGTTTGAAGAGGGATAGTAACTAACTGGATAGGATGGGAAGAAAGGTCCTAAGGGAGAGTCTGTTTCTTTTATTGACTTTCAACTATTCCTCCTATTTTTAGCTCTACATAACCATTCCTATATTCCAAGGTACCTGGTACTTCCAATTTCCTCTATTCCTTTTTTTTTTCTTAATGTGTGTGTTCTGTAGTAAGAATTTAGTTGCTTATTGTTGGAATCTCCATTTGTGGGCAGTTAGACTTCAGCTTTCTTTGATCTGCTAAGTGAGTTACTGTTTCTCCATTTGCTTGCTATATTTCCAAAACTTACTGACTTATCCAGTATGCTGTTGTTTTCTTTCTTGTTCTTCTTCCTTTGGGTGTTTAGTTTTATTATTTTACTGACATTGTGCTTTGTTTAAAAGCAGCAAAAAAGACGAACAGATATGTTCAATCCAGAAGTAATAAACGTCTAATTTCAAACTATTTTATTAAGGGGTCTTGCTCTGTTGTCCAGGCTGGAGTGCAGTGGTGTAATATAGTTCATAGTAGCCTTGAGCTCCTGGGCTCAAACAGTCCTCCCGCCTCAGCCTCCTGAGTAGCTAGGCCTACTACTATGATGTGCTACCATGACTAGCTTATTTTTTAATGTTTTTGTGAAAATGGGGTCTCACTATATAAGAGTAAACTGGTCTCAAACTACTGGCCTCAAGCCACCTATTGCCTCATGTTTTATGTTTTTACATTTTCTTCCTTTTTGCAGGAAAAACTCAAATTAGAATTTTAGGAATAAAACCATATAAGTTTTTTTTAAAAGGTTTTCAACTGGGCCCTATCCTGTCCTTAATCAACAGATATGTATTTTTAAGATTTTATATTAGCGTACTCTTTTAGTATGAGTCAAATGATTGGAGGAGTAGAACTTAGGGGACTAAGTATATATTAATGGCAGTCAGTGAAATTGAGCCTGTATATGCTACTGTTAATAGCAAAAAGGCTTCTTAGCTTTTTAAAATTTTGTATTTTAATAATTATTCTCTTGACTTTGGGAAAGTTTTACTCTGGTGCTTATTTTTTTAGAGGTGAAAAATTCTGGTGTTTAAAGCAATTTAAATTCAAATGTCTAAAGTAGTAGGGTCCAATTCACCAGCCACATGTGGCTATTTAGATTCAAATGAGCTATAATTAAATATAATTAAAATTTTAGTTCCTTAGCTGTACTAGCCACATTTCAAGTACTTGGTAGCCATATGTGACTACTGACTACTTTTGATACATTGCTGCTCTAAAGACTTCCAGATTAGCACAGTTTCTATTACATTGAGAATTCCACATGTATTGTGTTGTGCCTGAGAAACTTAGAGCTTACAAAACGTTGAATTTGCTCAGCCGTAGGAATTGTCACATGGCTAGTCAGTTCCTATGTAAAGCTTCAAGCTCTGGGAAGAACTTTCCTTATATGGACTAAAATTGTGGTAATTGTATCTTTTGTTTCATTTCTCTGGCTTTACTTTTAATTATTTTTTCCCCCTCAGACAGTGCAATGCTTGCTGGACAGTGGTGCTGATATTAACAGGCCAAATGTATCAGGAGCAACTCCATTGTACTTTGCTTGCAGGTATGATATTTTATATTTCCAGATGCTATATATACTCGTGTGTGTGTGTATATATATATGCATATAAAGAAATATATTTCCAGATGTGTGTATACTCTATTTCTAGACACACATATTTCTGTGTATTTTCTAAAGCTTTCTTGTTTTCCCACAAATATTGTGCTCTTTTTAAGATTAAGTATAATCTCTCTTTTAAGATGAAGTGTTATGGTTCTATTACTTAACTGCATGAGGACAAATATTTTCTGTTATATTTAATTGCCATTGCTTTTATGTTATATGTGGGAGCTTTTGATTTGCTTGATTACTTCAATTTTAAACTAAGTACTTATTAACAAAAGACAAATTGGTAACCTGGTAATTCCCATAGTTTACTGTATTCTGTAACCAGGTCATTTCCAGTGGGATAAGCTGTTGGAATATATCTTGATCCAGAGCTATGTCTTTTCTTTCTCTGTATCTATAACCGAAAAAATATCTTGAGTCAGTCTTGTTAGATATTGTTATACATTAAGTTATTTTCATATTTCTGTATTGGTTCATTTTCTTGACGTGTGCATTTCATTCACTTATTCATTCATGTATTCATCAAATGTTTAGTTAGCACTCACTGTGTCATGCGTTCTTGTAGGTGTGTAAAACAGTAATAAATAAACTCTAGTCCCTAAGGAGCTAATAGTATAATTATACACATGCTGTCACACCCACACACATATATAAAAATATATACACACCTATCTATTATGTATTATGTAAATGTAGTTTGCAGTTAGCATCAGTTCACAGAACACTATAGTGATTCTTCTTTTTGATTTAAATTATATGAATTGTAATATTTATTTCAGCCTTTATATCCCGATATAGAGCTCTCCAGAAAGCTCCTCTCTTCTTCTTTTTTTCTGTTTTATATCATTTTATTGGAAGTTGGTTTTAGGTTGAAAGACCTGCATTTTTTCTTGTTTAGCTTCTTTTTTGGGGTCTCTCATGTTCCTTTGATGAGACCGATTCAGATCATCTGTTTAACAACCCTGTATTAGAATTCAGGGGCTTTTGGGTTTCTAGACTTGCAGATCTTTCTGATTCCAGCCACTTTCTTAACACTATATTTATGGTTTGGTTGCTTGGCTAGAAAACCAGTTCCTTCCATAGTGTCCTGAATTTATGAATAATACCATCATCTGATTCCCTGTAATCATATCCTATCTTGAAGGGTTATCTTTAGATCAGACCTTTTTTTGAAGCTCCAGATTTGAATGTCCATCTCCCTGATTAACATCATCACTAGAAGTATCGCAGAATCTCAGATACTAACATGTCAAAATATAGCTTCAGATTTTCCTCCTCAAACCTTTCCTCCAGTTTTTCCTCATCTTAATCAATAGAAACCTTATCCTCTCAGTTGTTTAAATTAGAAATAATTAGGTTATTTTTTATTTCTCTCTCCCTCTTTGTGAACTTGGAATTTATTAGTAAGTTCTGTAAATTCTACCTTCAGAATATGTTTGGAATCTCAACTTCTAACTCAACCAAAACCACCTTAATGTAGTTACCTTTTGCTTAGAGTACTTCAGTAATCTCTACACTAGTCTCCCTGATTCCTATGTTGTTTCCCTCCAGTCTCTTCTTTCCTCAGCAAAGTGATCTTAAAAAAAAAAAGAATCGACTCTTGTCACTTTGTGTTTAAGCCCTGTATGTAAAACTTTTCAGTGACTCGTTGTTGCATTTCAAATATAATTCAAGTTCTACCTTGGCCTGTGAGACCTCCATGATTTCACTCCTGTTTAGCTCACTGTACTTGAACCACAGTGATTCTCTTTGCGTTCCTTAAATGCAACCAACTCTTTCAGCAGGCTTTTCTACATGGTGTTTGTTTCGCCTGAAATGTTCTTCCCTAGGCTTTTTACAGGGCTGACTGTTTCTTATTCATGTTACTGCTTAAGTTACATTTTAGGAAGGCAGTTCCTGACCAGTCTAAGCAGGTCATTTACCGTATTTTTGCTCGCAGTATCACAGTCATTTCCTTCATAGCACTTCCTGTTTTGTAGTTGTTTATTTACTTGTTTATAGTCTGTTTTCCCTACATGCCTTAAAACTCAATGAAAGCATGAATAGTGTTTATTTTGTTTACCACTTTATGTCCAAAGTATAGTACAGTGTTTTGCACTTAAATGTGTAGTAGATGTTTTTGAATGAATGCATCACTATGAAAAATCTCATATAAAAAACAGTCCCATTTATAATAGTTAAAATAGAGATATGTTAGTGTTGTGCAGAACTGGGATATCCCTATTGTCGGTCTGAGCTTAGGGATATGGCAGAAGGATTTTTAAGAAATACTTTCTCCTAGTGCTGTATTCCCATCCTTTAGTTTTAATCTAGCAAATATTAGATCTTTTTGAACAAAGATGATTAAGCAAGTCTGTGATGAAATGTGAAACCAAAATATAAATTCATCCTTGTAGAGGAATAGTAGATATGGAACTTGGTTCTTCTGCAGGCACACTTTTAATTTTACTTGTGATATCTTGATGCAGGTATAAATTAAAAATATAAGTTATTCCCAATGTGTTATTTCTGATAAATGAAAGGGAAAGGATTATAGGAAATAGAACAAGTTAACCCCCAGGACAAATTATAGGGCTCTAAGATAAAGGTTAAATGGAATATATAGTTTGTATTCGTTGAGAAGTATTACTAGATATAATATATTCAAGGGTCAACTACTAAAACTATTTTCTTTGTATTTGAATTTTGCAATTAAATTTAGAATGGTATTAAGATACAGGGGAAAGAACCTAGTTTGTGTAGGCAGGTTCAAATCCCAGCACCAGAGCTATACAACATTAGTCAAGATTCTTGACTCCTGAAGCTTTGTTTGTGAAATGGAGGTGCTGATATCTGCCTGGTGAGATTATTGTGAAGATTAAATGTGATGGCTTCTGTAAAGCATGCTGCAGAGTATTCAATACTTAGTAGTTGATAGGTGCGCACTAAGCTCTGACATGCTTCTTTCACTCTTCAGTGAGCATAAAGTTGTCTTGTCCTCATTTAATTTAATTGCTCTACAGGGTTTTCTTTTGTTTCTTGTCTAATTCTGAGCACTGTTTTTTTTTTTTTTTTTTGAGGCATAGCCTCACTCTGTTTCCCAGGCTGGAGTGCAGTGGCATGATCTTGGCTCACTGCAATCTCCGCCTCCTGGCTTCAAGCGATTCTCCCGCCTCTGCCTCTTGAGTAGCTGGGATTACAGGCATGCGCCACCACACCCAGCTAATTTTTGTATTTTAGTAGAGATGGGGTTTTGCCATGTCGCCCGGACTGGTCTTGAACTCCCAACCTCAGGTGATCTATCTGCCTCAGCCTCCCAAAGTGCTGGGATTACAGACGTGAGCCACCATGCCTGGTCTTGAGCACTGTTTTATAATGTAGTGTTTCTGTGAGTCTTTCTCAGATGGATTTTGACCTAAAATTATGATAGAAAGGGTTTTCCAGCCACTTTTCTTCTCTGGATACTCTGGACAGGATGTTGTGACTCATAAACTATATAACTAATGAACTCATTCTTTCTGTCATGTAAAATATAGGCACATATTTATTTTTTTTCCCCCACCGTCTTTACAGACCTTTGTTTTTAAGTCTTTTATATGACTGCTGCCAGTATTTCAAATCCTGAAATTATTAGATTGGTTTTATATTCAATCCTTATGTTCCCAATTCCCTCAACTGAGTTCTTCAAATAAAGGTTGGGATGTATAATGGTTTTCAGCTATTTTCTGTGTCCGTAGATAACTTTTATTCTATTAGGAAAAGCCAGGTTTAGTTGGAGTTGTATAGATACAGTAAATTAGTAAGACGTTAATGGAGTTTTAGAGGTCTCTAATAGAGTCAGAAAGGGCTAAGATTTAGAACGTGGATTTGTAGCTACTGTATAGTAACTCCTTTCAATTAGAGTATTCAAAATCAAAGTAGCCATATAAAAGAGTTCTTAGACTTGGCCAGGCACAGTGGCTCACACCTGTAATCCCAGCACTTTGGGAGGTTGAGGTGGGTGGATCGCAAGGTCAAGAGATCGAGACCATCCTGGCCAACATGTTGAAACCCCATCTCTACAAAAAATACAAAAATTAGCTGGGCGTGGTGACGCGTGCCCGTAGTCCCAGCTACTCGGGAGGCTGAAGCAGGAGAATCACTTGAACCCAGGAGGTGGAGGTTGCAGTGAGCCGAGATCGTACCACTGCACTCCAGCCTGGACAACAGAGTGAGACTCCGTCTCAAGGAAAAAAAAAAGAGTTCTTGCACTTAAAATTGTAAACTTTCAGCATAGGACAGACCTTTAGAAAATACAATCTAAGCCATATCATATAAATAGAAAATACGATTTCATAAGCCATTCCCAATAATATTACAACCGTCTGGACTATTTACACTTTGGCCAAATTCTCAAATTTATAAGGATGAAAGGTCCAAAGTTATGGGGCTGAAAGTGTTTGAGAAGTCAGTTCTGAGTGCTTTAGAAGCCACAAGTTTCTTATTAGTTAAATTTTTGTTGACTTCTTAGTTTTCATAAAATACTTTGGCAATTTCTTGAAGAGAGTATTATCTCAATCAATATTAAAAAATTGAGACTGTCTCAAAAACAACTTCATTTATAAAGAATGATTATTTGTTCAGTATTTTTTTTTTTTTTAGTTATTTAAACTGAAAAATCTTTTATGCAACACTCTGAGCAGTCTGAAAAAGAATTGTTCTAATCGAATTACGGGTGAGGTACTTGAGTCCCTAACTGCATTGTGCAGATTTTGTATGTTATTAGCTATTGCTTGTTGTTTTTAAATCTATTTTAAAATTTATTCTTATTTTAAAGTATTATTTTTTAGAGACAGGGTCTTGTTCTGCCACCCAGGCTGGAGTGCAGTGGCGTGTTCATAACTCACTGCAACTTCCAACTCCTGGGGTCAAGCGATTCTCTCATCTCACCCTCCCAAGTAGCTGGGACTATAGATGTGCACCACCACACCCAACTCATTTTTAATAAAGTCAAGGTATGTTGTCCAAGCGGGTCTTGAACTCCTGGCCTTAAGTGATTCTGCCCGCTAAGCCTCCCAAAGTGCTGGGATTACAGATGTGAGCCACGACACCTGGCCCTTAATCTGTTTTTGAAATGAAATGCCAACTGATCATAAATAAGATTTCTGTGTAGCTTCAGAAATTACTCCAGCTGTCTAAAAATGTTATAGTAGTATTTCCTTTTCTTTATGCTGATTATCCTTTTTTGTTGTATATGGTACAGAGTTATTTTGAGGCTTTATTATTTACCTTGTGTATTGAATATTGTCCTGCTTATACATGGTGATCTTGTCTGTTCATCCTGTCTGATCCCCATTCCATTGTTCTCATAGCACATATCCTCCTGTGTCTGCTACTGTAATTTTTTGAGTACTAAATTGTGTTTTATTTTATTTTATTACTATTATACTTTTAAGTTCTAGGGTACATGTGCACAACGTGCAGGTTTGTTACGTAGGTATACGTGTGCCATGTTGGTTTGTTGCACCCATCAACTCGTCATTTACATCAGGTATTTCTCCTAATGCTATCCCTCCCCCAGCCCTCCGACCTCCCGACAGGCCCCAGTGTGAGATGTTCCCCGCCCTGTGTGTAAGTGTTCTCATTGTTCAGTTCCCACCTATGAATGAAAACATGCAGTGTTTGGTTTTCTGTCCTTGTGATAGTTTGCTGAGAATGATGGTTTCCAGCTTCATCCATGTCCCTGCAAAGGACATGAACTCCTCCTTTTTTTATGGCTCCTTAGTATTCCATGATGTATATGTGCCACATTTTCTTAATCCAGTCTGTCATTGATGGACATTTGGGTTGGTTGCAAGTCATTGCTATTGTGAATAGTGCTGCAATAAACATACGTGTCCATGTGTCCTTATAGTAGCATGATTTATAATCCTTTGGGTATATACCTAGTAATGGGATCACTGGGTCAAATGGTATTTCTAGTTCTAGATCCTTGAGGAATCGCATGCAGCCTGGCAGGTCGATCTCAGACTGCTGTGTTAGCAGTGAGCAAGGCTCCGTGGGCATGGGACCAGCCAAGCCAGGCACGGGACGGAATCTCCTGGTGTGTTGTTTGCTAAGACCTTGGGAAAAGTGCAATATTTTGGCAGGAGTGTCCCGTTTTTCCAGGTAGTCTGTCACGACTTCCCTTGGCTAGGAAAGGGAAATCCCCCAACCCCTTGGGCTTCCCAGGTGAGGTGACGCCCTGCCCTGCCTCGGCTCACCCTCTGTGGGCTGCACCTGCTGTCCAAACAGTCCCAATGAGATCAACCAGGTACCTCATTTGGAAATGCAGAAATCACCTATCTTCTGCGTCAGTCACTCTGGGAGCCGTAGACCGGAGCTGTTCGTATTTGGCCATCTTGGAATGGGAGTCTTGAGACTAAATTGTTTACTTTTAAAGGTCACAAAACATAAAGGGCAATCTCTGTTTGTCTTGCTAGAGCAGCATGATATCGATGAAGGATTTTGGAGTCAGACTGATGCAGATTTAAATTCTGGTCTGCCATGTAACTGTTCATCTTGAGCAACTCCATTATCTTCTTGAGCCATGGTTTTCTCATCTGAAAAATTGGGTGAATACTGTTAAAATAAAAATCTTAGAAAAAATAAGTTTTAAGTTTATTTAAATGAAAAACGATTCATGAATCAGGCAGCACTCAGAATCAGAAGCAGGTGAGAGAGCTCTTCCCAGCAGTTTGTAAGTAATGAGCTTTTATAGGCTGAATATGGAAGCAAAGTAGAGAAATCACGTGACTGGCTACCTTTATGTATGTATTTGCCTAATTTGGTCATGGTGTGAAGAATTGGCTGTCTGATTTCTTGAAACCTCTCTTTGTTGCAAAATACATACTCCCAAGTTAAGCTGAAGTTTGTTACAGAGGAACTCAGAAGTATAGTGACAGTCTCAGGCTAATGGCCTCCTGTTTGCTTAATTTAATGAGGCTTATAACAGTGTCAGCACTAAGTCAGACTTTGGACAGAGGACTGAGCATAATGCTTGTTACCTAGTGTATCCTAAATAAATTGTGTTTCAGGTCTCTTGTTATTTTCTATAGTGCGGTGTTGTCTTTAATACTTACTTGTCAAATGAACGGTGTCTGAAGTTAAAGCCTATAGTACAATTCATTGAATGTATTGAGTACATGTTATAAGACAACTGCCATACTTGGTGCTATGGAACAGGTCTACTGTCAAGAAGTTTACAGTTTAGTTGGAAAAAATTGGACACATGGATGTTAAAGAACTGTAAAAGAGATATCATTAAAATTGAACTCAGCAGTTTTATAAGATGGATTCCTCAGAACCTTGGCTATTAGCAAAAGTATCACTATATCCCTAAATAAATTAAGCTCAAGTTAGTTGCTTTTCACTTGGCCTCTATTTTTAAGCATGTGAAAGAAAGGAACAGTGTAAATTAAACATTAATCACCATTAGCTATTGTTTATAACATCTTGACCAACACTTTGAGCTGAATGACAAGTGATGCTTGATGAAGACTTCTTGCTTGATGCTGGTAAAGCTGATTATTGTTCCTTTCAAAGGGATTGCTGATTTACTTTTTTGATTTTTCTAGAATAAATTAGATATTCTTAAGTTCTGGCTTATTGGTATTAAGGAAGATAATCAGTGTAATAATAAAGTATCAAGACAGTGATAGACCTATAATAACTGTTGCAGGGTTTTCTGGCACTAGATTCATAGTAGGATACTATTAAGTTTTTTTTAAAAACACTTTAATTCCAATTGGCTGTAAATTATTCTTCATACAGTGCCATTTTGTGAAAGAGAATTTTAACTTTCTGAGATATCTGTGTAGTGTTTTTCTTTGTGAAATCACATGCCTCTTTAGGTAATGTTATGGTGGAAAGAGTATTGGTCTAGAAGCCCAGGTGCCTGAGTTCTAGTTTCACCTGTGCTTTGATTACGTGCTTTTCTCATATACAGAGTACTTTTTGGATTCATGCTCTTCCAAACTGTACAACTTATTTGGACCTTTCTTTCTTTCTCTTTTCCTTTTCCTTTTCCCTTCCCTTCCTCTCCCTTCCCTTCCCTTCCCCTCCCCTCCCCTCCCCTTCCCTCCCCTCCCCTCCCCTCCCCTCCCCTCCCCTCCCCTCCCCCCCCCCCTCCCTTCCCCTCCCCTCCCTTTTTTTTTCTTTCTTTTCTCTTTCTTTCTTTTTTTGACAGGGTTTCGCTCTTGTTACCCAGGCTGGAGTACAATGGGGCATTCTTGGCTCACTGCAACCTCTACCTCCTGGGTTCAAGTGATTCTCCTGCCTTAGCCTCCCAAGTAGCTGGGATTACAGGCGCCTGCCACTATGCCCAGCTAATTTTGAATTTTTAATAGAGACGGGGTTTCACCATGTTGGCCAGCCTGGTCTGGAACTCCTGACCCCAGGTGATCCACCTACCCTGGCCTCCCAAAGTGCTGGGATTACAGACATGAGTCACCATGCCTGGCCCTGGGCATTTCTTAAGAATCAGCCATTAACATTAATTTCCCCGGAGTGATAGTTACCAATTCTATTTCTACAAGAGAGAGCAGTCAGGAAATGAGGCATGTGGATAGAAGAGTTCATTCTAGGACAGATTGAATACCTGTCTGCAGAAGCCAAACTGAGTGGGTTGGTAAAATGAAGGTCAAAAACTAGATAATATTTTTGGCTAATAACCCTACTTCATGTTCCCTTTTTCCCCAGATTCTCTTCCATTGGTTTTACTTTTCTCTTTCCTTTGTTTTAAATTTTTTTTTTTTCAACGTATTACAAGTGTGCCATAAAATGTACTCTTGTTTTGACTTTGAGGTTCTTTTGGATTAAGACGCTTAGAGACTTGGATGTGTGTGGTAGGAAGAAGGTGAGGCTAAAGTTGCAAATGGTCAAGTTAAGGTGGAGAGAGGGATTAGGAAGTGAATGTGAGAAAAAAATAAAGCAGAAGGCTGAGTAGTAGTTACTTATCCCTGAAATATTATGCCTATTTTAGGAAATGTGACACAAATTCAATTCTAAAATTTAATAGGTCACTTTCTGGTCTACATAGTGAAAGCATGGCTTAACTGTGAGAGAAGTTTTTCTGATTGTGAGCATGTGTTTCACATCCTCTTGTCTTAATTTTTAAAATTGTTAGTCTTCATTGACTCATATTAACTATCCATAATTCATAGAGAAAGACTTTTAAAAAGATTGTATTTTTAACTTGTTTCTGTTTCTACACAGTCATGGTCAGAGAGATACAGCACAGATTCTACTACTACGAGGAGCCAAATATCTGCCAGATAAAAATGGAGTAACTCCTCTGGATTTATGTGTACAGGTATGTTTTTAATTTATATTCTCAGCCCCTTATCTTTATAAGAGAAACTGGAGTGGTAAAAATTATTTTTTTCAATGAAAGGGTAGGTGCAAAGATTTTTATTGTGTGAAGAATATGAACTTTAAAAGGGACTGTTTTTAAACCTGAATAATTTTAAGTCTTGTTTTTAGGGTGGTTATGGAGAGACTTGTGAAGTATTAATTCAATATCACCCGAGGCTTTTTCAGACTATTATTCAAATGACACAGAATGAAGACCTCCGAGAAAACATGGTAATGTATTTGTGCTAGTAGCTTGTAAATGAAGACACTTTATTTCTGCTTAGCATATATGACATTTTACAAATGTGCTTAGCTTAGTAATTTTGCTTATTGTCACAAATATCTTAATAATTAGCTTATCTGCATTATAGGATAAGTATGAGTTAGATAATAATTAATATAGTTTTTGCTAATATTTGGCCATATAAATCTTCTGCCCTATGGGTCTTTGGTCTCTCCTTAAGATTACTAGAATAGGCTGGGTGTGGTATCACGCCTGTAATTCCAGCATTTTGGGAGGCTGAGGTGGGTGGATTGCTTGAGCCCAGGAGTTTGAGACTAGCTTGTGCAACAAAGACACAGTCTCTTAAAAAAAAATTACAAAAATTAGCTAAATGTAGTGGCATGCATCTGTAGTCCGAGCTGCTTGGGAGGCTGAGCTGGGAGGAGGGATTAAGCCCAGGAGGTTGAGCCTGCAGTGAGCCGAGATCATGTGTCTGCCCACAACACTCTAGCCTGGGCGATACAGTGATGCTCTGTCTTTAAATTAAAGAAAAAAAAAAATGTTCCCATGGCAAGAGGAAAAGACTCTGTGGAGGAATATCATTATGATTGGTAACCACTAGTTTACTCAGCTATGTGTTTGTGATAGTTTAAGTCTTAGAAAAATTGCTCTAAATTTCTCTTTTATTTTAGAGGTTTAGAATTAAATTTCCAAAACTATACTTGGTGTTTTTAAAATTCTATCTATATTTACTATTGTTTTGTAACTGGGTGATTTTCAACAAAGATTTTATTGTGTATCATCATATCTCTATATTAGCTTTTAAACTTATGCAAGGCAGAATAACTAAAGGACTTGATTTAGACTAATTGGCTTTAAGATAATTAATAAGTACTTAATTGTTTAATAAGATTTAATGGATTACCATGTAATCACATTGTTTTTATTCATAAAAAATTTAGTTACGGCAAGTTCTGGAGCATTTGTCTCAGCAAAGTGAAAGTCAGTACCTAAAGATTCTAACAAGCCTTGCTGAAGTTGCTACAACAAATGGTCATAAACTGCTTAGGTAAGTATTTCGCAATAAGAGGAAATCAATAGGTAGCAGTGTCTGTTGGCTTCACCTCCTAAGTAGTTTATTCTGTGGGACGCCTTTTGTCAGTGATAACGATGTTATAAAAATTTGCTGACTTCTAAATTTGCTTAGTCTCTGAAGAGACTAAAAATAGAGCATACTTCAGTGAATTTGGGCATGTGTGTCTAGAATTTTGTGAAATGATTACTACCTAGACATGTAAGTAAGTGTACATGAAGAAGAATCGAGAAAGTTCAGGAATCTTGACCACTAATTAATAAAATAAAAGTAGGTACAAGCTACTGTTTAACCTTTCAGTGTACTCTCATGACCCCCTCATAAAGCTTTTTTCTCTGAACTGTCCCCCTCAGTTAAGTTCTTTATTATTTCTAAAAGATCCTGTGGTTTTAATGGCTCATCACTAAGTTCATGGAGTTAATGCCTTATATTACTTAAATTTATATATGAAGTGTTTTTCTGTAGCTACACTTCTTTCTATGTGGCTGGCTACCCCAATTAGGAATAAGCAGCCACTGAGAAATGATTATTCTCTTATTATTTCTTAGCCTGCAGATTTGACCCCTTTCTAATTTGGATGCTTTCCCCTTCATATTATTCATTTTACTAATTACTTCCACTCTTAGTAGATTGACAGATCATGATCTTCTCCCATCTCTGTAGTTGTAACTGAAATTTTTTCCACCCAACACCATGCTACTTCTTTAAATCAGCTGTATTATTAAATTTATTATTCTAGCCGTTTGTTTCAGTCTTCTTTGGGACTTTTCATGTATTTCAGATCAGAATCACGTTCTGTACTGTTTGCTTAAAAGACCCTTTGCTAGGTTCCTTATACTTTGTGATTCCAAGATCACCTTCTTATGTTCTTTTAACCATTTAGTCTTTTTTCAGCAATTCTACTCAATATACCATTTGTTCGTTTTAAAAATTATTCTATTTCTACCATTGATACTACTTATAGACTCTGTCTATAACAGTCTTTGAATTCTAGCTTTCCGTAATGCTCTTACTTAGTTATTCCCAGTAATCCATGTATTTCATGGAACCCTTGTAAGATTCAGATATACTAACTAAAAGCATGGGCTTGGAGTTAGCCAGACTCAGACTTACATCCAGACATCATCATTTACTATGTTACCTTAGCAACTAACTTTTCCCTTCAACATCCACCCATCCCTCGAATATATATATACATACATATATGTGTGTATATATGTGTATATACATACATATATGTGTGTATATATGTGTATATACACACATACACATACATATATAATTATTATTTTTTTATACAGAGTCTCACTCTGTTGCCCAGGCTGAAGCACAGTGGCACAATCTTGTCTCACTGCAACCTCCACCTCCCAGATTCAAGCAATTCTCCTGCCCCAGCCTCCCAAGTAGCTGGGATTACAGGCACGCACCACCACGCCTGGCTAACTTTTTGTATTTTTAATAGAGGTGTTATTTCACCATGTTGCCCAGGCTGGTCTTGAACTCCTGAGCTCAGGCAGTCCGCTCGCCTCAGCCTCCCAAAGTGCTGGGATTACTGGCGTGAGCCAATGCGCCCAGGCAAATACGTATTTTTGAGAGCCTACCATCCATTAGGCCATCTGTGAGGTGATCATGAATAAAACAGACAAGATCTCTATGTTGAAATTACAGTCTAGTCAGGATTTTATTGGATTTTATTCCATTTTGTTGGAAACTGGTAATAAATATCTTAATGAGTTGTGAGAGTGAAATAAGATAATTCTGTAAAATGCAAAGCAGGGCGTCCAGTATATAGTAGAGGTGATGATAGTTATTATTTTAAGTACCCCTATAATACCATTTGACCTGTTTTCCTAACTTAGAAAACTTGTTTTTTCTACTTAAATATTTGTCATATTGTATATACTTCCACAGTAATTAGTAAGCATTTATGTTTTTGTGTGTCTATGTTTTTAAGTTTACCTTCATCACTTATTAAGCAGGTACTAAGCTAAGGAACATTCAAATATATTATTTCACTTAAACTTTACAGCAACTTCGTAATTTAGATGTTATCTCCACTTTACATGTAAAAAATTTGAAGTTAAATGATTTGCCAAGCTAATAAATAAACCTGGATATATATCCTCAGTAGTAAGTAGCAGATTTTAGGTTCTAATCTAGCTTCTAAAAATGACAGGGGTGGTTAGTGGGACAGGAGAAACAGGGTAGGAAAAAGGAATCCATGGCCAAAACAATAGTTTTTTTAAAATTGCTCTGCTACACTGTGCTGTCTCACCACTTACAATGCTACCTTCCAAATGCTTTATAGAATCTTATTTTTATGGCCATTTTTGGCCTGTAAATATCTCATTGTTGGGATTGGTAGTGAGTATTGGTTATTAGTTAGAATTTATTGTACTGTTAAAAGGTAATTCTTAAGATGATTTCAAATACAAATTGCTTCCCCTGCTGATTTATGTTTAATGGTATTTTTGTAGAGTATCTCTCATTTGTGTTCATTTATTTGTGAATCATTTTATGTTTCTTAACCCATTAGGTGAAGTAATGTTGACCCTTGTTTTAATAGAAATTTTCTTTAAGAAAATAACTGATTCAAATATATGTTAATTATTGACAATTCAGGTGTTATCCAGCACACTTTTGGAAAAATTGGTAGCCTGTTATCTAACTGATTTCAGGAATATTTGCTAAAGATAATAAACATTTACTGAGGCGTTTGCAC
The DNA here is from genome assembly GCF_002776525.5 of Piliocolobus tephrosceles. Lineage (NCBI taxonomy): Eukaryota > Metazoa > Chordata > Mammalia > Primates > Cercopithecidae > Piliocolobus > Piliocolobus tephrosceles. The sequence goes on from NC_045438.1 coordinate 67,392,053, forward strand.
ATAATATTATGTTTATATTGAAATGAATTTTTATCTTTCTGTATATTTATGATTGAAAGTAAAAGTAGTTAACGATGTGGAAATGAACAGAGAAATCACAACTATATGCTAAGTAAGACACTGAATAAGAATATACCCATATAAACCAAAGGCAAGAATTTTACAATGATAGGGGTTTGAATTAGGAAATTAATTTCTTCTTCTTTTTTTTTTTTTTTTTTTTTTTGAGATGAAGTCTCGCTGTGTCTTCCAGGCTGGAGTGCAGTGGCATGATCTCGGCTCACTGCGAGCCCCGCCTCCCGGGTTCATGTCATCCTCCTGCCTCAGCCTCCCAAGTAGCTGGGACTACATGCGCCTGCCACCACGCCTGGCTAATTTTTTGTATTTTTAGTAGAGACGGAGTTTCACCGTGTTAGCCAGGGTGGTCTCTATCTCATGATCTTGTGATCCGTCTGCCTTGGCCTCCCAAAGTGCTGGGATTATAGGCATGAGCCACCGCCTCTGGCCAGAAATTAATTTTTAAACTTTAAAATTGAGGCATGGCAGCTTTGAAACAAATGACCATTTTATGATCAACTGGAGAAGGGTATATGAAGTTTAGGGATACTTCACTGGTGGGAAAGTGAGAAAATGATATTTTTTATACCAGTGATTCATCTTAGAATAAGTTTCAATTGAGTAAAGTAATACAAAATTGTTAGACTGTATTTAGAATTAATAATAACCAGATTCCATGGTTTAAGAAAATATATTTTACCTTAAAGTAAGATAACTCGTGATGTATTCCCTAAGATATTTAAAACAAATATTTGTGTATGTGGTACTTTTGCAGAAGAAAATTAAATTTGGCTGGGTGCGGTGGCTCACACCTGTAATCCTAGCTCTTTGGGAGGCTGAGGCGGGCGGATCACGAGGTCAGGAGATCGAGACCATCCTGGGTAACATGGTGAAACCCTGTCTCTACTAAAAATACAAAAAATTAGTCGGGCGTGGTGGTGGGCGCCTATAGTGCCAGCTACTCGGGAGGCTGAGGCAGGAGAATGGTGTGAACCCAGGAGGCGGAGCTTGTAGTGAGCCAAGATTGAGCCACTGCACTCCAGCCTGGGTGGCAGAGTGAGACTCCATCTCAAAAAAAAAAAAAAAAGAAAATCGAATTCACACCTCTCTTACAGAATTTGAGAGTCATTGTAGTTAACTTTTCCGAGAGCTGGAACACAGTAAAAGGAGATGGTTACAACCAAACTACATTTCTGTTTTGTTAGTGTCAACAGTCTTATGATATACAGTTAGAATCACTATTTCATAAAGACAAATATGTAAAAATCAGTGCAAGCTAAATTAATCACCCTATACACATTTGATTCAAAATTATTGAAGCAAAAAAGGCTGTGCTAATGTACTGTGCAATAGCTATTGATGTTTTATGAACACTGGTAACTGAAAGTTAATTTTTATTGACTTTTAAAACAATTTAATGAGTCTTACAATGAGAAAAATACATGACTAATGAAGTGAAAATGTCAAGAAATTTTGGTTCATGTAACCATGGTTGAAAATGCCCTCTAATTTGGTACTTATCAAACAAATACTTGAAAGTAGACATTTGTCATTACCATCTTACTGATACTATTTAAAAAAAAATTGAAGAATACCTACAGATATCATAAACGAAGATTTCAGTGAACTGGGTAAAATATATATATAAGGGAAGACAGAGTAAGTTTTTGATAATTATACAAATGTGGCTTACTGCCATGGTTACTACTTGAGACCATCACTATGACAGTTACTACTGTTACTACTTGAGGCCGTCATTATGAGACTGAACAAAGTAGGATGAATACAGAAATCAAAACTTAAGACAAAAGAAACTGTATATATATATATAATATATATATTATATATATATTTTTTAATTTTTTTATTTTTTGAGATGGGTCTCACTCTGTTGCCCAGGCTGGAGTGTAGTAGTGCGATCTTGGCTCACTGCAAGCTCCGCCTCCTGGGTTCTTGCTATTCTCCTGCCTCAGCCTCCCGAGTAGCTGGGGCTACAGGCACCCACCACCAAGCCCAGCTAATTTTTTGTATTTTTAGTAGAGATGGGGTTTCACCATGCTAGCCAGGATGGTCTCAATCTCCTGGCCTCATGATCTGCCCGCCTTGGCTTCCCAAAGTGCTGGGATTACAGGCGTGAGCCACCGCGCCCAGCCAAAAGAAACTATTTTAAAGGAAGGGGCCAGGGAAAGGAGAGCTTCCTGCTTCTAGTGAGCAAAGGCAGCAACAACCTTGAGCTTCTACAGCCCTTGGAATTTACTGGGTAGAAAGAGCAGGGAGGAGGAGCTAATAATTGGTCAGCTGCTTGATTCACAGGTTCATGTTATTGCTTAACAGGCTTCAGATGTACCTAATCACAAGAAGGTCGTGACTGCCCTCAGCATTCCTTCTGGGTGGCAGACGCAGTTTGTCGGTTTGCCAACATCCTGCATTTATGAGAAGAGTTTGCTGTTTACTCATATAGCCTCCAGTGGTATACTGAGTTGATCACAACCCTCACTCTTTCGGCCTCCAACATACAAAGATAAATGCTGCCGTTCTGCCCAGAAGTTCATACAACTCTTTACTTTGCTCCAACATTTGTGATACAAGATAACTGATATTAGAGATTTCAAAATAAAACCACCATCAACCAACAAAAATATTTTGTTTAAAGATGTATTATTAGATTCAGTACAAATGTAGCCTACCTCCTACAGTTTTTCTGTGGAAAGATAATGATTGGTATTCATAATGTTGAGCAATCACAATACTGTGGGATTCCGAAGGGCTTTCTGGTTAGTAAAAGTGAGTTTATGTTAATTTAATATGATTTAGTGTTAACTGAATTTTAGTCTTTTTTCATGGTAGGCGAATATTTCCTATATTTATGTAGAGTCATAAGGCAGCCTATTATATAGAGAACAAACCTAATGCAAATAGCAACTTTAAAGTTATTCAATTTATGAATGTTCTATATGTGAATAATTGGTTACTATTCTGGGGTGGGAAGGGGATATGGGATTATGGATATAGTGGCAGAGAGTTCAGTTTAGCTTCTTCGTTAAAACAGTTGTGGGTTGGCCTAAGAATATGATGATTTATACCTTTGCTTCTCTATGAAAATACAGTCAGACTTCTAAAGTATAAATTTAATTTACAAATATGCTTTTGAAAGTAAAAAGTTTAGGGGTTGCCTTGAAGTTGTTGCCACAAGAAGCCAACTATTCTATAGGAGTGATTTTCTTCATATTTTATGCTTTGATCGTTGCTTATATTCTGGGTGCTTAAGAAATAGTAGTTTATTTATATGCAATTTAAATAATGTAACTTTCCTGTTAAATCATTCTGCCTCCTATCATGATAGGAAAGGAATTTTACTCCAGTTATTATAATATGAAACAGATGGTCAGTGGGATGAAAGTGTTTTAAAATAAGTATTTTAAGATGTAATTTGTCTTACTCCATCTAATCTGATATTTTAATTTTTATTTTCAGCCTATCTAGCAATTATGATGCTCAAATGAAGAGCCTTTTAAGGATTGTGAGAATGTTTTGTCACGTCTTTCGAATTGGTCCATCCTCCCCCAGTAATGGAATTGATATGGGCTACAATGGGAATAAAACTCCAAGAAGCCAGGTGTTCAAGGTGAGACAAGTATATGGCATTGTTAGGAAGATAGACGTAGAAGAGATGAATTTGACAAAGCATGCATTCGTTAATCAGAAACCTCATGAACAGGTTGTAAGTTTGGTTTATACCCATATCACTTCTAAAATTAGGCACACCTTTCTCCTCTCAGCTTAGTCTAATCAACAGCAAGTTGGTGAGCTTTCTGTATTTTTCTTACAAATAAAATGTTTTATTCCATTGGTGGTTTATTCTAAGGGTAGAAATAGTGTTTAAAATTAATTTTATTAAATTATAGGTTTTTAATGTAATATGCAGCCAGCATGCTTTTGAAAGAAATTTATTTCTTATTAGTAAGGAAATAAAATGCACAGTTTTTATTTAGATTTTAATATGATATGTGTGTTAGGTGTATCTGTATATGTTTTTATAGTAAGGTTCTTTCATTTACTGGATTTGCTAACAGTTAATTCCTGAGATAACTACAAGGAAGAGTTGTTGAGATAGTTTTCTTAAAATATTTTGTATTGCTTCAGTTGCCTTTCTAAGCACATATGGGTGAAGTCCTTGGAAGATTCGTGTAAAACCCAAGGGAGTGTTGCTACTCATGTTAAATTATAATTTTATGAAGTAAACAAAATAAATATGACTATAATTGCTCTTGTTAATTGTTTTTGGGTGACATTTTAAAATAACAGATTTTAGAAAAATGTGTAATTTAATAACTTCGTGTTTTTTATTTATTCATGTATTTATTTTTTGAAATGGAGCCTCACTCTGTTCCCTAGGCTGGAGTGCAGTGGCACAATCATGGTTGACTGCAGCCTCGACCTCCCTGGGCTCAGGTGATGCTCCCACCTCAAACTGCCCAGTCACTGGGACTAGAGGTGCATGCCACCATACCTGGCTAATTTTTGTATTTTTTAGTAGAGATGGGGTTTTGCCATGTTGCCCAGGCTGGTGTCGAACTCCTGGGCTCAAGCTCTCTGTCTGCCTCTGCCTCCCAAAATGTTGGGATTACAGGCATGGGCCACTGCACCCAGCCAACTTAGGTTTCTTTAAACAATCATTTGAGTATAAAATATAGGTTATTTATCAAAAAAGTGATATAAATGTTTTTATGTGCCACTTCCTTGAAAACTAGTTAGGATTGACAGCTTTGCTCTTTGTAAAATTCAAATCTAAATTAGTGTGCTATACTAAATGATTCTTTTCTTACATGGAAAATTTTTGCAGAAAGGTAAAAATAAAGTTTGCAAGAACTTTGACACTAGTAGATTAATACTTAGAATAGATATGGTAGTCTTTTAGAAAGGTTATGTGTAAATGTCCATCTGTTTTACTGTCTTTTTAAAAAAAGTCAGTCTAGGAAGGAAAGTTTTCAGCTATGTATGTATGTATGTACATTGAGTGTGTATTTTTGTTTTCTTTTTTTTTTTTCCTTATTGTGCCACCTCCTGGAAGAATGAAGTTATGCATTCTTGTAATTCATGTGGCTTTTCATGTACCACTTCCTTGAACTCTAGTTAGGAGTGACGACTTACTGTCTTTGTAAAATTTTGATTTACATTATTGACCTACTCTTTTTGTCAGGGCTGTTTTGAGCAAGCTTTACTGCTTCAAACATTCATATCACACAAAGTTGTTTTTACTGTGTTCTGACTTGGTTCACTTTGTTAGTGACGGAATCTACCCTTGATTTGACTTTGACTCATACTTTCTACTCACCTGTAAAGATGAATATAAAATCAAATCAGGTATGGCTGTGGTCAGTATTATTCAAATTGAGTTAGATTTATTTAATTTTGTCTGATTTCTTTGGTTAAAGTTTCAATCTGCTACCTATTAGCTAGTATCAGAAAGTATGTGTTAAGTAGCCTCTCTATAGGTGATTTAAAAGATTTAAATATTGATTTAAATGTTAGTTTTCTGCCTAATCAGTCAATACAGACATAATAGAGTAGCAAAGGATATCTGTTTTTCCTTTTCAGCTTATGTTTAAAAAATAGAACCCAGACTTTATGTTTTGTCATATATCTGTGATGTATATAATATATAAATACTTTCTTATTTCAATAATTTTGTTAGTATCTTTGTTTCTTTTTTTAAGGTATACTTTCTACAGCATTGACAACTACTGTTTCTTCTCATAACTTATTTTCTCTTAAATTTTCATCTTTCGTTTTGGTAAAACAATTGCAAAACTCAGCTAGTTTTTAAACACATTAATAAGTATTAACTGTTAAATAATTTATTAGTCTCTTTTCATCCAGTTTTATGAATGAAACATGGAATCTTTGGGGATTGACAAAATGATCTGCCTTCCATTTACAAGGATAAAAATAGAAACTGTACATTGTCATCCATGTGAATCAGGTCTCCTGTTCATTGTGGGGTGATTTCAAGTTGTAAAAATCTTTGCTAGTTACTGAGTTGCTGTGATGTTAGACTGGAAATACCATTTTAATTCTTACCACATTTTGTCTGAGGTAGCAATTGATCCCTAATTTCCATTTTATTAACAAGGTACTCTAATGCTACTTTATTGTTCAAATTAACTAATGGGTTTTCCATTAAGAATGAGTGGGTTTATAGGCCATGTGTTTTTAGTCGGTGAAATTGTTTAACATCCTGTTATTAGTTTTCTGATTTATTTTAGAAGTTCTTTAAGTTAGTCTTAACACATAGCCATTCTTTCAGCATTAAGAGATGTTTATCTAGTGCCTTGGGAACTTTGGAGCATTTGAAGGATAAGGTCATTTTTATTTTTGAAGCACGGTAAACATGGGGAAGACAATTTAGGCTTCTTAAGTCTTGCTGTGTTCTTTTTTTTTGTGAGTAGTAAGCTGTGACTATTAATGGTTTCATAGACTTGCAATTTGGAAAATTTGGTAACCAAGAAAGATTGTGAAACTTTTAACTTTAAGATCTTATCTTGTGGGTTGTGGCATTTGACATTATCAGGTTAAGAATAGTCAGACTAACAGGATATCAAGGTACTATGAATGAACATTAAATTAATAATACTTTTCTGCCAAATTTATTCCTCATTTCAGCACTTCTTGAAATTTTAAAAAATCGTTCAGTAAGCTCGAGATTGTATATTTTGAAATATGACTTAACATGCTTATAAATCATGTATGATTGTCATATCATTGTTACTATATGTAGAATATAATTCTTTGGTAAGGATCACTCAATAATAATGAATGAAGCAGTATTTTCACAGTACCAAGAAACCTGCTAATATTTTCAGTAGTAATTGACTCACTGTTCAGTAACAATTAGTATGTATGGTGTATCTTATTTAATGTATTTTATTATTTATGAATATAGAAAGTATCATAGATACAGTATGCAGTGACTTATTTTTAATTTTAAAATTTATTTGAATCCTTTTTATTGGTGGCTGCTACCATAGTTAGAAATTAAAGTTATTTTCATAGTATTCTTTTTGTGATTGAAGAATGAATTTTCTGAATAAATCTTCAAAGAGAAACTTCCTAGGTAAACTCACCTCAAGGTTGGGATTTAGTTTTAGTATATGTATGATTGAAGAAATAATAGGTAAGAAAAGAGAGAAAAGTAAAGAAAGGTCCAGTGTGGCTTAATACTTATTTTTTTTCTCATTCTTCTAATTATTTGCTGTGTTCCTTTATTTAAAACTCTGGCTTTTCAGTATCTTTATTGTCATTTTTACACATATCCATTTTTTTCTTTGGTGTTATTTCTGCACCACTGAAAATTTGCCTTTCATTTTTTACACATTGTCAGTGTTTGAAAATAGGGTTGCTGTTGGTTTAGACTCAGTGCTCATCTGCATGATCAGCCTGTGTCATTTCTTGCCTTAGGCCTTACCTCCTTTCAGTGTGTTGACTTTCTAGGTTTTATCTTTTCTCATTTAGAGGCCAATTATTCTTTTTTCTTTCTGTTTCTAGCAGTTTTATATCACCACCTGTTCTTTCCATTTCAGAAGTTCATTTTCTGATATAAAGCTAAATAACTGTGCTGACATAAGTTCTTTTCATCTTCTACAGCAGGTTCAATGTTTTGCTCATAAAGAGAAACTATAGTTCCAACTTGGGTCATGATTAGAATTTTCAGTGAAGGTATCTGTCAGTATTTATGGCAGCTGGGTGCTTCTTGCCCTTCTTTAAGCAGTTCAGGGACCCCCAAATCTGTCAACAGTTGTGAGTATGGAAGAGCCCTCATTATGGGTGAGAGGGGTGCTTACTTTAACTTCAAAGGAGGGTATAATTTCTCTTAAAAAAGGAAACATTGTACTTCCTACCTAGTGCATAGTACAGGTTGAGTGAGTGAACTAGGTTTTTGTTGATTGTAGTAGTGGTGGTTTTGTTTGTTTTGTTGTGTTTTTCTGCTTTTTGGTTGAACGTGTAAATGAAGGCCTGAGGTGATTGAATTATTTGCAAATTCAGTAAGTAAAATATTTTCAAAAAGAGGATGTTACAGAAATCTGAAGAAAGGCTGAAAATGGCAGTGAAGGTATTTGTTAGATAATAATTGGGAAGAATTTCCTGGCAGAATAGGTTATTCAAACATTTTCTAAGGTTCCAAATATGTTTGTATAATCTCCTTCCATAGCAATCTTTAAAAGAAAGATTCTTTCCTTGAAATATTTTAAAGGTGAGTCTTCCTGTAGCACATGGTCTAGTTTGTAGCATTCTGTAATCATGTCAGATTCAAAAGTGAGATTAACTTGTATATTTATTTGCAGAAAGATAGCTCGTCATTCTCAATAAGAATATTTAAAATAGTGTAGGATGAAGGGATTGTTTAACCACTGTACCACTTGTAAACTATTAATCTTTATTTGGGATTAAAAATATCCTAGCAGGTTTTTTTTTTTTTTTTTGGAGACAGTATCTCACTCTTTCACCCAGGCTGGAGTACAGTGACAACATCACAGCTCACTGTAGCTTTGACTTCCGAGACTAAAGCAATCCTCCCATTTCGACCTCCCGAGTAACTGTGACTACCAGTTTGTGCCCTTGTACCCAACTAGAATAATAATAGGAAATGGTTTATTCTCTCCTTATCTTTTTTTTTTCTTTAATAGAAAGCTGTTAATCTTTACTTGGAATTAATAATTTGCTACTCAGTGTTTTTTTTTTTTTTTTTTTTTTTTTTTTGAGATGGGGTCTCACCGTGTCACCCAGACTGGAGTGCAGTGGTGTGATCTCAGCTCACTGCATCCTCTGCCTCCTGGGTTCAAGTGATCCTCCTGCCTCAGCCTCACGAGTAGCTGAAATTATATGTGTGTGCCACCATGCCTGGCTAATTTTTTGTATTTTTAGTAGAGATGGGATTTCACTATGTTGGCCAGGCTGGTCTCAAACTCCTGACCTCAAGTGATCTGCCCACCTCAGCCTCCCAAAGTGCTGGGATTGCAGGTGTGAGCCACCATCCCTGGTCTGCTAGTCAATATTTTAATAGAAGTTTGGTAATTGTATTTCTTATTTTAAAAAGCACTAATTATTAGAAATGGATTGTGTCTGTAAATATACATATATACATAAATGTGTCACATTTTATAATTTCTTGTCAATAATTATCAAAATTCCAGGAATTATATGTAACGAAAGGAGCACAGTAAAAAAGCTATTCATTAGGTTCTTTAGGGATTCTCATTTTTTATTTGAAAAAAGACATTTGTTTAATTGAAAGATGTTGACATGGATCCTATTAATACAGAAAATCTTAAGACTGATTATAAATAATAATAATGTGTGCTTTTAAAACTAAACATTTGAAAATTAAAAGAAGAAAGATTGCTTGTGAATTTTTTGTTAGTTTTTCCTTTTTATTCCAAGGAATACATACATACAAATTAAATTATTACCATAAATGAAGAAATTGTCATTTATATAGCATTTGTATAATTTTGTTACTTACCTTTAGGCATTACCATCACGTTAACTTGGGAAGATAGAAATATCTAGAGTAAATTTTCTCTTTTATAATACTTGGTATGTGGGTTTTTTTTTTCTTTTTTTTGATCCTATAGTTAAGAATGATGTTTAAAAAACACTTTTGTTTTTCTCTCAGCCTCTGGAATTGCTTTGGCACTCATTAGATGAATGGCTAGTTTTAATAGCCACAGAATTGATGAAAAACAAAAGAGACTCAACAGAGATCACTTCTATTTTACTGAAACAAAAAGGCCAAGATCAAGATGCTGCTTCCATTCCTCCATTTGAACCTCCAGGACCTGGGAGCTATGAAAATCTGTCCAGTGGCACAAGGGAATCTAAACCAGATGCTCTTGCAGGGAGACAGGAAGCCAGTGCAGATTGTCAGGATGTTATTTCTATGACAGCCAACCGGCTAAGTGCTGTCATTCAAGCTTTTTACATGTGCTGTTCTTGTCAGATGCCTCCAGGGTAAGAAAGTTTTGGCTTATTATTATTTTTTCTCTGATAGATGATGAAAAGCAGTGATATTTTTGTAATTTCAAAAACAACAAATAATAATTTGTTGATTTAAAGTTTTCTTTTTGTTTTAAGATACTCATACTAATCTAGATCTAGTAGGGAATATTTAAATTTTAAACAACCAATATATATTATTGCTTTGTAGAATGGTGAATGTCACCTTGTATAGGATCTCTTAATTATGTATTTGAAATGTGTAGAGCAGAAATGCACCAAATTTCAAGATTTTTAAAAAGTCACTTGTTGATATTGTCTGTTGATGAGAAGTTAGAATCATTTTACAAATTGGCTAGGCATACTTCAGTTTCCTAAACTTACAAAGAAGATCCAACACCAAAATCTTTTTTTTTTTTTTTTTTTTGGTTTAGAAGCCAGTCCAGTTCCATATATATTTATCAAGAGTGCTATATTTTGTCACAAACTTTTGCCTATGTATTCTGATCGATATTTACCCCCCACAGAATGACTTCACCTCGTTTCATTGAATTTGTCTGCAAACATGATGAAGTTTTAAAATGCTTTGTTAATAGGTAAGCTTTCTGGGGTTTGTGGACTACCCTAGAGCCTTTCCTCTCTTTACTTACAGTTTCATCTAAACAGAAAAAATACTATTTCTCTTACCATTCAAAATATGCTCAATAACAAATGAAAGTTTAATAGATGTGGATTATTATATTTTTCTTCTGTTTCAGTATCAGTGTATCTGAATTTGCATTTCACTTAATTCTACTCATTCTTCCTGTCTATTTAAACAAAATATTTTTCTTTTAGAAATCCCAAAATTATATTTGACCACTTTCACTTTCTCCTTGAATGTCCTGAGTTGATGTCAAGATTCATGCATATCATAAAAGCACAGGTAGAAATTTTTCTTCATCTTTTTATTGTATCTAATGAAATTAATTTCTAAAATTCTAATATTGTTTAGTGGAATAATTATTACACTTCAGACATTCTGTTGTAAGAGGAATGATTGCATGTTACTTTAATATGAGAAGTAAGTTTTCTTCAAGAAATATGTATAGAGTGCCTATTATTTGCAGAGGTCTGTACAAAAACAACAGAACACATTGCCACATTTCCTGAAAGGAGCTTAATGAAACTCTTTAGTCCTATGAGGCTGATTGTCCTTTTGAAAAGGATCTTAGCCCCAAATACACTTGGGAGATTATATAACATATGCCCTTTGGAAATTTATAAATCACATTGGCAGCATGTTAAAAGGCTTTGAGAAGCCCTTTAGTAAAAATAGTGATTTAGCTTTGTTAATCCTCCAAACTTATTTGACCTGACCACCTTTCCCCTACCAGATGTGTATCTGTTCATTCCATATATCTCATGTTACGTGAAGCTAGCTGGAGGAAAACTTGTTTTGCTCCTTACCAGCTATGTGAACTTTGGGCACATTTCCTAACATTCTTGAGCCCTTGGTTTCTTCATCTACAAAACAGAGATAATGACAGCAACCTCATAAAACTATAGCCAAGAATAAATTGTCAGGAATGACTGTGATATATGCTCAATAAATGGTAGTTGTTTTGGAGATAGAAAACTTACTTCCTTTCTCTAAGAGGATTCTAATTCTGTCTGGCTGGAGAGATAATAAACATATGTATAAAACAGTGACTACATTACCTGGATCTTTAGGAGTTTAAGGGAGGAAGAGCTGGCTCTGGCATCTGTAGTCAAGGGAAATTTCAGAGGAGGCAGATTTTAAGTTACGTTGAGAAAGCTTGAAAAAATATGGAACATTTTGTTGGGAGTAAACAAGGAGGGAGAACTTTCTAGCCAGCATGTGGGCTGGAGCATGTAGACAGAAAAGTGTATAAAACTGCAGTATTGCAGCAGAAATTTTGCATAGATAGGAGCAAGATAGAGTTCTGGAAAGGTAGATTGGGGTCATCCAATGATGAGCCTTGATTTCCAGATCAAAGAATTTTCTTGGTTTGCTAGGCTGTTAGGAGCCACCGATACCCTTGCTTTAGGAGAATGGCATAATTCTGGCAAAGTTTTAGAAAATAATTTGCTGGATATGTAGGACAGACTGTAGGCAATGGTTTGGTTAGTAGTCGTAAGATAATAAATACGATAAGTGGTTTTTAATGTCTTTAGGGACACTTGTCCTTTCAGAAGTTAACCTATGAACTAATTTTTATACCATTATACACAAGTATATAGAGGGATCTTTTGACATCTGTTTAATAATGAAAATGTGAAAGAGAAGGCAGTAATAATAACTTACATTTACTGAATGCAAATTTTAGGTCAGGTGCTGTGTATTTGCTTCCATGAATTATTTTGTTTTCTTAACCATTGTGTAAGATGGCTGCTCTTTTTTTCTAAGCTGAAGTGGTTAAGTAACTTGTTTAAGTCATTCTGCTACTAAATGGGAGAACCACAATTTAAAAGTCTGTCTGGTTCTCAAGTTCAGTTTCTTTCTTTTCTTTTCTTTTTTTTTGGACAACAGGGTTTCACCTGTCACTCAGGCTGGAGTGTAGTTGATCTCAGCTCACTGCAACCTCTGCCTGCTGGGCTGAAGTGATCCTCCCAGCTCAATCTTTCAGGTAGCTGGGACTACAGGTGCAAACCAACACACCTGGCTAATTTTTGTATTTTTTTCTAGAGATAGGATTTTGCCATGCTGCCCAGGCTGGCCTTGAACTCCTGAGCTCAAGTGATCCACCTGCCTTAGCCTCCCAAAGTGTTGGGATTATGGGCATGAGCCACCACCCCTGGCCAAGTTGTTTCTTGACCTACACTATATGATACTGTTCTGGGGCAAATGAGATAACAGGTGAAAGAAGGTGAGATAACAGGTAAAATGTCACTATTTTTGAGAGATAGTCTTCTGTTTTTAATACAGATTGGTGCAAAAGTAATTGCGGTTTTTGGCAATTACTTTTAATTGCCAAATTAAAATTGTCAAATTAATTAAAATGGCAAAAACCACAATTACTTTTGCACCAACTTAATACTGTCTCTGCTTTTTACTTTCTATTCCTTCTTCCCTTCCTGGACAGTTTAGTCAAAAAGCATCTGTATTAGGTATCCACTCTGTTGACCCAGAGAGGGGGGTGTTTGTTGCCTGACCAGGGTGAGGAGGGTGTCTACATGTGTAGTGGTGGCCTAGTGTGGGGTTTTGGAGTTTGGATGTGATTAAGAAGGTGTCTGTGTAGAAGAGGGTCCCAGTGTGAGTCATGTGGGTTAGAGTGGCATAAGGAGGATTTCCCTGTGGGGGTGGTTGCAGCTGATCAGTGCTGTCTGATGAAGCCCCAGTGGGGTGGAGGGCATCTATGCACTGGAGGGGCCATGCCAGCAATTGGAGATTGGTAACATACCAAGGGAGTGGGGTTGCAGGTTGATCAAATAAGCAAGTATGAGAGTCTAACTTCTCATTTTTGGAGAAAGGAGTTACAACATGGAGGAAACTAGAAGGAACCTTGTGCTGAATTGGAGTTACCAGTTTGAATTTAGTTTTAAATCTACATAGATACATGTAGCAAACCTGGCACCTAGCTCTTGGTCTCTCAGTGCCATTCTCAATGAACCAGGGCTCCTTGGAGAAATGGCTAATTTCAGGGCTAGATCAGGGAAAGTATAAAATAAGCCTGCAACATCTTATTATGTAAGAAAATAAGGAAGTGTTCAAAGACTGATGGGGTTATGTTAACATGACTCAGAAGACAGTTTGAATGGACTCGCACTACCAAATTTGGAAGAATTTGAACATCAAAATAAAGAATGATGGCAACATAAATAGTAACCTATGAGTCTGTACTGAAAAATTAATGAATAAATGGAAAGTTTGATGAAGGGTAGGATGATTACACAGTCTCAAATTATCTCCTGACAGAATAATTACAAAGAGAAAAAGGGTGCCTTACAGTAGAGAAGCTTGACAGTGATCAAAGCAGACATAGCAGTGTGGCAGCTGATAGGATGCTCTGAGGACAACATGGCATCACTTCTGTGATACTCCTGCCAAGGATACACACCTTAAATCTAATCATGAGAAATCATCAGACTAAATACAGTTGAGGGACATTCTACAGAATTAACTGGCCTGCAGTCTTTAAAACTATCAAGGTTATGAAAATTAAGAAAACATTGAAGAAATGTACCAGAGTGAAGGAGACAGGACAGGACAGGACAATTAAAGGCAGTTCATGAATCATGTTGCAATAAAAGGACGTTATTGGAGAATTGGCAAGACTTGAAATGGGGTCTGATCGTAGTAATGTTATCAGAGTTAATTTCTGATTTTGATGGTTGTTATCTAGTTATAGAGGAAACTTTCCTTGTTTGTAGGAAATAAACACCTAAGTGTTGATAGGGGACCGGACATTATATTGGCAACTTTCTCTCATGCCAGAGGAAAAAAAAGTACTTTGTACTCTACTGTACTTAGAAGTTTTCTGTAACTTGGAGATTGTCCTCCTCTAGAAAGTTAAAAAGAGCAACTACCTCTACTAAGGGATAGACTTCTTCTTCTGTTAGTGGTTTTCAGGTGGCCAGTACTTAAAGGGAGAAACATTTTGTCTTGCTGTACAGATACTATTAAGAGGAGCCTCTATAATCAGTCCTGTTTTATGAATTATTTATGGAAATGCAGGTATTCTAGAAAGTTTACATACAAAAATGTGCCTTTTGGCTGTGTAGGTGTTTGTATATGTCTGTGTGTTTTGATCTTATAAATGTTGTGTTAGTTTTTGAAGGTAGCAGTTTATACCTTTTAATGTTAAACACTTGAATTACTTGAAAAGGGTCCATTTGTTTTTATTTCTCGGTTCACATTTCATAGATAAAGGATATAGTTTAATATCTTATAGTGGGCAGTAAGTTTTCTTTTAAATAGTTATTGACAATAATTTTAACATTGCTGTGAATGACAATAAGAACAATATCTATTTATTGAGCATTCCAGGTATTCAGTATTAGAGCATTAGTATAAATGCTTTTAGTCTATTTTTATCTTTGGTAAAATGGGGACCAAAGTCCCTTTTTCTCATAGTGTTGTGAGGGTTGTATGTGGTAATGCATTGTAAAGTGCTTCAAAAAGTACCTGGCTTATAGGTGCTTAATAAATGTTTGCTAATTTATTATTATAATAATGATTATTATAATTACCATAATTATGTTCTTTATTTGAATTATTTAATTTAATCCTAACAGCTCTTGAAGTAGGTGTATTCTTTTCTCTGTTTTACAGATGAGAAAACTAAAGTTCTGTGAGGATTAATAATTTCCTTAAGATAAGTCTAGTAAATGACAGAGTGAGGAATTCTCAAACCATGTTTATCTGACTTCAAAGCCCATACTTAAATAATTGCTTCTGTGTAATGTTTTTTGTTTCCTCTTAAACCAAACTTTTAGAAATAGTTAGCAATAGAATTTCAAGTACTTTATATTTCAACTTGTTAACTGAAAATGAAATATTTAATTTATATGCATAGTAATGCATATAACATATAACACCAGTGCTTTATTAAAAATGTGGAAGACTGTTAGAAGTATGGACAGAATTACACATTTAACTTTAAAAAGGTAGCATTTATTCTTTTCTTACCGAAAGCAAATGTTAAAAGGCAGAAGTTCATCTCTCATCAATCATACTGTGTTTTTATTAAGAATTAATAACAAGTGATATTTGAATCTTTTAAAAAAACCTATTTAATTTAGCTCAGATGAAGAAATTTATTGGTGTCCTAAAAGCCACCTGGAAGGTAACTTTTTTGTGGTGTTGGGTGGTATTCATCATATATATCTCTTGAAACTCTTAGCTTTTGTGATGGTATTGCATCACCTTGGTTCTCCTTTGACTTTTCCCGCTGTCTGTATCATTTGCTAAGCAAATTCTCAGTCATGACTTGTGATCATAAACTTCTTTATTCTTGTTGTTTGTTCTCTGTGTCTTTCATCTCTTGACCTTATACTGTCTCCAACTTTACCTTGGTTCATGACTTTATTTTCAGTGTCTCAGCTGCATCACTGTCCAGTATCTCTTTCTAAATCCCTAATAGTTACACCCCACTATATCTTTAAACTCATTATACATAAAATCTTACTCATTATATTTCCACCAGTACCTTCTAGGAATGTGGGGGTAGGTTTTGGGGAAAGGGCTTTTCCGCTTTAAGTTATTTCTGTTAATAAGTTCTATCTTGCAGAGATCTGTAGAGATAAGGTCTCACTTTGTCACTCAGTCTGGAGTGACAAGGTGAGCACACTACAATTATAGCTCACTGCAGCTTTGAACTCCTGGGTTCAAGGATCCTCCCACCTCAGTCTTCTAAGTAGCCAGGACTGCAGGTGCATATCACCACGCTTGGCTAATTAAAATATTTTTTTTTTTTGGTAGAGACAGGGTCTCACTGTTGCCCAGGCTGGTCTCAAACTCCTGGGCTCAAGCGATCCTCCTGCCTCGGCTTCCCAAGGTGCTGGGATTACAGGCGTGAGCCAGCATACCCAGCCACTTCTCTTACTTTTAATGCTTATTCAAAGGAGTAGTATCTCTCAGATTGACTTCATTGTTCCTCTTTGCTACCACGACCAGGGCTTCTATAGCTCATGCTTCATTGTTTAGAACTTGATATTTTATATATATATATATAAAATATTGTGTTACTCTATGTTAGTCTCATCTCTTTAACTGTATTAAACAGTTTTTAGCAAGTTCATGGAGTTTTTACTGCTCTTAAGTTACATGCAGTGTTGGTACATACTAGGTACTCAATACTTTCTGATTAATCAAAAATTATAGATCACTTACAGTTTGCTTACCTGGCAGATGAACAAAAAGGAGAGATTTTCTTTGCTATTCAAGAGATTTTGTTCTTCAATTTTTATTGTGGAGAATGGGAAGGGATAACAAATTCCATTCCAGTTTCTGCATATATTCTAAAGGATAGAAATAAGAATAAAGTTAGGAGTAAGAGGCTGGGCGTGGTGGCTCATGCCCGTAATCCCAGCACTTTGGGAGGCTGAGGTGGGTGGATCACCTGAGGTCAGGAGTTCAAAACCAGCCCGGCCAATATGGTGAAACCCCATCTCTACTAAAAATACAAAAATTAGCCAGGCATGGTGGTGAGTACCTGTAATCCCAGCTACTTGGGAGGCTTAAGTAGGAGAATCACTTGAACTCAGGAGACAGAGGTTGCAGTGAGCAGAGATCACGCCACTGCACTCCAGCCTGGGCAACAGAGTGAGACTTTGTCTCAAAACAACAACAATAACAGCAATAAACCAAAATAAATAAATAAATAAGATTAGGTGTAAGAGATTATTTTCATGAAAAATTAAATGGAACATGCAACATAATTTTTCTGGGTATGAAAATTCCTTGTAATAAGGCTTGGATTTAAAAGAAATTGAGAATAAATATGTTCAATTACATATCTGATATTAAGTTCTGAGGCATAACCAAATTGATAAATGTAGAAATTAAAAAAAAATACTTTTTCTTGGTAGCCAAGCTATTTCAGCTAAGTTCTGCCTTTTTGTGAATAGTTACTGAAATGTTAAAACACATTATTCAGTAACTCCTTATTATAAATAAAGATCTAAGGATGATTATTTGTAGAAAAGGCATTTAGCATACTAGTAAATCTGATAATTAGATAACTGATATACTACTAACATATTTTACTCTTATTTTTTGAGCTAGCCTTTTAAAGATCGCTGTGAATGGTTCTATGAACATCTTCATTCAGGACAGCCAGATTCAGACATGGTGCACAGGCCAGTGAATGAAAATGATATCCTACTGGTTCACAGAGGTATGCTTAACAAAGAAGCTGATATATGTGTGAACCACAAAGTGCTTGTTATTGTAAGTTTTAATATGTAAAATTAACCAATGCTACATATTTAGATTCTATTTTTAGGAGTAGCTGTGAAGTTGTGTCAAAGGCAAATTGTGCAAAGCTAAAGCAAGGGATTGCTGTACGGTTCCATGGAGAAGAAGGCATGGTGGGTATAAAAGATGATGATGTAGAAATCACTGTATGTAAAGAAAGATTGAAATGCCTTTTGAATAAAGTTTAATGTTTAGTTGATAAAGGAGGAAACTTTATATTTAAATTTTGTTATTTAGAAAAAAATTTCCCAGTATAACATATTTCTGTTGATGCTTAATTTTATTTCTTGAATTCAGGGTCAAGGTGTTGTGCGTGAATGGTTTGATATTCTGTCCAATGAGATAGTCAATCCTGATTATGCATTGTTTACCCAGTCAGCTGATGGTAAGTTGTACGGTCTAGAAGACTTTTTCTGCAACTTGTCACATTTTTCACACTATTTCAATACATTTTATTTTTGATTTCCACAGCAGACCTGTGAGCCAGGTGGTATATTCTTATTTTATAGATGAGAAAACTGAAATTCAGAGTTTTCATCTGCATTGACACAGTTAATAAGTAGTAGAATCATAAATGGAACCTGACTCAGTCTAACATTTTTTCCTCTTAACAGTTGGTTCCCAGATGCTTGTCTCAAGGATTAGTGTTGGCCCCAAGGAGGTTTCTTATCAGTCCTTTATAAAATAAAACTGAATTTGTTCAATTTAAGGATTATCCTCTAGTCTACTTTTTTTGAGTTAAATTTTTCATTTCATAAATTAATGGTGCTTGTAGATGGCCTTAAACAAATACAAGTCCCTATTTGGAAAAATAAAAATTTGCTAACTCTATTTATAGAGTTTCCAAGTTTTAAAATATATTGGTTAGGAAAACCAAAGTCTAGAAATCATGATGTAAAATTTCAACTCTTAATCTATTTATATATACTAACTTTATTTTCAGTCATTTTAAGAGATCAAGACCTGGCTACTATAAAGCTCTTATTTAATCATATAAAACAGATAATTAACCCTCCTTGTTGAAATGGTACTTGTGACCTATAGAGTTGTAATTTGTTATTGTAGACTAGATGGAAATAGTTATCATCTCATTCGTGTGAGATATTTGAGAGTTCTCTAACTTAATAAAGACATACATATTCCAAGTGAAGGTGGGATTTCAGTTTTCAAATGCTTTGCACAGTCGCTCATTTTTTCTGAAAATCTCTTCTTTCCCCAAATGTTTACATTCTTTTATCAGGAGAGAATACTTCATTAATGGTAGCTTCTGATTGCTTCCAACCAAACTAGCAGCAAATCCCTATTTGATAAGAAGGATGATTTTAAGGGAGGCGTGTGGGAGCGGGCTGCAACAGAGCTAGGCTGCTGCAGGCATTCATCCCTGTGATGGGCTTCTTGGATACACTTTGAGTATTTGAAATTGCATAGGAACATGGAACTGCCCGCTTTAACTTGGTAACCTTTGATTCTTTGAGGTGAATTTGATGTCTTTGTGAATGACAAGTTCAGTGAACCCCTGAGTTTAATTATTTAGGCCTAATCTTTGAAGCTAGATCTAGCATTATATTTTAGACTTACTTCTTCTCTTTATATCCTTTATTCTAAGTCTACTTAGCTTAATATCTGAAAAACAGATTTGGTGTGAAATCATTAGTTGAGGTACTTCCTTAATGTTATAGCTTTGTAACAGAGCAAATGTTGAAGTACATAGACCCATAAAGTTTTTTTTTTTTGAGACAGAATCTCACTCTGTCACCCAGGCTGGAGGGCAGTGGCGCGATCTTGGATCACTGCAGCCTTGACCTCCCGGGCTCAAAGAACTGTCCCACCTCAGCCTCCTGAGTAGGTGGTATGGCTAAGGTGGGAGGATCACCTGAGCTGGGAGACCAGCCATGGTGCCTGGCTAGTTTTTGTATTTTGTAATTTCTCTATTCTTTTTGTGGAGACGAGGTTTTGCGATGCTGCCCAGACTGGCCTCAAACTCCTGAGCTCATGCTATCTACCCGCCTCGGCCTCCCAAAGTGCTGGGATTACAGGTGTAAGCCACTATGTCTGGCCAAACATTTTGATTTATCTTTTTGTAAGCCATATCGGTCTCCTCTTTGGGGTCATAGTATTAATAAATTAAAATCAAGCTGAAATATTTTCACGCTCTTAGGTTTAGTTGACAAAGAGAATTACATATAGGAATCAAGAATTTCTTAATGTGGCGAATGTGTGGGTAGACCCGATATCTATAATAATTTTTTTAAAAACTTGTTTTCTAATGAAATTAAGATGCTTACAGTAGTGAAATAGTATAGTTGTTATGAATTTGTCCTTTGGGTTTATACACGGTGAGAATCTTGACTGCTGTTCTTTTGATATGATCTTGGGGCCAGTAAACTTAATTTTCTGCACTTTTGTGTCCTCATTTTAAAATGGTGATACCTGGCTGGGCACGGTGGCTCATGCCTGTAATCTGAGCACTTTGAGAGGCCGAGGTGGGCAGATGACAAGGTCAAGAGATCGAGACCATCCTGGTCAACATGCTAAAACCCCGTCTCTAACTAAAAATACAAAAATTAACTGTGCATAGTGGCATGTGCTTGTAGTCCCAGCTACTTGGTAGGGTGAGGCAGGCGACTCGCTTGAACCCAGGAGGCGGAGGTTGTAGTGAGCCGAGGTTGCGCCACTGCATTCCAGCCCGGTGACGTGGTGAGACTCCATCTCAAAAAAAAAAAAAAAAAAAAAAAAAAGATGATAACATATGTTTTGTAATGTGGTAAGAATTCAGTTAGCTAATATATGAAAATGCTTAGTCGGTGCCTGGCATATGGAAAGTGTAAATATTATATGCTATTATTATCATTACATGAAAATGATATTGTATACTAGGATTTTTCTGAGAGCATGAAAATAGTTGGGGGAGTAACAGCTATATATATATATTTTTTTTGAACTTAAAATTTATCATAAACTTTTAATTCTATTTAAAATTTTCAAGTTAAAAACTGTTACTCTTTTTCTGAAGATTTTCTCCCTATATGTTTTTTTTTTTTTTTGAGATGGAGTCTCTCTCTGTTGCCCAGGCTGGAGTGCAGTGGCCGGATCTCAGCTCACTGCAAGCTCCGCCTCCTGGGTTTACGCCATTCTCCTGCCTCAGCCTCCAGAGTAGCTGGGACTACAGGCGCCCGCCACTTCGCCCGGCTATTTTTTTGTATTTTTTTAGTAGAATGTTTCCTTTTTTTAAAAAAAAAAGTCTCCTTGTCCTTTTTAAGTATCTAGATTTCTCAGAAAGTAATTAGAGAGGGAATTAAACACAGAGCTAGGGGAGGAAAATAGAATCATCAGAAATCTTTGTAGCCCTAATCATTCATTATTTTAACAGGTAAAAAATATTTGTGATTATTCTCAGAATATTACATTTTTGGGATTATGATTATATTTATCTTTGAAGTCGGCCTTTATCTCACAAAGCTTTGCTTTGGCTTTTAATATCAGGTCTTGCTTCATGACAGGGAATTGTTCTCCAAAGGTCCTTAACAGTGAATGATGAGACTCACATGACTTATTAATACCATAGGCTTCCAAATTTGTACCTTAATATCTAAATAAACTAGTTAGCAGTTTAACCTGGTGTCAGCACTGAGAAATCAAAGATCAATGAAACACAGAGTGAATTATTGTCAAAATGACTAAACATTTCACTTTCCAATACATTTCTATCTTTTATTTTTCTTTGATGCTATTTCATTAGGTTTATCAGTTACTTCTTTTAGCCCAGGCATTTACGATAGTAGTATGTAGAATGAGCTCATGATGTCTTTGTTGAATGAATGAGTGAATTTGTAATATGAATTAGTGGCCATCACAGAAAAATAGGAAAAATAGGAAAAGAAAGTTATTTAAAGTTGAGGTTTTGGCATTAGGTTTTAACTTTTAACTAGTAGTATTTTTTTTTTGAGACTTTTTTTTTTTTTTTGTGGTGAAATACACATAAAATTTACCATTTATAATATTTGAAAGTGTGCAATTCAGTGGCATTTAAGTACATTCAGTGTTGTGCAACCATTGGACACTATTTTCAGAGCTTTTTCATCACCCCAGGTAGAAATTCTGTACCCATCAAGCAGTATCTCCCATATTCCTTTTCCTCAGCCTGAGGTAACTGCTAATCTACTTTACCTATCTATAAATTTGCCTATTCTAGATATTTTATAAAAGTGGATTCATATTCCATTGCATTGGATTTTCATACTAATTGGTAACTATTGCCCTTGCCATGTTTACTTTCACCTCAGAGGTAATTGTTAGAAAGACTTGGTTACTTGTGGACTTAGGTGATTTTCTAATCATTATTAACAGACATCAAGTTCGTTGACTAGGCCTGTCACTTAAGAACAGTTGTACATTTACAATTTTTAGTTATTCTCATAGTGTTCTACTCCTGAAGAAGCAAAAAATACTTACTGCACTGGCACATACAGATGAATGGGATAATGTCTGGATGTCTGTCCTAGTGAACAGCCTATTGCCATACTGCCTAGGAAACTGTGTATATGTGCTTGTGTGTGCGCACAATCCTCTGCTGTATTATTTCCGGAATGTCTCTGGTGATCAACTAATTTCAGTCAAAAGTACTCTAAAATTTTCTCTCTGCTGTAGATTACTGTGATAAATATGTGTGAATTAATGGTTATCTATACTTAAAATTCTACTTACCACCTGTTATATATTCCACAAAGAACATTTCTCTGAAAGTTTGTACACAATGTCACCTTAGTTTGTACACAATGTCACCTTAGCTGAAGTTGTATGTGAATTAGTTTATCTGCATTGAAGTGATCTTTCTTCTGCATATAGATTCTTAATAATTTATTATTTTGTATTTATTTCAATAGGAACAACTTTTCAGCCTAATAGCAACTCTTACGTAAATCCTGATCACTTGAACTATTTTCGGTTTGCTGGGCAGATCTTGGGATTAGCATTGAACCATAGGCAGCTGGTCAATATTTACTTTACACGATCCTTCTACAAGCACATTCTTGGTATGGCTCTATTATTGTTTCTGTAGACATTTATTTATATTGTTTTCCTTTCAGTTTGAGGAAAACTAGATAAGCAGTAGCATTTTGGATGAGATAATTTTTATTTTGATTGGAGACCATCTATATATGTAAGGTATTTGAGGTTTGAAGGAGAAAAAAATGACCTACTTTTTTTTTTGAAACACTTTCAGCTAAGTTAGTTTTTTTTTCAATTTTAGTGTGTGTATGTTTATGCTAAGAATACATTTCAATATGAATATACTTAAGATAATTGGCACTTTTGAAGTTTATAATAACTTCCTGAATAGCTATTTCAAAGAAAGATTACATTGTAACAATGTGAAAGAAACACAGGCTTAATTTAACAGACTTTCAAATTCAGGAATCCATTTAAAATATGCTGTGAATAGGATTATATTATATTTTGCAGTTTTGCAGAATATCTGTAGAGGGCAGTATTTTACCATTAAATAGATAAGGGAAGGCAGAAACAGACTATAACTGTTGTATGTTTGCATTTTTTAGGTATTCCTGTAAATTACCAAGATGTGGCATCCATTGATCCAGAATATGCCAAAAATTTGCAATGGATTTTAGATAATGATATAAGTGATCTGGGTCTAGAACTAACTTTTTCTGTTGAGACTGATGTGTTTGGAGCAATGGAAGAGGTGCCTTTGAAACCTGGGGGTGGGAGTATTCTTGTGACACAAAATAACAAAGTGAGTATTTCTGTTTTTACCTTAACCATTGTTTGTAACTTGACTCTGATAGTTTGCTAGTTACTCTAAATTATTCTGGCACTTGTAGAAAAACTGCAGTATCATAACAAATAAAACATTTAAGTTAATAAAACCATCAAATGTTAGATTTTGAATTAGAAAGGATTATTTTGATAATTGTGCTAGCTGTGCTGAGGTGGTTCCTAAAAAAGTCTAGAGCACTTCAGCTGATAGTATAAATTGGGCATATGCATTTTGAGAAATTTGATTAGAAATGTAAGCTTAAATGAAGATATTTGCAAAAGTTGCTCTTTCATGTTTTTAAAGTATGATACTAAATAATTCTAATAGAGAAAAGAAATGCCAGTGTTTAAGCTTTCCACATACTTTTGGGATCCAGTAAGTTTGTTTGACCTTTTGATATTTTTTTGACTTTATAACTTGATTATTTATTTATTGAGATGAAGTCTCACTCTGTCGCCCAGGCTGGAGTGCAGTGGTGTGATCTCGGCTCACTGCAACCTCTGCCTCCTGGGTTCAAGCGATTCTCCTGCCTTGGCCTCCTCAGTAGCTGGGATTACGGGGGTGCACCACCATGCCCAGATAATTTTTGTATTTTTAGTAGAGACGGGGTTTCACCATGTTGGCCAGGCTGGTCTCAAACTCCTGACCCCAGGTAATCTGTCCGCCTCAGCCTCCCAAAGTGCTGGGATTACAGGTATGAGCCACCATGCCTGGCCTTATTTTTATTTATTATTTATTATTACATCTCCTTTTATTTTATTTAACATTTTATTATTATTATTATTTATACATTATTATACAAATAATATGTATAATTATTATTAATATTATACATATTATTTAACATTTTATTATTACATCTCTATATATTTTATTTAAAAATCTTTGCATGTGTTTTAAATTTCACTGTTCATACTATATATATAATACTATACTATGCATAATATATAGTATGCATAAAACATACTATATGCATAATATGACTTTAAGATTTAATACGGTTTGATGTTTTAATATGTTATATGGGGTATTTGGAGTTAGAAAGTGTCATACAAATTCTAGTTCTGTTGCTTACAAGTAGCAACTTCTGGTTGAACAATGCTGAACTCCCCCCATCCCCTTTTTTTAGCTGAATTATAATTCCAAGACATCTTCAGAATCAATTAGCTATAAGAAACAATGTTCACTGAGCCATTTTTAAAACTATAGATTTAGTAAAATGTGGATTATTTTAAAAAGGGTTATGTTTAACAATTCTTCAAACTCAGTTTTCTGTAGAATTGGGATAATAATACTACAGAATTGTTATTAGCATTTTGTAAAATGAAAAACAGCACAAAAATTAGTTGTATTGGGTAGTTTTCTGTAAAAATAGGTTCTTGGTTTCAGATATATAAAGGGAATTAGAAACTTATTAGCAAGCTACATAATTTTACCTTTTGAAACTTAAGATACTATAGTATACAAAAAAATGAGATTGAATTCTTGGAAATAAAGTCAGGAGCTGAGTTCTTTCACATTCATACTTAGAAATTTTAAATTCTACCCTCTCATTTTACACGAAATGACACTAAGCCTAAAGAATTAGTGGCAAAACTGGGGCCAAAACCCAAACCTCCTAATTTAAAGTCTAATGTTCTTCATACTATATGCAAAATTAGTTGTGTTGAGGAAGAACTTACTTGATTTTTAATGTAAGTCATGTTAAGCTGTAGAAGATTACAATAGTAAAACACTTAATTTTTAAACCTATATGATTTGCCAGTGAATGAAAATATTTTTAGAATCTTTTTTTAGATTATTCACCTTGTAGCATGTTTATTTTTTTATTTTACACTGGAGACCTACCCTCCGTTAAGGGTAATGAAGTCACAGAATCTTTATTAAGCAAGTGATTGCCTTGATAAGAGAACTATAAACATGATTCTTCTCTGTGAATACTGTATCTGGGTGAGATTTGTCACTCCTTTCAGTTATATTTTATATGACAAAGTGGAAAGATCCGGTAATAATTATATTCCAGTGCTTTGGGAGGCAGGGGAATTGCTTAAGGCCAGGAGTTCCAAACAAGCCTGGGCAACATAGTGAGACCTTGTCTCTACAAAAAATAAAAGAAATTAGCCAGGCCTAGTTTTATGTGACTACAGTCCTAGCTATTCTGGAGGCTGAGGTGGGAGGATCACTTGAGCCCTGGAGCTGGAGGCTACAGTGAGCCAAGATGACACCACTGCCCTCCAGCCTGAGTGACAGAGCAACATCCTGTCTCTTAAAAAAGAAAAAAATGTTTGTATGAGGTATATCTGTATTTATGCTTGCATCTCCTAGCAGGACCCCCTCTTACTATGACATGATTTTTGTTTAGATTTTTAAAATATTGTTAATTTTTTTATATTTGTGTATTTTAATGAAATCTAGAAAGAAGGAAAATATTGACTAAATAAGAATAAGAATATGCTCACATTGAGGCTATACCCTTCATTGTGCATCTCACCAGAGGTGGAAATACTATTTTAATATTAAAGAGCTTGAAACTTTAGTTTCTCAGTTTAATACTTTATATATTTACATTTTGTTTAATTGCTTGTTAATTAGAGGCTAACTTTTTTAAATAATTAGGAGTGTTAATAGCAGAGTCTTGATTATTAATGTTATACATTCTCAGCTTTCTTTTTTTTGATATAAACATTTCTTGCAATAAATTGAGCCTCTTTTTTCTAATGTTACCAGTATAGTAATTGTGTGTCAAATTATTGAGATTTCAACATACAGTGCTTATTTAATAAGCAACCTGATTCATGTAGAACTCTTAAAAATCTTTAGAAACACATCACATTTTACCTTGCTTAAAATTGTTAAGACATTCAATTTACAAAATGTTACTTTAAAATTTTCAAACCCTGTTTCTTAGAAATACTAATGATTTTTTATTTTTTTATTTTTATTTTTTGCTTATACATTCTGTTATGAACTTTTCTGTTACTTTAGAGTCAGCTTTTTACTTTATAGGTAGAAAGTTTTTTCGTCATGTTTAGAGTTCAACTTTTCTAATTTTGAACTATCGAACCTTAAATGACTTGCTAAACTTGTTAGAGGGCCTGTGTAAACTGATCTCCATGTGGGGGAGGCACTTATTCCCAAGTTTTATTAAAAGACTTTGGTGATTATAAAGTGAAACTAAATAGATGAAAATACCTTTAATTTAAAAAACAATATGTTAAATAAATACAAGTAATATAGGCAGATGTATATATGTATTAGTTCCACATTTGAAATATAATCTCTTAGTTAGAATATGGCCTCTTTTGCTCATATTTTCAATTCTAGTGTTTAAAATTGAAGCTATAGGGGTTTAAATGTTAACATCACTTTTATAATATTAGTCATAAAGTTCATCCAGGCTGGGAGAAAAAAAAAAGAAGATAGGAGTAAGATGAGGCAGGATATCAGGGAATGGATGAAGTGGTATGGAAGTTGAATTATAGAGGTGAAACATTAAGCGGTCAAGTAGGAGTAAGGATGGGAAAAAGGAAATGTTCTGGGCTTACAGGAAGGCACAGAGGTGACAGAGCATGCTGTATTTGGGAAACGACAAGTAGATCAGAGTTGTGGAGCTTAGCTTAGATTGCAAAGTAAGCAAGTAGAAAAAGATGATGTGGGGAAGGGAGAAAGTGGCCAAATTCTGAAAGACTTTGCATCCACAAGTAGTACTTTGAAAATTATTCTGAAGTCTGTGGAGATGATTGCAGATGTTAAAGAGGGAAGTGAAATGATCAAATTTCAGTTAAAAAAAAAAAAGAAACAACCAAACTCAGCTTAGAGTGTGAAGAATGGGTTGAAACGGGGTGGTACTGGAGTCAGGACAACTGAGATGAGGTTGTGGCATTTTGGTTTGGGGAAGCATGCATGAGGAATTATGTAAGGCAAGTGGCAGTGAAGATGGAGAAAATGGAATAGCTTTTAAGCTTTTGAGGATAATAGAATTTATAGAACTTGGTAATCGGGAAGATGAGAAAGAGGAAGGACTCAAGGATAACTGTCACTGTTGTGGATTGGGCCACCTAATGTCTGATAGTGTTGTCATCCTACTCTTCATCAACCTCATTATCATTAGTTCTGTTTTTTAGTGATAATAATTACTACTTATTGAGTACTTTGTGTGTTTCATATATATGAACCATGTTCTTTGTGTTTCTCATTTCCTGTAACAGGAAATGAGAGACAGCTATTTCTTGAGATAGCGATTTCTCTTTATTTAGTGTGGAAACAGCCTTAATATTAAAACATTTGACATTTATTAGGTTTTTATAATGCGCTAGGCACTGTTTGATGTGCCTTATGGGTATTATACTTAACTCTGTGAGGGGGAGATACCCCTTTCTACAGGTGAGGAAACAGAATCGTATAGGAGCTAAGTAGCTTTCTCCATGCAGTCTGTAAATTTCAAGCCTGCTTGTGCAGGGGCCATCCTAGTCTTCTCTGTATAGTTCCAGTATTAGCATATGTGCTGCTGAGGCAAGCACTCAAGCCTGCTTGTAACTATAACACTGCATTTCTTTAGAAATTAAATAACTGCCCAAGGGCACAAAACTTGTAACTGATGTTTTCTTATTTTAAATGGATGTCTGTAAGACAGTGTAACTGCTAGGCTTCTCATTTACTAAGGCAGTGAATATGAGCAAAGGAGCAAATACAAATTTAGTATGTTTTGTCGATTTCATTTTAATATGGTGTTCTTGCTAGTCTTATATGATTAAATTTTTAATGCTAGCTTTGCATGATTTATTTAACATACACATTTAATGCACATACAAGCACAAAATACAGACTTTTATCCATAGATTATTGACTTAAAGTGGATTCTTTATATGCATCTTTAGAAAAGTATACAGGTTGAGCATCCATAATTCAGAGTACCCCAGAGTCTGAAACTTCTTGAGTACTGACATGAAGCCATAAGTGGTAAATCCCATACTTGATCTCATATGACTGGGGGCACTCAGAACACAAGCATGCAGCATACAGTTGTTTCAGCATCCCTGAAGGGAAAAAGACCCTCCCAGCCCCCTTCTGCTGCATATATATTTTTCCTTCAACACACCAAGATTCCGTCATGCAAGCATGCCCACAAGGGTAATAAAATGACACACGTGCAGGACGGATATGCCAAGCGCTGGTTCCTCACAGTGTCCTACGTGGGGCCAAGTCCTGTGTGCATTTGTGCATTACTCACGTATTTTATTTTATTTTGCTTATTTTCTGTTTTGTGGTGCAGAGATATTGTTGGGAATATCAAAAAGGCCTGCAGATATCCCTGTGGGTAACAGTGACAAGAAAAAGAGGGAGCATTTGTCTTTATCCATAGCACAGAAAGTCAAGCTGTTGGAGAAACTGGACAGCGATATAAATGTGAAATGTCCTACAGAAGAGTATGGTGTTGGAATGACCACACTCTATGACTTGAAGAAACAAAAGAATAAACTGTTGAAGTTCTGTGCCAAACTTGATGAAAAGAGGTTAATGAAAAATAGAATAACACTGCATAAAGCTAAAACTGAAGATCTCAATTGCGTATTTGAAGAGTGGATTTGTCAGCACAACAGTGAACACATGCCACTTAATGGTATGCCGATCATAAAACAAGCAGAGATCTATCATAATGAAGTGAAAATTGAAGGGAACTGTGACTTTTCAACAGGCTGGTTGCAGAAATTTAAGAAAAGACATGATAATTCATTTTTTAAAGATTTGTGGCAATAGGGCTTCTGCTGATCACAAAACAGGGGTGAAATTCATTGAGGAATTTGCCATGGTCATTGCTGATGAAAATCTGATGCCAGAACAAGTCTATATTGCTGTTAAAACATCACTGTTTTGTTGTTGTTGACTCAGAGGGACACTGACTACAGCTAATGAGTCAGCCCCTACAGTAATTAAGGCTACCAAGGACAGAATAAATGTGCAGGGATGTGCTAGTGCAACTGGCAAGTGTTTAAGTGTAAGTTTGCTGTGATAGGCAAAAGCTTGTGTTCTCAATCTCTTCAAGGAATGAATTTCTTACCAGTCCATTATTATGCTAGCAAAAAGGCATGGATCACCAGGGAAAATATTTTATACCAGTGGCTTGTGTTTACTGCAGGGAAGCTGGACTGCATGGTGACTGCAAGACTTTGTTATTCCCAAACAACTGCTCTGCTCATCATCCAGCCAAAATTCTCATCAAAAATAATGTTTTTGCCATGTACTTTCCCTCAAATGTGACTTCATTAATTCAGCCATGTGACTGAATCGGTCACATTAGATCAATGAAAAATAAATATAACACTTTGTTGCATAGACTGCTAGCATCAGTGAACAGAATTGTAATTGTGCAAGGTTTTCAAAGGGAGTTTAATATGAAGGATGTTGTATATGCTGTTGCCAGTGCTTGGAACACAGTGAGTAAAGACACAATTGTGCATGCCTGGCACAATCTCTGGCCTGCAACTGTGTTCAGTGATGTTGATGAGCAAAGGTGTGACTTTGAAGGATTCTGTATGTCAAGTGAAAGAAATGATGTCTGACTGCCCTACATATCCAAAAAAATAACACCTTCAGAGTTTGTTAGTGATCAGAAAGAAGTAGATATTGAAAAAGTTTGTAACACTGGTTATGAGGCTCCAATTGCTCATTCATTGATGATGAAGTAACCAAAATTGTTCCTAATGAAGGTGGTGGTGATAATAGTGATGATGAAGATAATGTTAAAACTGAAGAAGTGCCTATAGTTGACATGGTGAAAATATGGCATTCACAACAACAAGAAATCATGTTAGTTTATAAAATCAAAGAGAGAGGTTTCTAAGGCAAACACCATTGTTAATGAGGCAGATAACCCTAGAGGAAACATTTAAAAATCCATAAAGCAGAATGACTCCTCATTCGTAGAAGACCCACTTGCTGTTCTCTCAATTGCTTCTTCTCACCTTAAAACATAAAATGGTGTACAGACCGGGCACTGTGGCTGACACTTGTAATCCCAGCACTTTGGGAGGCTGAGGTGAGTGGATCACCTGAGGTCGAGTTTGAAACCAGTCTGACCAACATGGTGAATCTCCATCTCTGCTAAAAATACAAAAATTAGCTGGGCATGGTAGTGCATGCTTGTAATCCCCGCTACTCAGGAGGCTGAGGCAGAATTGCTTGAACTCAGGAGGCAAAGGTTGCAGTGAACTGAGATCACAGCGCCACTGCACTCCAGCCTGGGCAACACAGTGAGACTCTGTCTCACAAAAAAAAAAAAAAAAAAAAAAGAGGTGTACAGTACTTTTTTTTTCCCCCAAGATAAAGTCTTGCTGTGTCACCCAAGCTGGAGTGCAGTGGTGTGATCTCTACTCACTGCAACCTTTGCCTCCTGGGTTAAGGCAGTTCTGCCTCAGCCTCTCAAGTAGCTAGGATTACAGGTGCCCACCACCACACCTGGCTAATTTTTGTGTTTTTAGTAGGAATGAGTTTTCACCATCTAGGCCAGGCTGGTCTTGATATCCTGACCTCAAGTGATCCTCCCACCTCAGCCTCCCAAAGTGCTGGGATTATAGGCATGAGCCACTGAGCCTGACCTACAGTACCTTCTAATCAAAACAAAGCATTCCAAGTGGAGACGGAAAGCCTGCTGTTTTTTGTTGCTTCTGTTTAACAGCTGGCACAGATATTCTGGTGATGCCTCTGTGCTGCTTTAGCTACCCTGAACATGTGATGTTTTTCACTGTATTAATGGTACCTTTTTTTTTTTTTAAGCCATTAAGTAGTTAGGTGTGAGCAAGTATAAGAAAATGATTGCTTATTGGTAGCAGGTAAATTTGGTCAGGAATGATGGTGATGTCAAACAACCACAGATTGTGTCTACGTGGGTGGCTGAGGTAGTGATGCCTTTACTTTCTGATGGTTCAATGAAACAAATTCATGTAATTTAGACTTGGGTGTCGTTCCCAAGATAACTCATTTTGTATATACAGATATTCCAAAATCCAAAACACTTTGAAATCTGAAATGCTTATGGTCCCAAGCATTTTGGATAAGGGATACTCAATCTGTACTATGAGATTTGTTTTTTTACTACTCTGAAAACTTTTAAAACAGATAGTGTAAGTCTATGGTTTTTCATGTTGAGTATACATGTGTGTTATTAGGTGGATTTGAATGACTTTTTGTTATCTTCTGGTCAACAATGAAAACACATGCTGGGATTACAGGCGTGTGCCACCATGCCTGGCCTTTTTTAAAAAATTATATTTAAGTTCTGGGTTACAGTGCAGAATGTGCAAGTTTGTTACATAGGTATACACGTGCCATGGTGGTTTGCTGCACTCATCAGACCCTCACCTACTTTAGGTATTTCTTGTAGTGTTATCCCTCCCCTAACCCCTCACCCCCAGCAGGCCTTGGTGTGTGATATTCCCCTCCCTGTGTCCATGTGTTCGCATTGTTCAACTCCCACTTATGAGTGAGAACATGCGGTGTTTGATTTTCTGTCCTTGTGATAGTTTGCTGAGAATGATAGTTTCCAGCTTCATCTGTGTCCCTGCAAAGGACATGAACTCATTTTTTATGGCTGCATAGTATTCCATGATGTATATGTGCCACATTTTCTTGATCCAGTCTATCATTGATGGACATTTGGGTTGGTTCCAAGTATTTGCTATTGTGAACAGTGTCACAGCAAACATAAGTGGGTATGTGTCTTTATAGTGGCATGATTTATAATCCTTTGAGTGTATGCCCAGTATTGGGATTGCTGGGTCAAATGGTATTTCTAGTTCTAGATCCTTGAGGAATTGCCATACTGTCTTCCACAATGATTGAACTAATTTATACTCCCACCAAAGTGTGAAAGTGTTCCTGTTTCTCCACAACGTCTCCAGCATCTGTTGTTTCCTGACTTTTTAATGTTTGCCATTCTAACTGGTGTGAGATGGTATCTCATTGTGGTTTTGATTTGCATTTCTCTGATGACCAGTGATGATGAGCATTTTTTCATGTCTGTTGGCTGCATAAATGTCTTCTTTTGAGAAGTGTCTGTTCATATCCTTTGCCCATTTTTTGACGGGGTTGTTTTTTTCTTGTAAATTTGTTTAAGTTCTTTGTAGAGTCTGAATATTAATCCTTTGTCAGATGGATAGATTGCAAAAATTTTCTCCCATTCTGTAGGTTGCCTGTTCACTCTGATGGTAGTTTCTTTTGCTGTGCAGAAGTTCTTTAATTAGATCCCATTTGTCAATTTTGGCTTTTGTTGCCATTGCTTTTGGTGTTTTAGACATGAAGTCTTTGCCCATGCCTATGTCCTGAATGGTATTGCCTAGGTTTTCTTGTAGGATTTTATGGTCCTAGGTCTTACGTTTAAGTCTTTGATCTATCTTGAGTTGTTTTTGTATAAGGTGTAAGTAACGGGTCCAGTTTCAGTTGTCTGCATATGGCTAGCCAGTTTTCCCCAAACCATTTATTAAAAAAGGGAATCTTTTCCCATTGCTTGTGTGTGTCAGGTTTGTCAAAGATCAGATGGTATTAGATGTGTGGTGTTACTTCTGAGGCGTCTGTTCTGTTCCATTGGTCTATATATGTGTTTTGGTACCAGTACCTTTCTGTTTTGGTTACTGTAGCCTTGTAGTATAATTAGAAGTCTGGTAGCGTGATGCCTCCAGCTTTGTTCTTCTTGCCCAGGATTGTCTTGGCTATGCGGGCTCTTTTTTGGTTCCATATGAAGTTTAAAGTAGTTTTTTCCAATTCCATGAAGAAAGTGAATGGTAGCTTGATGGAGATAGCTTGATTGAATCTATAAATTACTTTGGGCAATAAGGCCATTTTTACAATATTGCTTCTTCCTATCCATGAGCACGGAATGTTTTTCTATTTGTTTGTGTCCTCTCTTACTTCCTTAAAGCATCGGTTTGTAGTTCTCCTTAAAGAAGTTCTTCATATCCCTTGTAAGTTGTATTCCTAGGTATTTTATTATCTTAATAACAATTGTGAATGGGAGTTTACTCATGATTTGGCTCTCAGTTTGTCTGTTATTGGTGTATAGGAATGCTTCTGATTTTTGCACATTGATTTTGTATCCTGAGACTTTGCTGCAGTTGCTTATCAGCTTAAGGAGATTTTGGGCTGAGACAATGGGGTTTTCTAAATATACAATCATGTCATCTGCAAGCAGACACAATTTGATTTCCTCTCTTCCTCTTTGAATACCCTTTATTGCTTTCTCTTGCCTGATTGCCCTGGCCAGAATTTCCAATACTATGTTGAATTGGAGGGGTGAGTGATGGCATCCTTGTCTTGTGCGAGTTTTCAAAGGGAATGCTTCCCATTTTTCTGTATTCAGTATGATATTGGCTGTGGGTTTGTCATAAATAGCTCTTACTATTTTGAGATACATTCCATCAATTCTTAAGTTTATTGAGAGTTTTTAGCATGAAAGGCTGCTGAATTTTGTCAAAGGCCTTTTCTGCATCTATTGAGATAATCATCTGGTTTTTGCCGTTGGTTCTGTTTATGTGAATTACGTTTATTGATTTGCGTATGTTGAATCAGCCTTGCATCCCAGGGATGAAGCTGACTTGATCGTGGTGGATAAACTTTTTGATGTGCTGCTGGATTTGGTTTGCCAGTATTTTATTGAGTATTTTTGCATTGATTTTCATCAGGGATATTGGTCTGAAATTCTCTTTTGTTGTGTCTCTGCCAGGTTTGGTGTCAAGATGATGCTGGCCTCATAAAATGAGTTAGGGGTATTCCCTCTTTTTCTATTGATTGGAATAGTTTCAGAAGGAATGGTACCAGCTCCTCTTTGTACCTCTGGTAGAATTCGGCTGTGAATCCGTCTGGTCCTGGACTTTTTTTGGTTGGTAGGCTATTAATTATTGCCTCAATTTCAGAACCTGTTATTGATGTATTCAGAGATTCAACTTCTTCCTGGTTTAGTCTTGGGAGGGTGTATGTGTCTAGGAATTTATCCATTTCTTCTATATTTTCTAGTTTATTTGCATAGAGATGTTTATAGTATTCTCTGATGGTAGTTTGTATTTGTGTAGGATTGGTGGTGATATCCCCTTTATAATTTTATTGCATGTATTTTATTCTTCTCTTTTTCTTCTTTATTAGTCTTACTAGTGGTCTGTTTATTTTGTTGATCTTTTCAAAAAACCAGCTCCTGGATTTATTGATTTTTTTGGAGGGTTTTTCATATTCCTGTCTCCTTCAATCCTGCTCTGATTTTAGTTATTTTTTGTATTCTGCTAGCTTTCGCATTTGTTTGCTCTTGCTTCTCTAGTTCTTTTAATTGTGATGTTAGGATGTTGATTTTAGATCTCGCCTGCTTTCTCTTGTGGGCGTTTAGTGCTATAAATTTCCCTCTACACACTGCTTTAAATGTGTCCCAGAGATTCTGGGACGTTGTGTCTTTGTTCTCATTGGTTTCAAAGAACATTTTTACTTCTGACTTACTTTCATTATTTACCCCATAGTCATTCAGGAGCAGGTTGTTCAGTTACCATGTATTTGTGCGGTTTTGAGTGAGTTTCTTAATCCTGAGTTCTAATTTGATTGCACTGTGCTCTGAAAGACAGTTTATTGTGATTTCTGTTGTTTTACATTTCCTGAGAAGTGTTTTACTTTCAATTATGTGGTCAGTTTTAGAATAAGTGCAGTGTGGTGCTGAGAAGAATGTATATTCTGTTGATTTGGGGTGGAGAGTTCTGTAGATGTCTATTAGGTCTGCTTGGTACAGAGCTGAGTTCAAGTCCTGGATAACCTTGTTAACCTTCTGTCTCGATCTGTCTAATATTGACAGTTGGGTGTTAAAGTCTCCCATCATTATTGTGTGGGAGTCTAAGTCTCTTTGTATGTGTCTAAGGACTTGCTTTATGAATCTGGGTGCTCCTGTATTGGGTACATATATATTTAGGATATTTAGCTCTCCTTGTTGCATTCATCCCTTTACCATTATGTAATGCCCTTCCTTGTCTGTTTTGATCTTCTTTGGTCTAATGTCTGTTTTATCAGAGATCAGGATTACAACCCCTGCCTTTTTTTTTTTTTTTTTTTTTTTCTGCTTTCTATTTGCTTGGTATATCTTCCTCCATCCCTCTTTTTTGAACCTTTGTGTCTTTGCAAGTGAAATGGGTCTCCTGAATACAGCACACTAATGTGACTTGACTCTTTATCCAATTTGCTAGTCTGTGTCTTTTAATTGGGGCATTTAGCCCATTTACATGTGAATTTGATCCTGTCATTATGATGCTAGCTGGTTATTTCACCTGTTAATTGATGCAGTTTCTTCATAGCATCGATGGTTTTTACAGTTTGGCTTGTTTTTGCAGTGGCTGGTACCAGTTGTTACTTTCCATGTTTAATGCTTGCTTCAGGAGCTCTTGCAAGTCAGGCCTGGTGGTGACAGAGTCTCTCAGCATTTGCTTGTCTGTAAAGGATTTTATTTCTCTTTCACTTATGAAGCTTAGTTTGGCTGGATATGAAATGCTGGGTTGAAAATTCTTTTCTTTAAGAATACTGAATATTGGACCCCACTCTCTTCTGGTTTGTAGGGTTTCTGCAGAGAGATCCGCTGTTGGTCTGATGGGCTTCCCTTTGTGGGTAACCTGACCTTTCTCTCTGGCTGCCCTTAACATTTTTTCCTTCATTTCAACCTTGGTGGATCTGACAATTAATGTCTTGGGGTTGCTCTTCTCGAGGAGTATCTTTGTGGTATTCTCTGTATTTCCTGAATTTGAATGTTGGCCTGCCTTGCTAAGTTGGGGTTCTCCTAGATAATATCCTGAAGAGTGTTTTCTTTTTTTTTTTTTAATTAAATTCAAGGGTACATGTGTGCAACATGCAGGTTTGTTACATATGTATACATGTACTTGCTATCCCTCCCCCCTCCCTGCACCCCACGACAAGCCCCAGTGTGTGATGTTCCCCTTCCTGTGTACAAGTGTTCTCATTGTTCAATTCCCACCTGTGAGTTAGAACATGCGGTGTTTGGTTTTCTGTTCTTGCGATAGTTTGCTGAGAATGATGGTTTTAGTTTGCTGAGAATGATGGTTTCCAGCTGCATCCATGTCCCTACAAAGGACACAAACTTATCCTTTTTTATGGCTGCATAGTATTCCATGGTGTATATGTGCCACATTTTCTTAATCCAGTCTGTCAATGATGGACATTTGGGTTGATTCCAAGTCTTTGCTATCGTGAATAGTGCCGCAGTAAACATACGTGTGCATGTGTCTTTATAGCAGCATGATTTATAATCCTTTGGGTATATACCCAGTAATGGGATGGCTGGGTCATATGATACTTCTAGTTCTAGATCCTTGAGGAATCGCCATACTGTTTTCCATAATGGTTGAACTAGTTTACAATCCCACCAACAGTGTAAAAGTGTTCCTGTTTCTCCACATCCTCTCCAGCATCTGTTGTTTCCTGACTTTTTAATGATTGCCACTCTAACTGGTGTGAGATGGTATCTCATTGTGGTTTTGATTTGCATTTCTCTATGGCTAGTGATGATGAGCATTTTTTCATGTGTCTGTTGGCCTGTATGAATGTCTTCTTTTGAGAAATGTCCATTCATATCCTTTGCCCACTTTTTGATGGAGTTGTTTTTTTCTTGTAAATTTGTTTTGAGTTCTTTGTAGGTTCTGGATATTAGCCCTTTGTCAGATGAGTAGGTTGCAAAAATTTTCTCCCATTCTGTACGTTGCCTGTTCATGAAGAGTGTTTTCTAACTTGGTTCCATTCTCCCGGTCACTTTCAGGCGCACCAGTCCAACATATACTTGGTCTTTTCACATAGTCCCGTATTTCTTGGAGGCTTTGTTAGTTTCTTTTGTTTCTTTTTTTCTCTAATCTTGTCTTTTCACTTTATTTCATTAATTTGATCTTCAATCCCAGATATCTTTTCTTCCACTTGATCAAATCGGCTATCGAAGCTTGTGTATGCTTCACAAAGTTCTCATACTGTGGTTTTCAGCTCCATCAGGTCATTTAAGCTCTTCTCTACACTGTTATTCTAGTTAGCCATTCATTTAGCCTTTAGCTTCCTTGTGATGGGTTAGAACATGCTCCTTTAACTTGGAGAAGTTTGTTATTACTGACCTTCTGAAGCCTACTTCTGCCAGTTCATCACATTCATTCTCTATCCAGTTTTGTTCCGTTGCTGGCTAGGAGTTGAGTTCCTTTGGAGGCGAGGAGGTGTTCAGGTTTTTGGAATTTTCAGCCTTTCTGCTCTGGTTTCTCCCCATCTTTGCGGTTTTATCTACCTTTGGTCTTTGATTTTGGTGACCTGTGGATGGGGTTTTGGTGTGGATGTCCTTTTTGTTGATGTTGACGCTCTTCCTGTTTGTTAGTGTTCCTTCTGACAGACAGGCCCCTTAGCTGCAGGTCTGTCGGAGTTTGCTGGAGGTCTACTACAGACCCTGTTTGCCTGGGTATCACTAGCGGAGACTGCAGAACAGCAAATATCGCTGCCTGTTCCTTCCTCTGGAAGCTTCACCACAGAGGGGCAGCCACCTGTGTGAGGTGTCCAGTCAGGCTACACAGGAGTCAGGGACCCACTTGAGGAGGCAGTCTGTCCATTCTCAGAGCTCAGATGCCATGCTGTGAGAACCACTGCTCTCTTCAGAGCTGTCAGGCAGGGATGTTTAAGTCTGGAGTAGCTGTCTGCTGCTTTTTGTTCAGATATGTCCTGTCTCCAGAAGTGGAATCTAGAGAGGCAGTAGGCCTTGCTGAGCTGCAATGGGCTCCGCCCAGTTCGAGCTTCCCTGCCTCTTTGTTTATACTGTGAACATAGAACCTCCTACTCAAGCCTCAGCAATGGTGGACACCCCTCTCCCCACCAAGCTCCAGTGACCCAGGTCAATCTCAGACTGCTGTGCTGGCAGCAAGCAAGGCTCCGTGGGCATGGGACCCTCTGAGCCAGGCACAGGAGGGAATCTCCTGGTCTGCCGGTTGCGAAGACCATGGGGAAAACGGATTATTTGGGCAGGAGTGTACCATTCCTCCAGGTACAGTTAGTCACAAGTTCCCTTGGCTAGGAAAGGGAAATCCCCTGACGCCTTGTGCTTCCTGGGTGAGGTGACACCCTGTCCTGCTTTGTCTCGCCCTCCTTGGGCTGCACCCACTGTCCAACCAGTCCCAATGAATTGAACCAGTCACCTCAATTGGAAATGCAGACATCACCCATCTTCTGTGTCAATCTCGCTGGGAGCTGTAGACCAGAGCTGTTCCTACTCGGCCGTCTTGGAAGCGACTCTTCGATCACTATTTTCAGTGACTTAATTTGTTCTAATGAAACTGAAGTAATCGGATTTTTATCAGACTATCAATTCTTATAACTAGTTTGTGACTTTAATAATAAGTGTATACTGATAAAGAATAAGTTGTTGAAAAATGTTGCATCTTTAAAAAGTGCCTCTCCTTTCTCTTGTATCTATGTAGTCCTGTAAAAGAAACATGACATAATTTTGAGTTCCCATTGGAGGAATTTTTTTTTTTGTTTTTTGGAGATGGAGTCTCGCTCTGTCACCCAGGCTGGAGTGCAGTGGCACGATCTCGGCTCACTGCAACCTCCACCTCCTGGGTTCAAGTGATTCTCCTGCCTCAGCCTCCTGAGTAGCTGGGATTATAGGCACATGCCACCACACCGAGCTAATTTTTGTATTTTAGTAGACACAGGGTTTCACTGTATTGGTCAGGCTGGTCTCAAACTCCTGACCTCAGGTGATCTGCCTACCTCGGCCTCCCAAAGTGCTGCGATTACAGGCATGAGTCACCGCATCCAGCCTTGATTCTAGTATTTTATGCCTTCAGAAACTCAGGTGGGAGCAAATATGATTTTCCTAGGATATGCCATCTGTTAGAGATGAAAGATACCCTACTGCCAACTGTTATCAGCTCTTTTTAAAAATGTTTATTTTTAATTGTAAATGGACAAATTATAGTTGTATTTATGGGACAAAAGTGATTTTATGTCTTAGGAGTACAGTGTGGATTAATTAAATCAAGCTAATTAACATATTCACCACCTCAACTGTAGTGGACCCTTGGTATCCCTGGGAGTTTGGTTTCAGAATTCTGTTTGTTTATCAAAATCCACGGAAGCTCAAGTCCCTTTTAGAATGTGGTGTGGTATTTGCAAGTAATCTACATACATCCTTCTAATACCTAATACAGTATAAATGCTGTGTAAATAGTTGTTATAATGTATTGTTTATGGAATAATGACAAAGCAGAAGGTCTGTACATGTTCAGTACAAATGTAACCATCCATTTTTTCTCCCTGAATATTCCTGTCTTGAATTTGGTTGAATCCATAAATGCAGAACCCACAGATACAGCGGGCTGACATTAATCATGTTTTTGATGTTTGAGAATATATAAACTTTTAATTATCTTAGAACGAAGTGAGATAATAGGCTTGGTTTATATTTAATGTTTAATCATGCAACTCTTTGTGCCAGTGTTTTATGGACTAATTGTCATCTACATGTGCACACTCTTTCCTTTTAAAAGCATATATGCAATACTTGAAATAGTTATGCAAAGGCCTAAAGTCGCTTGGGTACGTTCATAAGCAGTGGAAGTGTAGCTCATGTATTTCTTTTTTTTTATTTTCTTCAACTTTTATTTTAAGTTCAGGGGGTACATGTGCAGGATGTGCAGTTTTGTCACCTAAACATGTTCCATGGTGGTGTGCTGCACAGATCAACCCATCACCTAGGTATTAAGCCCAGCATCCATTAACTATGCTTCTGGATGTTCTGCTGACCCCCATTCTCCCACTCTGACAGGCCCCACTGTGTGTTGTTCCCTCCCATGTGTCCATGTGTTCTCATCATTAAGCTCCCACTTCTGTAAGTGAGAACATGTGGTATTTGGTTTTCTGTTCCTGCATTAAGTTTGCTGGGGATAATGGCCTCCAGTTCTATGTCCCTGCA
This sequence comes from Piliocolobus tephrosceles, assembly GCF_002776525.5. Classification (NCBI taxonomy): domain Eukaryota; kingdom Metazoa; phylum Chordata; class Mammalia; order Primates; family Cercopithecidae; genus Piliocolobus; species Piliocolobus tephrosceles. Next base: position 67,432,763 of record NC_045438.1, read on the forward strand.
GAGGACATGATCTGGTTCCTTTTTATGGCTGTGTAGTATTCCATGGTGTATATGTACTACATTTTCTTTATCCAATCAGTCTATCATTGATGGGCTTTTAAGTTGATTCCATGTCTTTGCTATTGTGAATAGTGCTGGAGTGAACATACATGAACCTGTATCTTCACAGTAGAATGATTTGTATTCATTTGCGTATATACCCAGTAATGGGATTGTTAGGTCAAATGCTATTTCTGCCTCTAGGTCTTTGAGGAATTGCCACACTGTCTTCCATAGTGATTGAACTAATTAATTTACATTCCCACCAGCAGTGTAAAAGGATTCCCTTTTCTCTGCAACCTTGCCAGCATCTGTTGTTTTTTGACTTTTTAATAGTAGCCATTCTGACGGGCATTAGATGGTATCTCATTGTGGTTTTGATTTGTATTTCTCTAATGATCAATGATGTTAAACTTTTTTCCATATGTTTGTTGGCCACATGGCCACTTCTTTTGAGAAGTGTCTGTTTATGTCATCTGCTCACTTTTTAATGGGGTTGTTTTTTTTCTTGTAAATTTCAGTTCCTTGTAGACTCTCATATTAGACCTTTGTCAGATGAATAGATTACAAAAATGTTCTGCCATTCTGTAGGTTGTCTGTTCACTCTGATAGTTACTTTTGCTGTACAGAGCTCTTTAGTTTAAATAGATGCCATTTGTCAATTTTTGCTTCTGTTGCAATTGCTTTTAGTGTATTCATCATGAAATCTTTGCCTGTGCCTATGTCCTGAATGGAATTACCTAGATTTACTTCTAGGGTTTTTATAGTTTTGGGTTTTACATTTAAGTCTTTAATCCATCTTGAGTTAATTTTTATATATGGTGTAAGGAAGGGGTTCGGTTTCAATTTTCTGCATTCAGCCAGCACTCAGCACCATTTGTTAAACAGGGAGTCTTTTCTCATTGCTTTTGTTGAGTTTGTCAGAGATCACATGGTTGTAGGTGTGTGATCTTATTTCTGAGTATTCTGTTCCTTGGTCTACGTGTCTGTTCTTGTACCAGTTCCATGCTGTTTTGGTGACTATATCCTTGTATAGTTTGAAATCTGGTAGCCTGATGCCTCCAACTTTGTTCTTTTTGCTTAGGATTGCCCTAGCTATTTGCGCTCTTTTTTGGTTCCATATGAATTTTAATGTAGTAACTTCTAATTCTGTGAAGAATGCCAATTGTAATTTAATGGGAATAGCATTGAATCTATAAGTTACTTTGGGCAGTATGGCCATTTTCACAATCTTGATTCTTCCTATCCATGAACATGGAATGTTTCTCCATTTGTTTGTGTCCTCTGTGATTTCTTTTGAGTAGTGGTTTGTAGTTCTCCTTGAAGAGGTCCTCATTTTCCTTGTTAAGCTGTGTTCCTAGGTATTTTACTCTTTTGGTAGCAGTTGTGAATGGGAGTTCATTCATGATTTGGCTGTCTGCTTGCCTGTTGTTGGTGTGTAGGGATGCTAGCAATTTTTGCACATTGATTTTATATCCTGAGACTTTGCTGAAGTTACTTATCACTTAAGAAGCTTTTTGTCTTAGACGATGAGGTTTTCTAGCTATAGGATCATGTCATCTGCAAATAAAGATAATTCAACTTCCTCTCTTCCTATTTAAATACCTTTATTTCTTTCTCTTGCTTGATTGCTCTGGTCAGAATTTTTAATACTTTGTTGGATAGGAGTGGTGAGAGAGGGCATCCTTGTCTAGTGCTGGTTTTCAAGGGGAATCCTTTCAGCTTTTACCCATTCAGTTTGATGTTGGTTATGGGTTTGTCATAGATGTCTCTTACTATTTTGAAGTATGTTCCTTCAATATCTAGTTTATTGAGAGTTTCTAACATGAAAGGATGTTGAATTTTATTGAAGGCCTTTTCTGTGTGTATTGAGATAATCATGTGGTTTTTGTCTTTAGTTCTGTTTATGTGATGAATCATATTTATTGATTTGCATATGTTGAACCAACCTTGCATTGTGGTGATGAAGCAGACTTGATCATGGTGGATAGTCTTTTTGATGTGCTGCTGGATTTGATTTGCCAGTATTTTATTGAGGATTTTTTGCATTGATGTTCATCAGGGATATTGGCCTGAAGTTTTCTTTTTTTGTTGTGTCTCTGCCAGGTTTTGGTATCAGGATGATGCTGGCCTCATAAAATGAGTTAGGGAGGAGTCCCTTTTTTTTTTCCTCCAGTTTTTTGGAATAGTTTCAGTAGAAATGGTACCAGCTCTTTTTTGTATGTCTGGTGGAATTCAGCTGTGAATCCATTTGGTCCTGGGCTTTTTTTTAGTTGGTAGGCTATTTATTACTGCCTCAATTTCAGAACTCATTATTTTTGATCTATTCAGAGATTCAGTTTCTTCTTGGTTCAGTCTTGGGAGGGTGTATGTGTCCAGGAGTTTATCCATTTCTTCTAGATTTTCTGGTTTATGTGCATACAAGTATTTACAGTATTCTCTGATGGTTGTTTGTTTGTTTATTTATTTTGAGATGGAGTCTTGCTCTGTCACTCAGTCTGGAGTGCAGTGGCGTGACCTCAGCTCACTGCAACCTCTGCCTGCCGGGTTCAAACAATTCTCCTGCCTCAGCCTCCCGAGTAGCTGAGACTACAGGCATGCACCACCATGCCTGGCTAATTTTTTGTGCTTTTAGTAAAGAAGAGGTTTCACCATGCTGGCCTGGCTGTTCTAGAACTCCTGACCTTGTGATCCACCCGCCTTAGCCTCCCACAGTGCTGGGATTACAGGTGTGAACCACTGTGCCTGGCCAGTTGTTTATATTTCTTTGGGGTCAGTGGTGATATCTATCTTATAATTTCTGATTGTGTTTATTTCATTCTTTTCACTTTTCTTCATTAGTTTAGCTAGAGGTCTATCTATTTTATTAATGTTTTCAAAAAATCAGCTCCTGGATTCATTGAATTTTTTGAAGGGTTGTTTTGTGTCTCTATCTTCTTCAATTCACTTCTGATCTTGGTTATTGTCTTCTGCCAGCATTGGGGTCTGTTTGCTCTTGGCTCTCTAGTTCTTTAGTTGAGATGTCAGGTAGTTAACTTGAGATCTTTCTAGCTTTTTGATGTGGGCATTTAGTGCTATAAATTTCCCTCTTAACACTGCTTTAGCTTCATCCCAGAGATTCTGGCACATTGTCTCTTTGTTCTCATTAGTTTCAGATAACTTCTTGGTTTCTCCCATAATTTTGTTGTTTACCCAAGAGTCACTCAGGAGCAGGTTGTTCAATTTCTATGTGGTTGTGTGGTTTTGAGTGAATTTCTTAATCGTGAGTCCTAATTTGATTGTGCTGTGGTCTGAGAGACTGTTTGTTATGATTTCATTTCTTTTGCATTTGCCAAGGAAAGTTTTACTTCTGATTATGTGATCGATTTCAGAATAAGTGTCATGTGGTGATGAGAAGAATGTATATTCTGTTGAATTTGGGTGGGAAGTTCTGTAGATATCTATCAGGTCCAGTTGATATGGAGCTGAGTTCAGGTCCAGAATAATTTCTGTCTTGATGATCTGTCTAATATTGTTAGTGGGGTGTTAAAGTCTCTCACTATTATTGTGTGGGAGTCTAAGTCTCTTTGCAGTTCTCTAAGCACTTGTTTTATGAATTTGGGTGCTCCTGTGTTGGGTGCATATATATTTATGATAGCTCTTCCTATTGAATTGAACCTTTTACCATTATGTAATGCCCTTGTCTTTTTTTTTATCTTTGTTGGTTTAAAGTCTCTTTTGTCAGAATCTAGGGTTGCAACTCCTGCTTTTTTCTGTTTTCCATTTGCTTGGTAAATTTTCCTCCATCCCTTTGTTTAGAGCTTGTGTGTGTCTCTTGAGGATAGCATACTGATGGGTCTTGGCTCTTCATCCAGCTTGCCATTTTCTTGGTCTTTTAATTGGGGCATTTAACCCATTTACATTTAACATTAGTATTGTTATGTGTGAATTTGATCCTGTCCTGATGATGCTAGCTGGTTATTTTGTAGGCTTGGTTTATGTGATTGCTTCATAGTGTCACTGGTCTGTGTACTTCAGTGTGTTTTTGTAGTGGCTGGTAACAATTTTTCCTTTCCATATTTATTTCTTTTTTCAGGAGCTCTTGTAAGGCAGGACTGGTAGTAACAAATTCCCTCACCTTTTGCTTGTCTGAAAAGGATCTTATTTCTCCTCTGCTTATAAAGCTTAGTTTGGTCAGATATGAAATTCTCAGTTAGAAATTCTTTTCTTTAAGAATGTTGAATATTGGCCACCAGTCTCTTCTGGCTTGCAGGGTTTTCGCTGAGAGGTTTGCTATTAGTCTGATGGGTTTCCCTTTGTAGGTGACCTGGCCTTTGTCTCTGGCTGTCCTTCATAGCTTTTCTTTCATTTGGACCTTGGGGATCTGGTGGCCTTGGGGAATCTGATGGGAAGACACATCTGATTATATGTCTTGGGGTTGATCTTTTTGTGGAGTATCTTACTGGGGTTCTCTGCATTTCCTGAATTTGAATATTGGCCTGTCCTGATAATCTGGGGGAGTTCTATATGATACTCTGAAGTCTATTTTCCAACTTGGTTCCATTCTCCTTGTCTCTTTCAGATACCCCAATCAGTTGTAGGTTTGGTCTCTTTACATAATTCCATATTTCTTGGAGGTTTTATTCATTCCTTTTTGTTCCTTTTTCTGTATTGTTGTCTGCCTGTCTTATTTTGGAAAGATAGTCTTCAAGCTCTGAGGTTCTTTCCTCCGGTTGGTCTATTCTGCTGTTGATACTTGTGATTTTATTGTGAAGTTCTCATGTTGTGTTTTTCAGCTCCATCAGGTCGGTTATGTTCCTCTCTAAACTGACTGTTGTGGCTACCAGCTCCTGTATTGTTTTATCATGATTCTTAGCTTCTTTGCATTGGGTTAAAACATGCTCCTTTAGCTCAGTGTAGTTTATTATTACCCACCTTCTGAAGCCTATTTCTGTCAATTCAGCCATCTCAGCCTCAGACCAGTTCTGTGCTTTTGCTGGAGAGGCATTGCGGTCATTTGGAGGAGAAGAGGCACTCTGGCTTTTTGAGTTTTCAGCATTTTTTTGTGGGGTCTTTTTGTTGATGATGTTGTTTTCTGTTCATTTGTTTTTCTTTTAGTAGTCTGGCCACTTTGCTGTATGTAGGGCTGCTGTGGTTTTCCGGGAGTCCTCTTCAGACCCCAGTTGCCTTGGTTTCTCCCATACCTGGAGGTATCAGCAGAGAAGGCCATGAAGCAGGAAAGATGGCAGGCAGGTCCTTCCTCTGGAAGCTCTGTCCCAGGGGGTAGGTACTTACCTGTTGTTGGCCTGCATGTACCTATAAGAGGTGGCTGGAGACCCCTGTTGGGAGATCTCAACAAGTCACAAGGAATGGGATCAGGGACTTGCCAAGAGCAGCAGTCTGGCTGCTTTTTGGTAGAGCACATGTACTGCGTTAAATGAGACACTACCTTGTCTGTACTGCCTGTATTCTCCAAAGCCGGCAGGCTGGAGCAGCTGAGTTGACTGAACCCAGACATGGTGGTCACCCCTCGCCCCCGGAGCTCGGTCCCAGTGAGATGCCAAAGCTCTGCCCTTAGAACCCTTAGCCAGTGTATTTCTATACGACATGAACACTTGAAATGTAATGGGTAACAGTAGTGGGTGTTTATAATAATATTCATATTGTCAAGATAATATTAATTTGTTTTATTCTGTTTGAAGATGTACTGTTGAGCGAGGCAGGGAAACATTTTAGAAGTAGTTTGAATTAGATTTTTCCATTAAACACAGCTATCTTTCAACTATTTGAAAAACTCTTATATTACTGAAAAATTAAGGGTTAATGATAGCTAGGATTTCATTATTTTATTGAAAAATAATTCAGTTCAACTGCCATTCACATTTAAATTACTTAATTAGCCTGAAGACTGGGATGTGAAGGAACTGATTTTCACAAATTGATATCAATAGCTATGAACTGGGTTACTGAAATACATGTGGAAAATAATAAATACTAAAAGAAATGGAAGGAAAAGTGTGATGAAAGAGTATTATATTTGTAAAAATTAATTTAAAAATAGACTGTAGAAGGAAATAATAGGAATTAATTGGTAAAAAAAAGAATATATACTATTCTGATAGATATGGAATGCGATTAAAATAGGTAACGTTCACATGAGCAATTCATAAATCTTTTATTTTTATGCTTCATGACTTGTTAAGGTCTTCCACAGAGATTATTGAGTCGCACTTTAAGATTGTAAAGCCAGAACCTCTTGGGAAAAAGTCTTTTTAGGGAAGAGTAGGGTCTTTCCTGGCATCTTAAAAAACACAGATGCGTAATTAATTATATGAAGGGGGCAGAAAACTTTTAGTACATCCAGTGAACAATGTTAGTGAAAGTAGACATAAACTAAAATACAATCATGTGCTAATGCAGATATCATTGCTATAATCACTATAAAATATTTTATATATGTTATTTCTCGGGTTGGACTCTAGAAATTTAGTGTATGTCTCAGTTTGACTGTTGGGTACACATTTCTGTCTCCCTCTCTATAATAACTGCCTGTATGTGACTTGTAGCTGATTAATTCCTATGTAATAGAGAAAAACTTGTACCTTTGGTTGGTGGGAAGTGGGATTTGGGGTAAGACTAGATTGAATAGCAGAGTTGGTAGCTTTCCTTGTGTTAAATTGTACAAGGAGCCACACAGGGTTTCGGGAGAGCTGTGAGGAGTCTACTGTGACACTTTTGTAGCTCTGAGGGCTGTGAAGAGTTCATAGCTAGCAGTCATATAGAACTTGCTGGCTCAGTGCCTTTTGTTTTTGGTCTTTTTTCCCCGTTTTTTTTTTGATTGGGTTTTATTTGTTTGTTTGTTTGTTTGTTTGTTTTTGAACAGAGCATCAGATGAGTGCCAAAAAAAGAATAAAGGAAGAAGGCTAAAACAGACTTTCTTCCCTGTTAGGGTCTTAATTCCTAGTAGGTGGGAGCTATATACCTGCTACAGCATATTGTTTTTAACTCACAAAGTTTCACTTATAATGATTTAAAAACTATATAAATGATAACATCTCATAGTTTATATATTTATACACACACATACTCTTTCTCTCTGTATATAATTCATTTTGTTCTAAGCCAAAATACAGTTTTTAAATGACCAGTTAATTTTTTTTATTTTTTTTCTTTAAGAGACAGGATCTTGCCCTGTTGCCTGGGTTGGAGTGTGGTAGCATGGTCATAGTTCACTGCATACTTGAACTCCTAGACTCAAGCAATGTTTCCACCTCAGCCTCCCCTAGTAACTGGGAGTACAGGCATGTGCCACCATGCCCTCTGCTTATTACCAGTTAAATTTTAAGTAACAATATTTTCTATGGTTATGATGTATATTAAAATAAAATGGGTGAATACGTAGCTTACATAGCTTACCTTAACTCAGAATTAAATTGGCTATGCTACAAAGAGCCATTTTATCAAGTTCTAAGTATGTGTTAAGTGAATTTGATGATGGTGTGCATTCATTCATGACATACTTTTTGAGTACTTTCAAAGTGGCAGCCACTTTTTAGGAGTTGGTATATATCCAGGTAAAACAAAGCCCCTGTGTGCAGAGAGATTACATTCTAATGAGACATTTCAGTGAGAATCACCTAGAAGTATAAACACACTGGGGCCCGGACAAGTTTGTGTTTTGGAAATAGCCAGAAAGCCGGTGAAACTAGACTTAAGTGAATGAATGAACTAGGGGGAGAATGAAAGAAGTGAGATCAGAGAGCAAAGCAGAGGCCAGATCATTTAGGGCCTTAGAGACTAGGAAAGGAATTTGGATGTTACTCCAAATGTCATGAGAAGTCATTATAGGGTTTTAAGCAAGAGAGTTGCCTGATCTGAGATATTTACATATACATACACACACACTTATACATATCTGTGTGTATATATACATACATTTTTTTTTTAAATCACTCTGGCTAAGATGTGGAGAAGCATCAGTACAGGGGCAAAAATGGAAACAGGGACACCAGATGTTGCAGTAATTCAGATGAGAAGTAATGATAGCTTGGATCAGGGTGCTGAAATGAAGGTAGTGAGCCAAGGTCAGATTGAGAGTATTTTTTTAAAGGTAAATCTGATAGTATCAGCTGAAATAGGGTGTGATAGAAGTCATGGATGATTGATTCCCTAGAATTTTTGCCTGAACAGCTTAGTGAATGGTGGCTTGCTGATTTGCTGAGATGTATGAGGTTGGTGTCAGTTTTAATTTAAATCTTTACCTCTTAAATAAGAATTGTGTTAACATTAAGTATGTAAACTATTTTTTAAAAGTCATTATGAAAACTTCTTTTTCATAGGCGGAGTACGTCCAGCTTGTTACTGAACTTCGAATGACAAGAGCCATTCAGCCTCAGATCAATGCCTTTTTACAGGGCTTTCATATGTTCATTCCACCCTCCCTCATACAGCTTTTTGATGAATATGAATTGGTAAGGAAAAACATCAGTTCTTATGTTGTAACACAACAACACAAAACTCTAGTGATGTAATTCAGAAATAATTGTGGAGTACTATAATGAATGAAATAATAATGTATAAATAGGAAAAAATGGTTTAATGTCCATTTTTAGAGATTTGATATAAAATTTATGGATGTGCCTTCTCTTAAGCTTAATAACCAGATAAGCAACTCCTTAATGTGAAGTGAGGTGAGGTGGTGACAAACTAAAATGGAATATATTCCTATTTCTTCTATATGGGAGATGTTGAAGGCCAGTCTTCCTATATGTGCAGTATTCTATATTATTTCTGAATTTTTTATTTGATCACATGACATAAAGGGCGCTGATACTAACTTCTTAAACTTCTAAAGAGAATTAAGAAGGTTTTTCTTATTGTATAGTATTTTCTTCTCCAGTTTCTTATGTTGCCATATATATAATTTTATAGTTATTTATTTCAAACCTATAGAGTCCATCGTCTTTGCTGTCCTGTACTCCCTAATGAATGTTTTGTTTTGCTACTTTAATTTGCCTTTATTGTACTGTGATCCAACAGGATTTCTAATTTTATATGATTTATGTTGCATTTTTCTCCATTTTCTTTTTCTCTTTAGTTTTGGTAATTTGGAGAATTATTTTTAAACTCTTTGAGTTGTCTAAATCTAAATAAAGCACAGTATTTTAAATAGAATATAGCTGCTTTCTTATCTAAAAAAATATAATTTGGAATAGTAAGTCCCAGATCAGTGGAAATATTTTATTTAGTTTTTATTCTATCTCAGAAAATTAGTTTTACCTTATGCCTTTCATTTTAGTATATGGATACAGACACTGATATATACCTTTAATTTTACATATGTATCAGTATTTTAAATTTATCATTCATAGTATATGTTAGCAGTGAACAAAATTTGCTAATTAATTTTGAAGTTCATTGTGATTTAGTTTCATTAAATGTAAGTTTTGAGGTTTTTTTGATTGTTTTTTAGTTGTACAGTTAATGGCTTCAGTTAGCGTAGATTCATCTAGTTTTTATGTAACAGTAGAAGTTGTTTTCAGCATTTAAAAATGGAGGACTATTCGAGCTATTATATTATTAGACCTGACTGAAATCTGACTTTTCCTGTACTGTGCTTGGATTAAATTAGCCTTTTGAAATTCAAAACAGAGAATTAATTATTTGCTGAACCTTTATGTAAAAAACAAATAGCAACAACAAAAATAATTGATGAAAACTCTGCCTTATAATTTACTGATATCAATAAGTTTATAAAACTTTGAATTATAATATACATGCAGAAAAGGACACACATCATAAATGTATAGCTTGATAAGTTTTAATAAACTGAACATACTCTTGAAATTAACACCCAGATGAAGAAACAGAAATCCTAGCACCGTGTATGTCACTCTGTCATCCCCCTCCGGTCATTCTCCCACTTTAACAGTAACCATTCTCTTGACTTCTAAAATCATAGATGAGATTTGCCTATTTTAGAACTATGTAAATAGAATTTATCTGGCTTTCTTAGCTCAACTTTTTTTGTGTGGGAATCATACATATTGTTGCATGCAGTTGGTAATTTGTTCATTTTTATTGCTGTATAGCATTTCAGTTTCCTTTAGTCTTTTCTATTCTTGATGAACATTTAGTGGGTACTTTTCAGTTTCAGGCTCTTTCAAGTACTGCTGCTACAAACATGCCTTTAGGAAAACCTAAGTATGCATTCTGTAGGTTATATGCCTTGGAGTGGAATTGCTGGGACATAGGCTGTGCATGTATCCCATTTCAGTAGATAAGAGCAGATAGTTTCCCAAGTGATGCATCAATTTACACTCCCATTAGTAGGTGTGAGAGTTCTGGGTGTTCTGCATTCTCACTAGCATTTGATAATTTTCCATCTTTTTCATTTCCTTACTGGTAATTCAGTAGTGGTCTTTCCTTGAGATTTTAATTTGTATTTACGTGGTAGCTAATGAAGTTACACACCTTTTATGATTACAGCCATTTGTGTACTCTGTTTTCAAAGTGTCTATTTAAGTAATTTGTCCATTTTTCTATTGTGTTTTCTTTTTTTTTTTTTTTCTTTTTACTGACTTGTAGGACTCTTTATGTATTCTTTTATAAGAGTCTTTTGTCAGATATATGTATTATGAATATTTTCTACTCAGGTCTTTTCAGTGAATAAAAATTTTGGGGTTTAACATAATTCAGTTTATCAGTTTTTTTTTTTTTTTAATGGAAGAAACTTTTTGTGTCTTGTTTAAGAAACTGTTTCTTTCTCCAAGGCTGTGAAGATATTTCTCTGTGTTTTCTTTTAAAAGCTTTATTCCTTTATCTTTCACATTTAGGTCTGTTACTGGTAAGTTTTTAATTGTAGCTCTTACATTAAAATTTAGATCAGGATTCCTAGTTTGTCTTGGACTCTGACTTTACTAAGTTGAGCTGATTCACATTTGGCAAGAGCAACATTGTAGGCATGGTCTTGATTTATGCAGTAATAATAATTACTATTAAGCGTTTAGTATTTGCCAAGTATTTTATATGTATTAATTTTTAAAAGGCACAAAAAATCTCTTGAGGTGAGTACGATTGTCCCCATTTTACAGATGAGAAAACTAGGCCAAAGAAGATACGGAACTTGTTCATGGTCACAGAGCATGTGTTAATGGTAGGCTATATGAACCCATGTTCGCTGACCTCAGATCTCATCAGTGTTTTCAGTCTGCTTCTTGGTGGCATGAGTAATCAGAGGGACTTGGCTTCAGAACCTTTTGTGTGACTTTGTGTCTTTCATAGGGGAGTGCTATGCTACACTGAGAACGGAAACTTGTAAAAAATGTGGTGTAAACGTCTAAGCTAGATGTGCATCTGAGTTAAAAGATTCAGGTTAAATTCTAGAGTTTTAGTGAGGAGAAGGTATCGAATAGCTCCAGTGTACTGAACTGGAGGTATAGTCATCCATTGTAGATAGGAGGCAATCCTAAGTCAAGAGATGAGTATGGACTGTTCTTCCATACTGTGCTGCTTGTGAATTTATCCATGAAAGAACCAGAATAGGCCGGGCGCGGTGGCTCAAGCCGCTGGGAGGCCGAGACGGGCGGATCACGAGGTCAGGAGATTGAGACCATCCTGACTAACGCGGTGAAACCCCGTCTCTACTAAAAAAATATAAAAAATTAGCCGGGCGTGATGGCGGGCGCCTGTAGTCCCAGCTACTCGGGAGGCTGAGGCAGGAGAATGACGTAAAACCTGGGAGGCGGAGCTTGCAGTGAGCTGAGATCCGGCCACTGCACCCCAGCCTGGGCGACAGAGCGAGACTCCGTCTCAAAAAAAAAAAAAAAAAAAAAAAAAAAAAAAGAACGAACCAGAATATAAAAACGTTGAGTCATGCGATGCTGGGTAAGCTGATGGCTATGAATACTTGCATGATTCAGTTTCTAACTATTAGTATGAGTTATATAACTTACAGTTCCCACAGATGAATTCAGTTATTTTGTTGTATTAAAAAAATGATTGGGACTTAAAATTTTTATTATATGTACTTTTTATTCTGGAATTCTCATTTCATCTATTTGTTTTTGGTCAATTTAGTAACTTTTTTTGCCCAGTTGTTAGGTGGAATAATAAAGATCCTTTCATCGTCTTCTTCAAAAAAAAATTGTAACAATTAATGTGATATTCATGAAGTGCTTCAAATTTCTTGAGAGAATGTAGTATTAGTCATTTTTATTCATAATTATGAATAATGAAAACATACTTAATATTATTAAAAGCTTATCTTCAGCCTAGAAGGGAAAAGGATTAAACTCATGAATTGTAAGACATGCGTAAAGCCTATCCCACTCCCTTTTAACAAACCTGTATCAGAGTCCTGCCAGGGAACAGAATTTCTCCAGATGGTTCAAATATTGAAACTTTAACAAAGGGACTATTACAGAGGTATGGGCAGTGTTAAGAATAAACAAGGTCTAGTGAGACATCCACAGACTGGCAACAGGGAAAGCCTTTATCATCCCTAGGACTGAAGAGACAGGTAGAGGAATTACTGTGAAGAGCCCCGTGGGAGCCTGAACCGCCAAGGAGGGCCCACCTGGTGGTAGCCATACTTGAGGAGCCATAGCTACTGCAAAGAGGTGCTGAAGCAGTGGGGGAGCAGAGAGTACCCTCACCTCCAAACTAACTGCCTGTGTTTCCCAGGCTCCAAACCCAATCCAAAGCCAGCTGGCAAGAGAACCAGCAGGCAAAGCAGCCAGTCTGCAGTGCAAAGGAAGCTAGATAATGTATTTGGGGGTGGTCAATGTAGACTAACTAGACTGTCTTCATCTAGGAAGAGGATTCTATAATACTGTTACTAGAAGGACTAAAACACACCCTATACTAGCAGTTCTAAAACTTTGGTCTTAGGACCCCTTGCAACAAAAGAGTTTTTGTTTATGTAGGTTATGTCAATCTATATTTACTGTACTTGAAATTAAAACAAATGTAAAATATTTTATTCACATAAAATAATCCATTATTATGTTAATATAGAGAACATTTGAAAAACTAAAATTGCATTTTCTAGAACAAAACAAATAATGGAAAGACTGGTATTGTTTTACAGTTTTGCAAATTTCTTTAATGTCTAGCTTAATAGAAGACAAATGGGCCCTTATAACTGCTTTTGTGTATAATCTGTTTTGATATGTTGTTTGGTTGAAATATATGAAGAAAATCCAACCTTATACAGATAAGTTGGAAAAGGGAGAACCTCTTGGACCCACAGAAAAATCTCGGAACCCCTCAAGAGTTCTCAGATGTTGCCTTATATCAATCTTATTTAAGGCACAAGGTCAGCTATATGTTATGAGTAGTTACTATAGGAGACATGATTTTGAATCACACGGTATCTACATCCCCGTAATAAGAAATCCTGGCTGGGTGCGGTGGTTCACACCTGTAATCCCAGCACTTTGGGAGGCTGAGGTGGGCGGATCACAAGGTCAGGAGATCGAGACCATCCTGGCTAACATGGTGAAACCCCCGTCTCTACTAAATATACAAAAAAATCAGCCGGGCGTGGTGGCGGGCGCCTGTAGTCCCAGCTACTCAGGAGGCTGAGGCAGGAGAATGGCGTGAACCCAGGAGGCGGAGCTAGCAGTGAGCCGAGATCGCACCACCGCACTCCGCACTCCGGCCTGGGCGACAGAGCAAGACTCCGTCTCAAAAAAAAAAAAAAAAAAGGAAATCCTGATGGATGTTCTGGCTCATCAATGTGAAGTGTAGGCCAATCATTGCCTCCCCTGTCTATGTAAGCATATCTAACTGTGAAATATGGACTGATTCAGAGAAGTGGACAGGCTCTTTTCATGTCCTCTTTTCCCTTGGAAAACAAAAAGGAAAATACTTTGCCGTTCTTAATTTAATTTTTACTTACATGATTGAGATTTTGTGTCTTTGATTATCTTCCTGTATGAAAGAAACCTATCAAGTCATTAGGAAAATTGAATTTTTTTTTGACTTTGGAGAAAATTGACTTTAAAGGATCCAAATTATTCCAGAAGAGAATTCCTAAAAGGCCTAAATATTTTTTAAAAATCATAACTATTTTTATATTACCTCCTTTTTCCTCATGATAAGGATTTCTTGATGCTTTTCCCCTTGTGTAGTCACGTATTTATTCAGGTCTTTGTTGTCACTTCCATGTTGAGAATACTGTCTCCTTACAGAAGTTAACAAATTTGCAAAGAGTTGTAAAAATATAAAGTAAATCAAAGATAATGTTCATAAAACTTTTGCACACATAAACTGTTGTTGCATATGTTCACACATAAACATAAACTATAATCTCTTATGTTTTAATGAAGTTGTGTCAATGTGGAAACATCTCTACATCTTACAATATTTGAGATTATCAGCGTCAAGAATTTTCTCTCATGTAATGCTTGTTATTGATGACATGCAGGAACTGTCACAAAAATGTATCAGTTTCATGTGGGATTAGTTTCTAATTAAGGCAAATTTACCATTTAAATGTAATAACTTTTTTCCCTAAAGAAAATTATTGAAATATTTCTCTTCTTCCCCCAAGGAGCTACTGCTTTCTGGCATGCCAGAAATTGATGTGAGTGATTGGATAAAAAATACAGAATACACAAGTGGCTATGAAAGAGAAGATCCAGTTATTCAGGTAAAATTTCTCTAGAGCTTAGAATGAAGTTAAGGTTTGCTGTTTAATTTTGTAAGCTTTTCAGCACTATTGAATGAAAACTTACATTAATTAACAAAGTAAAGTGTTTCCCCAAATTATTCTTGTGGGAACAGTGCCTATGAAAGCTTTGCATGAAATCATTTTTGGTAAACGACTTTCATAGAATAAAATGTGCTTTATGAAGATTACATACTTCTCTGTTATTGAGAAGTCTGCAGTTGCTGTGAAATATGAGCTAAGTTTTTTGTTGTTGTTGTTAGTGGTTCTGGGAAGTTGTAGAAGACATTACTCAAGAGGAGAGAGTTCTTCTCTTGCAGTTTGTTACTGGCAGGTAAGCAGTATTTTTATGATAATATGGAAATAATTTAATGTATTCTGCTTTTAATGGCTTAGAGATAACTCAAATGAGGAGTTATTACTCTGAATTGTCAGTAACTTACCACCCTTTCCACTGTTTTAGATATTAAAGATTTATTTTGGTATTAAAGATAAGACATTTATAGTAGTGATCAATCATGTTTATTTGATATATTAAAAAGGATCACCAATTAGGACTATTAGTATATTGCACTTTATAATTTGGAAATCTTTTTGCTCTGCGGGTCGGTCAAGGATAGTAGCCAAATGTTTAATATTTGTATATTGCTGGTTTGGTTTAATAGTAAGGCAGTTCAGTTTATCCTGGGTAACTCATACACATACTCTATGTTACCCATACACAACAGTTTTTCTGTAATTCAAAGTAAACTTTAAAGTGTCAAGATTCATGGCCTAAAAATTAATTTGTGGTACCATACTTCTCTGAAAAGTTCACTTTTGAAACCAGTTAAATATAATAGATATTAGAAAACTAGATGATTTAACCATCTTTTAGCTTATATTTCTGAAAGATGTAAAAAAAAAAAAGTCTGATTTTCATTTTGGATAACAGAATTTTATCTTCTATTTATCAAAATGTAGTTTAGTTTTTTTCATTATAAATGTGCATATTTCTCCTAGGAAAGTTAGAAAACAAAGTTAGAATAAGAAAAACCACAGTCCTTCAGCCATAACCATTGTAAACAATTTGATATATTTACTTCTTTGTTTTTTCTGCATATTTAAAAACCATAATTATGAATATGTATCTATATAAAATACATATATATAATTTTTTTTTTGAGACAGTGTCTCACTGTGTCCCTCAGGCTGGAGTGCAGTGGCTTGATCTTGGCTCACTGCAACTTCCGCCCCCTGGGTTCAAGCGATTCTGCTACCTCAGCCTCCCAAGTAGTTGGGAGTACAGGCGCCTGCCACCACACCTGGCTAATTTTTGTATTTTTTTATTTTTAGTAGAGATGAGGTTTCACCATCTTGGCCAGGCTGGTCTTGAACTCCTGACCGCATGATCCACCCATCTTGGCCTCTCAAAGTGCTAGGATTACAGGCGTGAGCCACCATGCCTGGCCTATAATTTTTAAAATCCAAATGTTTTTAATTTTAAAAGTAGTGTTTAATCATTGTAGGAAATTTGGACAATGGAGAAAATAGGAGAAAATTAAAATCCTTAATGTTAAGTGATCCCACTATTTAGAGATAACGACAATTAACATTTTGCTTTTTTTTTTTTTAGTCTTTTTACTGTATAGTTAGAAAAATAGTTGGGGCCACACTATAGATCTAATTTTAAAGAATAAATTAATAGTCTGGGCACGGTACTTCTCTTGCAGTTTGTTACTGGCAAGTAAAAAGTATTTTTATGATAATATGGAAATAATATATCCTGTTTTTATGGCTTAAAGATAACTAAAATGAGGAATTATTACTCTGAATTGTCAAAAACCCTTTCCACTGTTTCAGGTATTAAAGATTTATTTTGGTATTAAAGATAAGACATTTATAGTAGTGCCTGTAATCCTGGCACTTTGAGAGGCTGAGGCGGTCAGGTCACTTGAGCTCAGGCGTCTGTTTTTTTTGTTGTTGTCGTTGTGGGAATTCTTTGTGTGTTCTCGATATCAATTTGGTGTCATATTCAATAAATCATTGCCAAATCCGGTGTTATGAAGCTTTTCCTTTACATTTTCTTCTGAGAGTTTTATAGTATTAGCTTTTACATTGAGGTCTTCAACCCATTTTGAGTTAGTTTTTAAGTTACTTAGTGTAAAGTAAGGGTCCAACTTCATTTTCATTGTAGTGAATATTCAGTTTTCCCAACACACTTCGTTGAAAAGACTGTCTTTTCCCCTTTGAATGTTGTTGGCACTCTAGTTGAAAATCATTTCACTATGTATGTGAGGGGTTATTTCTGGCCTCTATTCTATTCTACTAGTTCATATGTCTCTTTACTTGGCAGTATCACACTATTTTGATTACCACAGCTTTGTAATAAGTTTTGAAATCAGGATATGTGAGTCTGCCACCTTTGTTCTTTTTTTTCTAGACTGTTTAGGCTATTTGAGGTTCAACTTTGTTTTTAGGTGAACTAAACTGTGCTTTATTTTATAAATCATATTTTTAAGAAAGTATTTTAAATTATTCAGATGTTTGCAAGTATATATTTAGTAATCTATACACTAAATGTTCCTTTGTCATTATTCTAATTTATCCAAAAAGCACTACAGCACCTCATTTTAAAAGCAATAGAATGTTTTTTAGTATCAGTTTAATCATGATACATACACAGGCTAACTTTAGAAGAAATATTAATTTTATTTTCGATGTATATAGAACTTGAGAAGTTGTAATTACATCCTCTACAGTCATGTACCCAAGATTAAATTTTCTACTGATGTGTTATGCATTATATGTTAGCCTTCCTGTGGCCTCTTTATGTTAGGTGATGTTTGAAAAATATGTTTGATATTCTGAATATCAAATCAAAGAGGAACATAAAGAATTTTTCAGTTTTTCCACTATGAAAAACAAAACAAAAAACCTTTAGGGCCTAGATATTTTTCACAAACAAGGAAATCATTTGGATTACATGTCAGAGCATTTATTGCTTGAATTAATCAATCAAATATTAATGTATTAACAATTTAATGAATGTCTACTCCAGGCATTTTGCTAGCCCCAGGGATATAGATGTAAATATGACTTGTTTGGGCCCTCAAATAAGCCCCACTTCAATAGAGAGCCACATGAAAGCAAATAATTGTAAATGTAGCATGCTAAATGCAATATTGAGGTATGTGCTGTGGCCAGTTGCAAGCGTAGTGTAGCTATGGAAATGTGGAGGGTGTCTCCATGGAAGCTTGCTAACTAATCACAAAGCAATTTACAGTAATGAGTTGGGGTTTTGTAGACTAAAAAATGTCATGTTGTCATTGTCGTAGAGTTGGATATATTTCTACCCTAACTTAGAACTTGAAATTTATCTGTCACAAATATCTTTCTTTCATGATTACAATGTATTAAGATACAAACTCTTAGTTCCAGGGTCCCACATGGTGGGTTTGCTAATATCATGGGTGGAAGTGGATTGCAAAACTTTACAATCGCTGCTGTGCCATATACTCCAAATCTTTTACCAACTTCAAGCACATGGTATGTTCAATTGGTTTATTTAAATGCTTTACAAATTGTTTTGATTAACTTTGAATGATCAGAGGTCTAACTGTTGCTGCATTGAGAGGAAAAACCTCAGCTGTGATCTCTCTCTAGGATTTTGGAATCATTGATAACTAATTATGTAGTTTTTTGTGCCCCTGTTTTTGGGAGGGAAAATGTTTGAGGAAACCCTGATTCCCTACAATGTAATTGACTATAGTTCAAGTATCACCGACGTTACACTATCATAAGTAGCACTGAGTTACACACCATCACTTCAAACTAAATTGCCCTATTGCTTATTTATTTTAAGCTGAAAAGAACTTACTTTCTTCCACTGCATTTGCATGCTGAAAGAAACTGCAATGCAGCAGATTTTTTCTTCTTTTTAAATACCACTTTAGGGTTTTTCAATTTGAATGCAAATTTGAGAGGATGGTTTTATGTTAATTTTGAGTAGTGTTTTCACTTCTAGACAAAACAATCAGAAATTTTATAGATTTCCTGTTTAATGGTGGTGTATTTTTCTTTTAAAGCATCAACATGCTCAAGTTACCTGAATACCCAAGTAAAGAAATACTCAAGGACAGACTTCTTGTGGCACTACATTGTGGCAGCTATGGTTACACAATGGCATAATGAAGTCTGGAAAACTCATCTGACTGCTGATGCACAATTCAGAATGGCAGAAGTAATTTGGGAAAATGTCAACAACAAAGCAGCCTAAATGCAACCCATAGGCAGGGCTGATGCTTCAAATTTATAAAAGATCATCAGGTTTTCTGTTTCTGTCTTTTCCCTTTTATGTTTTCTCTGTTTGTGATACAATTAGAAAATATAAAATCACAGTAGATTTTATTTTTTAAAATGCTAATTGAAAGTAGTAGAGACTGTCCTTTTTCGTAATTAATTTTATCCAAGATTGTATTAAGGCAAAATCTGATTCTACATTCCACCTCTGCTGTGTAACTGTCTTGTTAAAAGGAGGTTTTCTCCTAATTTCTGATGTATTATATGAGGTCATCCAGCTGGTATGTTCTTTTGCATGTAAAGTGCCATTTATATTTTAGAAAACTATTGTATAGAATGGATTAATTTAGATTGTCTATAAAGTCACAAATATGTATTTTCCCACAGTGTATTCTATATTGCAATGATTTTTTTAGCATTTTAATATTTTAATACACATTGTAAAATTTAGACTGATACTAACAGTTGAAATGACATCTGATTTATATATTAAAGCTTACACTATATTGTATGAATTATTTACATCTTTCAGTGGCCAGTTTTCCATATGTACATATTATGTCTCAATGTTTTTCTTATGCCTCATTTTAATTCATAATGAAGGTAAAATTAAAATGTATTTTACTACATTTATTTTCATTACTTTTATCTGTGAGCTTTGACACATCTGAAAAAGTAATCTGATGTGCAAATTATAATTTAAATATGTTAATTTTTTTACTTCTTAAATTTGCTTTTCGTCATTAGATTGTCAAGTTCACGTGATATGTGCCTAATATCACTTGGGTGTTGGGTTTTTGAATTTTTGGGTAATCAGTTTTATTTTGAAAAGACAGACTTGAATAGTTACAGCATATGTTTGAACAGGAAGTAGGAACATGCATACATGAAGAAATGCTAACGGAAGGATTTGTAATGCTTAGGATCTTCCCTTGGAAACTAAAAATAGTATATTAATGACATCACTGTTTGTAGAATGACATATGCAAATTTTCTCATAAGCAGTCATTATGTTTGTCAGTAATGTTTGAGAGACATGTAAGTTGAAAGTTTTGCTAAATATAAAGCTCCTTTAATACATTGGTTTTGGTTCTCTTGTCTTTTCTAAATGTTAACAAAATATATCTTAACAGATTACATGAAATTTAGGAATTATTTAAAATTTACCATTAGCTCTAAAATTAAGATTCAGATGCTTTATTTATAGTAACTGAAGCTAATAATGTTTTATGTTTTGATTTTTTGAAATTTAATTGTAGAAGTCACTGCCTTCTGAGTTTTCAAATAGATAACCACCTTTAATATTATATTGCTTATAATACTAATGTTTACAGATATGTTTCTGTTTATAGCCATACAATACATTGACTCTGTCATATTAGTTTTTTTGCAAGTAGTTATGTAAAAGAGATAGATAATAAAATATTAAATAACTGAGTGTGGTGGCTTATGTCTGTAATCTCAGCGTTTTGAGAGGCTGAGGTGGGAGAATTGCTTAAACCCAGGAGTTCAAGACCAGCCTAGACAATGTAAGAAGCCCCATCTCTACAAAAAATAAAAATAAGCTGGATATGGTGGCATATGCCTGTGGTCGGAAGGCTAGGTGCGAGATCGCTTGAGCCCAGGAGGTCAAGGCTGTGATGAGCCATGATTGTGTGACTGCACTCCAGCCTGTAAGACTTTGTCTCAAAAAAAAAAATATATATATATACACACACACACACACACATATATATATACCCACACACACACACACACATATATATATTTTAACCATGAATTTGATTAGTTTAAAATATAGATCTGGTTATTTCAGGATTTATTTTTTCACATTTTTAAGAGTGTAGTTAATATAAAGAGATTTTACAAAGATTAAAAATACTATTTAGAGGTAGCATCTTTCTAATTTACTCCATTCTCACAATTTCTTCTGTATATGTAGATGGATATGTTGAATGCAAGGTAGTATAGAAAAATGATTAGATTTTCACCTTTGGGAAAACCAAGATTATATTAATAGGAAAATGACTCAATTCTTAAAACATGGTAGTCTCATATAAGGAAGAAAACAGAAAACACTCGAAAAGAATATAATATAGGGAATGTACAGGAAACTGATTAATGAAAATATCTGGGCAGAGTAGATTAAGTTATCCAAATAGTTTGAGGGGATAGTTATTAACCACATAGTTAATAAAATCCATTTTCAAGTTAACCCCAAAACAAAATGTAATAGAAGGAAATCCCAGCTTGGAAATAATCTGCTGAACACAGCCTCTACTGTTCAGGCAGTCTTTTGCCTGTCGGGGAAACGCAAGCTTTAAAGGGTAGGTCACAAGTTGGAGGCCCAGTAGATGATTCCTACTCACATGTTTTGTTTGTCATACTGTCTGTAAAATTTTGAATGAGTTACCAACATTTTACAAAACCTGAAGATTTCATGCAGAAGTCAGGAGTTTTGGGTTCTTTTGAGCAATGAGACAATTTGACAATTATTGGGTGCGTGGGTGCGTATTCCTACAAAGCATTTTTAGTACTCTGGAATTGAGTAAATGCTGCTGCTTTGAATAACTAAATGCCCTATCCAGCTTGCCATTTCCCCTTCTCTCTCTCTCCCCTCTATTTTCTCCCCTGTTGTTTTTGTTTTGTTTTGTTTTGTTTTTTTGTTTTGTTTTGTTTTTGTACTCTATTGCCCAGGCTGGAGTGCAGTGGCATGATTTTGGCTGACTGCAACCTCCACCTCCTAGGTTCAAGTGATTCTCGCTCCTCAGCCTCCCGAGTAGCTGGGATTTTAGGCATGCACCATCACACCCGACTAATTTTTGTTTTTAGTAAAGACGAGGTTTCAGCTTGTTGGTCCGGCTGGTCTTGAACCCCTAAGGACCTCAAATGATCCGCCTGCCTCAGCCTCCCAAAGTGCTGGGATTATGCCACCACGCCCAACCAGTTTGCCATTTTCTTAGCCCAGCATGCTTCACGACTCTATGTTATCTTCCTGGCCATTGAAAGTATTGGAGTCTGCTTTAAAGAATCTATCTTTATCAGAAATGTTCCCTTGGATTGTAAATTGGTACAGATTGTTTGGAAGACAATTTGGTAGCACCACCAGATTTTTTCAATGTGCGCATAGTCTTTGACACAAAAATTCTAAGAATTTCTGTCTTAGGGATCCACTTGTTCATGTATATGAGGATATTTGTCCAATAATACTGAAACCTTGTTTATGATAGAGGAAAACAGAATAACTTCAGTGTCTATCGGTAGGGGGCTGACTAATAATGTGTCACGATCATAGAATAGAATACTAATTAGTATGTACAAAGAATGAGATGGATCAATACATACTGATATGTAAATGTTTCTAAGGTATGAGTGAAATAAAGCATATAGAAGAATGACTAGTGTGAAATAAAATATATATGGGATTATGGGCAACAAATATTTCTCAGGAGGTGAATAAAAGGCTTGCTCTATCTAGGAATGAGTTGTATAGTGGGATGGACTTTTCCCGCTTCATAACTTTTTTTTCCCTGTTTTCTAAATCATATACCTGTGTTATTTTCTGTATTATATATATATATATATATAAACATTCACTATCTTTAATCCAGAAAAGAAGTATCATTAATAGGTTTTTTGAATCTATAAAGTGCCATAAACAGTATTTTATGTAGTGATAAACAGTATTTTCATAATCACAAAACTTACAATTTTGTTTAATGTGTTTAATTTAAAACAAGTTTAGTTAAACTCTTTGTAAACAGTTAAAAAAAAAAAAAAAGGAATGCTCTCTTGCCCACAAAGTTGTTTCCATATTGCCTGATAATTAGCACTGTTTTTAACTCTCTATAATTCTACCAATTAGAGATTTATGACTTCTCTCCCTTAACTTTTTTAAATAACAAAAGGGGTACTTAATATGGGAACATCTGCAAAGCATAGATTAGTGTACTAACTGGTAAAAAGCAATAAATTATAATTCTACTACCCAACAATTGTGTTATTTTTCTTCCATAGCAATTCATTTTTTACACAGTTGAGTTCATAAAGAATATACCACTTAGTATCTTCTTTATTTACTTAGCATTTTGTTTTAAACATTTTTCATGTCATTAAAACTTTTTTAATTTAAAAAAATGCTTTATCTAGAGATGGAGGTCTCTCTATATGTTGCCTAGACTGGACTCGAACTCCTGGGCTCAAGCGATCCTCCTACATCAGCCTTCCTAGTGGTTGGGACTGCAGCTGCATGCTGCTGTGCCTGGCTTGTTTGTAAACATTTTGTGGAATGGTGGCATAATGTTCTGTTGTATGGATGCATTCTAATTTACTTGACCATATCTCTAAAATTAACATTTAGATTTCTAGTATTGTTGCTTTTATAAATAACAGGGAGCCTCTCTAAAAACTGCTTATAGTCTAGGAGGGAGAATATTGTCTGAGTTATTTGTTGAAATGTCCATCAATTGCTCTGTGGTCATAGAATTACTACTTGAAGGCTCAAGAAAGGGGTATTGAAAGGAGGAACCCTTTGGTAGTAGGACAGCAGCACAGTTAGGGCTAAGTGCCCTACCAGAGTGTAAGAAGAAATTATTAAGGGAGCCAAAGCTGTGTGATGAACGTAAATTATTTTAATCATTGCCTACCTCCAGTCTCCTACCCAAGAACAGGGGAGGAAACTCATCTTTATGACCCAAGCCCCATTCACAGGACTCAGCACTTGACCCCTTGCTATTATAATATATTGTATAGTTCAGCGATGTCAAGGATCATTTATGCTCTTGTGAGCTGAACTAGGAACTTAGCTTCACTTATGTTTCCAAAACTTAGACTTACAAGCTTTTGGGGTGCAACCCTTTTGTCAATTGGAGAGTGTGTAATAGCTGTTTTTATGAATAGGTGCTTAGCTAATAATGAAAATTTGAGGCCAGGTACAGTGGCTCACGCCTGTAATCCTGGCATTTTGGGAGACCAAGGCAGGAGGATTCCTGAAGGCCAGGAGTTCGAGACCAGCCTGGGCAACATAGTGAGACCCCCTGTCTATAAAAAATATAGATAAAAATTTGGTTATTTTTACCACAATTTAAGGTACATCAGTGTGTATCAGTAGTCAAGATTTTTTCATGTGAAACATGTTTCTCTGTTCTCCTGCACTTCTGCAGTTCTTAGGCAACAAAATTCACTTTTAAGGTTAACAATAGCAACAGAAATTCCAATGTTATGATTTGTTTTAAGCTATTTTAATGTGAGCAGATTTCTGTTAGAATGTCCTTGGTAAAAGTCTTAGGTACGGAGTTTTTGTAACCTGCCTACTGGTCTGGTGTAAATTGGCACATTCTTATTTCTTCAGTTTATAATTAGTCCCTTCATTTTACAGGTGAGAAAATTGGAGACCCAGAGAGGTGGTGACTTGTGCAAGGTTTCCGGGATACTTGTTAACCAAATGAGAATTTAAAACTTAGACTTTCTGATTCTTAGTCCACTAGGGTTTCTGTTATTCCATGCTGTCTTTTTATGACATAACTGCATTATAAAAAGACTTTTAGAGAAACACCTGCAGCCTATTAATAGTCATGTATGACAAACCTGTTGAGAAACTATAACTTAATAAGCTGATACTTAAGAGTGATTAATAGGACTGTATTTCTTCTCTCTCACTGTGCCACAACAAGCTAGGGTGGGTATTTTATCATCGCAAAATGAGAAAGAACAGATGTATTGTCAGATCATAGATCATGGGTAGTCATTAACTTTTATTATCTTTATAAAAATGTTCAATTTCAAGCATACTTGGTGCTTCAAAATATATTGTGCATCTAATGTTGCAAAACCATTAAACTATAAACTGAGAATCTAATGACTATTACTATATGTAGTACTTGTGTGAGTGAATCGAGTCTGTTTGACTGAAATGGGGGAAAGTGGTCCTGAGTGGTTGCTGGATATATAGTTAGTGCAGAAAACTTTTCAAATCAACAAATTCCATTTAGTGCCTCCCATGTACTTAACCCTGGTTTAGGGACTGTGACCCACTCTCTAAAGGAAATAAAATTCACTTGGGTAGGTGAAAAGTATATTTGAAACAGTTTTAAAAACTATGCAGCATAGCACATGTTTAGGTGTTTAAAATCCAGCTACAGAAACATTGGTGCGGGGGAAGAAGGGCTTGATGTAAACTCTGTGTCCAGTGCAGCTTCAGATATCTGGCTTAAGTGAATTACTCCATTATTCTTTAGAGAGAAATAAGTTGATCAACCTGTTGATTGAGCAAATAACTGAAAAGGGTAAAAAATGGTAACCATAGTAAAATAAGGCTAATGCGTGGCAGTCATTCATAAAATTGTTCTCAAAGTTTTCATTGGTGAATTATTAGCTTGCTCAGTTCTAGCTTCTGGTCATTCCTTGAGAATTCGATATCCTGGTGGTTGTCATGATTTGGAGACTGTTATGTGTTCATATAGCAATCATATTTGGAGATGGCTCTGCATTTTTCTCAGAAGATGGGCAAAATCTTGTTTTCTGAAAGAAGCTTATTGTAGGAGTGGGGAGGAGTAATTAAAATGGTGTGTGTACAGTATTCCTTTATATAGTATTTCCGTTTTCCTAATATCTAGGAATAGAGAAAAAACAAATTGGTATTCAAATTCCAAGATTCTATATACAGTGGCCTCTACATCTTCACTTGGATGTTTTTTAGGAATCTCAAACTTTAAATATGTCCAGAGAGGAGCTCTTGTTTCCATGTGGTCAGCTGTCGTCTGTCACCCCATCCCAATCTTTCCTGTCTCAGCAAATGGGTACCACTTAATTGCTCTAGCCAAAAACCGAGATCATGACATCTTCTCTTCCTCTCATCTAGTACATCCAACCCATCACCAAGTCTTACTGAACTTACCTGTCTAGTATATACTTTAAATTAGCCAACCTTTATTACCCTTGTCCAGGCCACCCACCTTCAGTTCCTCAGACTGCAATAGTCTAACACAAAAGAGGGCAATGGAGCAGCATCGCTAGGAGCACAGACTGTGGGGCTAGACTCCCTGGATTTGAACTCCAGCTTTGACACTATTAGCTGTTGTCAAGGGTTCAGCTGAGCTGGGAGAGAGATGAGCTGTTAGGTGTTGGAGTAGCCAATTAAAGCAAGCCAAAAATGAAAGAATTAAGTCTTAAATCACTGTGATGGGATAAGCAAGAGGCTAAAACAGGAGAAGGCACCGACTTCCTTTTCCATTTCCCCCAAGGAGCTGTGCACTGGTTGAGGATTAGGTAGATAAGTACAGACGTGGGGTCATCTCATCGCTGAAGGAGCCCCTGTAGTTTTATGGACTCTGGGGTTGTGGACTGTGAATGACAAGTTGGGTAGGAGGGTGAAGGGGGAGAGCTGGGAGTGGAAAACTACTGAGGACTGAGTCAAAGTGGGGAAAAGTGTTTTCAAGCCTCCCCCATCCTCACTCCCCTCCCCTCCCCTCCCCTTGTGTTTGAGACGGAGTCCCACTGTGTTGCCCAGGCTGGAGTGCATTGGGGCGATCTCGGCTCACTGAAAGCTCCGCCTCCCGGGTTCAAGAGTTTCTCCTGCCTTGGCATCTCCAGTGGCTGGGATTACAGGCACGTGCCACTACACTTGGCTAATTTTTTATTTTTAGTAGAGATGAGGTTCAAACTCCTGACCTCCGTTGATCTGCCTCATTGGCCTCCCAAAGTGCTGGGATTACAGGCGTGAACCACCGCGCCCAGCCCAAGATTTCCCCTTCTTAAGGAGGCTTTGACAGAGAAGAAGATCTTTGCCCAAGGCCTCAGATAAAGAAACTTAGGAATGAAGGTGCCTGGGCTAGTAATGCAAATATGTTTGTATAACAGCATCGCTGGGCTGGGTGCGGTGGCTCAAGCCTGTAATCCCAGCACTTTGGGAGGCCGAGGCAGGCGGATCACCTGAGATCAGGAGTTCTAGACGAGTCTGGCTAACATAGTGAAACCCCATTTCTACTAAAAAAAAAATTAGTCGGGCGTGGTGGCACGCGCTTGTAATCCCAGCTACTCAGGAGGCTGAGGCAGGAGAATCGTTTGAACCCCGGAGGCGGAGGTTGCAGTGAGCCGAGATCTCACCATTGCACTCCAGCTTGGGCAACAAGAGTGAAACTCCGTCTCCGGGGTAGGGCGGGGGGCGGGGGAAGAAAGAGCGTGGCTGCCCAGGAATTTCTGAGTTTGACTGCAGCTCCCTCCAAAGACTGCAGTGTATTTGCTGCACCAAGTCCATATCCGTAGGTTCCACAGGGCCCATGGCAGAACTCGAGTATTCACAGATTTTGGTATCCTTGGGGGTCCTGGAATCAATCCCCCACACATACCGAGTGTAACAGAATACTATTCAGCAATAAAAACATATAGGCAACAACATAAAAGAACCTCAAAAGCAAGACACGAAAGACGACATACTGTATGATGTTTTATAAAAGGCCAAATTACTGGAACAAAAACCAGATCAGTTGTCATCAGGGGCTCATGATTAGGGAAGTATTTTACAAAAGGACACAGGGGACTTTTTAGAATGATGAAAATGTTCTATGTCTGGATTGTAGTACTGGTCACATGGCTGTGTGCATTTGTAAAAAGACATCAAACTAAACTTTAAAAAGGTAAAGGTGGTCGGGTGCGGTGGCCCACGCCTGTAATCCCAACACTCTGGGAGGCTGAGGCGGGCGGATCATGAGGTCAGGAGATCAAAGTCATCCTGGCTAACATGGTGAAACCCCGTCTCTACTAAAAATACAAAAAATTTAGCTGAGCGTGGTGGCGCACGCCTGTAGTCCCAGCTACTCGGGAGGCTGAGGCAGGAGAATGGTGTGAACCAGGGAGGCAGTGCTTGCCGTAAGCTCATATCACCCCATTGCACTCCAGCCTGGGCAACAGAGTGAGACTCTGTAAAAAAAAAAAAAAAAAAAGAAAGAAAGAAAGAAAGAAAAAGAAAAATCTATCTACTCAATTCACAGAAAAGGCCTGGAAGTTTCAGAGGTATACAGAGGGAAAACGTGAGCCATAAGCTAGAAAAGAAAGTTTGTTATTTCTGTGCATAAAATATTAACACCTTGTTAATGAAATTATTAAGTAAAGCAATCTCTTTAAGAAATGAGACCTACACACATATAATCAATTGATTTTAAACATGTTCATTACCTCCCAAAGTTTCCTGCCGTCTCTTTATTATTACTTTTATTTTTTGTGGTAAGAACACTTATCCTAAGTTCTACCCTCTAATCAAATATAAGCATACATAGTATACTGTTAGCTATAGACACTACGTTGTCCAGTAGATCTCCAGAACTTATTTATCTTGCATAACTGGAACTTTGTACCTTTTGACCATGATTTCCACATACCCCTCACCCCTGTTTAGTGCTTTTTTGGTTCTATGTCAGAAATCTTTTTTCAAAAACATGTAGTCATGAAGACGTTTTCCAATATCATCTTCTAAAACGTTTTTGGTTTTCCCATTTAGATCTATAATCCACCTGGAATAGGTATTTTTATATCTTTTGTGAGATAGGATCATGTTTCCTGTCTATTGATTGATCGATCTGTCATCTATTTAGTGTCCATCTGTGCATGGGTCTGCTTCTATTGTGCTGCATTGGTCTATTGTTCTTGCACAGTCTCTTAATTACCATAGCTACATAAGTAAATCTAGACATCTAGTAGTACAGATGCTCTTGTCTTCTTTTTCTTTCTGGGATCTTCTTGACTTTTTGCGTCTCTATAGAAATTTTAGAATCAGCTTGCAAAATTTCACAAATGATCCTCTTTTACAGTGAGTCTTACAAAACATTTAACAGCCATTCAAGTTATTCTATAAAAGAGGGGATGTAGAAAAGTGCTGACTCATTTTATGAGGCTAGGGCAATTCTGATTCAAATTTCAATAGGATAATTTTTTTAAACTACACGCTTATTATACTTACAGATATGCATATGAAAATTCTAGTGAAATATTGGCTAGTTGAATCCAAGAATGATGAATTAGGTTTGAGTTCAGAAGTATATGATGGTTCAGCGTTGGAGAATCAGTGTAGTCTGTTATTGATACATTTTTGGAATAGGGAGAAAAATCCTATGATTACATCAATTGCTGTAGAAATAAACACTTGATAAAACTTCAGCCCTTCTTGTTAATAAAAACTATAATAAAATCAAAATGTAAAGGCATTTCCTTGACTTTATAAAGACAGTATATCACAAATTATTCAGCAAATATCATGTTAATGGGGAAACTGCCCTTCTCATTAAGATCTCATTAAGATTGTTACTAATTGACATAACACTGAAGGCTTGACCAATGCTATGATGTGAGAAAAAGAATTAAGAGTTATCAGGATTCGAAACGAAGAGATGAAATTGAAATTCTTTGCAGATGTTATGATTTTATGTATATAAGAAATATGTGGAATAAGCAGACTGTTAGAACTGTTGGGAGATAAGAATGATAGCTTTCATCTTTATCAGCAGTAACCAAGCAGAAAATGTAATTGGAAATTAGATACTACCTACAATAGGGGCTAAAGCTGTAAAGTTTCTAAGAAATAACCCTCAAAGAATGCAAAAAAAATATACAGATAAAACCTTGAAACTACTTAAAGGAATTATGACATGAGAGTGGGGAAAAACATAAATAAGACTCCCAAAGCACAAACCTTAGGATGAAAATTGATTACTACAAAATTATGAGGGTTTTTTTTTTTTTTTTTTTTTCTCACTTGAAGGGTATCACAAAGTTAACAGAAGATGGCAGATTGGGAAAGTTATCCATAATGTCTAAGTCCAAACATACGGAATATATAAACAAATCTTGCATAGGGATAAGACAGGAAACTCGATAGGCGAATGGACAAAGGATATGGCTAGGCATTTTATAGAAAGATAAGTCTGACTGGCTAACAAGTATATGAGAAGATGCAACTCAAAAAAGGCAAGTTTAAAATAAAAATTAGATTCCATATCAGAATAGCAAGTACAGTATTAGAAAATAGAAAATACTAAATTTTCGTGAGGATACAGCAAAATGAGAACTCTTGAACCAGCTTTCTAGAGTGTTAACTGGTAGGCCATTCGGAAAAGAATTCTGAAAAAGTTTAGTGAAATTCAATATCTATGTACCTATGACCCAGTATCTCATGCTTCATCTTTCCCAGAGAAATTTTACACATGTTCACAGGCGGACACTATTATTTGTTTATTGTGGCCTTATTTATGGTTAACATTTAGATTGCCTCCAGTTTTAACTATTAAGACAATATTGCTGGCCAGGCGCGGTGGCTCATGCCTGTAATCCCAGTACTTTGGGAGGCCGAGGTGGGTGGATAATCTGAGGTCAGGAGTTCAAGACTAGCCTGACCGACATGGAGAAACCCCATCTCTATTAAAAATACAAAATTAGTCAGGTGTAGTGGCGCATGCCTGTAGTCTCAGCTACTCGGGAGGCTGAGGCAGGAGAATCGCTTGAACCCGGGAGGGGGAGGTTGCAGTGAGCCGAGATTGCACCATTGCACTCCAGCCTGGGCAACAAGAGCAAAACTCTGTCTCAACAAACAAATAAACAAACTGCAAAAAAAAAAAAAAAAAAAAAAAAAAACAATATTGCTTTGAATATTCTTTTCTTTTCTTTTTTTTTTTTTTTTGAGACGGAGTCTCACTCTGTCGCCCAGGCTGGAGTGCAGTGGCCGGATCTCAGCTCACTGCAAGCTCCGCCTCCCGGGTTCATGCCATTCTCCTGCCTCAGCCTCCCAAGTAGCTGGGACTACAGGTGCCCGCCACCTCGCCCGGCTAGATTTTTGTATTTTTTAGTAGAGACGGGGTTTCACCACGTTAGCCAGGATGGTCTCGATCTCCTGACCTCGTGATCCACCCGTCTCGGCCTCCCAAAGTGCTGGGATTACAGGCTTGAGCCACCGCGCCCGGCCTGCTTTGAATATTCTTGTACATCTGTATACATGCCCGAGTTTTTCTGGTGGAATTGCTGAGTCATAGTTAATGTACATCTCCAACTTTAATAGCTGATCCCAATTGTTTTCCAAAGGGGTGATGCTCTTTAGCAGTGTCTAAGAGATGTGGTTTTGCTAGATTCTTGCCAGCACTTGAGACTGTCAAATTTACAAAATCTTGCCAATACAGTTGGTGTCAAATGGCATCACTGTATATTTTAATTTTAATTTTCCCAATTACTAAAAAGTTAAGCAGCATTTTTATAATTTACTGGCCATTTGTGCTTCATTCTATGAAGTGCTTTGTGGCAAAAAATATAACCTGTATGATATCAATCCTTTAAAATTAGTTGAATTTCATTTCATGGCCCAGAATGTGTTCAATTTTTTTTTTTCCCTCGAGGAAGAGTCTTGCTCTGTTGCCCAGACTGGAGTGCAGTGGCATGATCTTGGCTCACTGCAACATCTGCCTCCTGGGTTCCAGCAATTCTCCTGTCTCAGCCTCCTGAGTAGCTGGGATTACAGATGGCCACCACCACAACCAGCTAACTTTTGTATTTTTAGTAGAGACAGGGTCTCACCATGTTAGCCAGGCTGGTCTCGAACTCCTGACCTTGTGATCTGTCTGCCTTGGCCTCCCAAAGTGTGGGGATTATAGGCGTAAGTCACTGCACCCGGCCAAACGTGTTCAATTTTTATAAATTACCATTTCAGCTTGAAATGCTTCTCCACTCTTTGAGTAAAATGTTCTATATATGTCAACAGGTAAAGTTTGTTAACTGTATTGTTCAAATCTTCTATATCCTTACTGATATTTTTCTGCTTTACTGAGTGAGCTTTCAACCACTGAGGCATGTTAAAATCTTCAGTTTTACTGGTGTGTATATGTTTTTGCTTGTAATTCTTTTAAGTTTTACTTTATATAGCTGCAAGCTGTATTATTTAGAACTTAGTTTGGAATTTTATATCTGGATGGTGAATTTAACCTTTTTTCATTATTTAGTTTCATTGTCTTTTGCCTTAAAGTCTATTTTGTGTGATATTAATATAGTAATATCAGCTGTACTTTGTTCATATTATATATATATATATATATTTTAAACAACTTTTAATTTAGGTTCAGGGATACATGTGTGAGTTTGTTACATAGATAAACTCATGTCATAGGGGTCTGTTGTACAGATTATTTCATCACCCAGGTGCTAAGCCTAGTACCCAATAGTTATTTTCTTCTGATTCTCTCTAAAATATGTATCTATTTTCGTCCTTCTAGTTTCAACCATTTGTTATCCTTATGTCACAGGCTTCTTTTTAACATACCTCAATGGTGGATTTAAATTTTTTATTCAATCTGATAATTTTAACTTTTAAATAGGTTTATTTTCCCATTTGCATTTATTTATTGTACATTTATATTTATTTCCACATCTTAATTTATGTTTTTTATTTGCTCTACTTTTATATGTTTTTTCTTTAGCAATTTAGGATTTGTCAATCTGATGATTTGAGGCATTCAGTCTGGAAAATTCATCCATTACTTCTTTGAATATTGTTTCCTCAAAATTTCCCTATTCTGTCCTTCAGGAATTTCAATTTGACTTTTGTAGATATTTGCACTCTACCACATTTTTCATATTTTATATATGCTTATGTCTCTGTTCGGCATTATGCAAAATATTTTTATTTATCTTCCAGTTAATTAATTCTTTCTTATACTGTATCTATTCTTTTGTTTAACCACCCTTTGAATTTTTAATGAAAATTATTTTTTATTTCTAGAAGTTCTATTTGGTTATTTTTTCCAGATACTTCTCTTCATGTTTTATAGTCTCTTGTTCCTTATTCATATTTTAAATTCTCAAGCAGGTAGTTTCAGGGAACAGGAGTAGGGGACTGGAGAAAGTGAAACAAGGAAGAAGAGAAAGGCAACATGAGAGTGCCTTAGATGTTGTCCACTATGAGCAAGTGGAGCTTAATTTCATCAGGACCTTTTGAAGAGCTGATATCTCAGAATTGTCCACCAAGAATGTAAGATGAGACTTATGGATTAGCTTTCATATCCCATCAATCAAAGATTGCCCCAGGGATGACAACGTCCTTGTCCTTCCAGATAATACATGTATGAGTGCCAAATTATTTCTGAAGGCTTCCTAACTTCCTAACAGAGAAGAAATTCCTATTCTGAAGGCTTCCTAACTTCCTAACTTCCTAACAGAGAAGAAATAAGTGCAAGAAATAAGAGCAAGAAATAAGTGCAAAGCACTACCAGGTTATGCCTCTCATTCTCTACTGTATAATTGAACTACTTGATGTCTTTTGGGGTTTGATTCTTATGATTATCATTCCTATTGGCTCTACACTTATGGTGCTTTGTTTATTTGTGTGTTTTATTAGAGCTTATTCTGCTCTAAGCTTTTACTCTTTGCTAGTTTATCTGTGGGAATTGATGATTGATTTTAAGTTTGACTCCTTTATAGTAAATTTGCTTTTTGATTCTGCCAGGTGTCTGTCAACCTAATAATAGACAGAGAGAGATTCTCCAAAGACAGTGAGTTTATCTGGGAGTGTACAGAGTGTTTGGATGAACGGAGGCAAGATGGCACATTTCCGGGTTCTTCATCACCGGCTTTTACCCGTGTGTGCGAAAATGCAGCTGACGCCCGGGAAGGTGCAGATTAATCAGGCATGCACCAGGTGATGTCAATCCGAAGAGACCAAGATTTACCTGGTGGCACCTGCGGAGCGCCCCCCCTCCCCCGACATGCCCGTACCCTGCCTATTGCCCTTCCACTCCTAGAAAAGTCGCTCCCAGCAGATGCGCCGGGGGCGGGCTTTCTCAGCCCCCACTCTTGTCGGGACTGTATTAGAAACTCCGCCCCCCCCCCCACCCCCAGCTCCGGTCCCTGAAGCTAGATGACCAAAGAATAAATTTTTTGCTTTTAGCCTTGCCTACTCGCTGGTTCTTTTGTGCCCACTCTGGTGGTCTTAGAAAAACAAATCACAGAGAATTTGCAAATTTGGGGTATGTGGACTATGGGGACCAGAGTCATATCCAAAGTGGTTAAGGCAAGGGGAAGGTTTTAAAGGTAAAAGAGAAATACACGTAATTTGTTTTTGTTTTGAAACAAAGAGAACATTGGTTACTGGGGCTTATTTCAGGAGTGGAAGTCAGTTCATTAGTGGAGACAGTGTGTCAGATAAGTGTTCTTTTGCATCCCACTATCTGTCCTTGTGACACAGTAGCAAGCTGCAATTTTGAAAGTCCTTGGCAAAAGTTTTTGCTACAGGCATATGTGCATGAGAGCCCTCACTCAGTCGTATCATAGGCTCATGTATATGAGCCTCTCTTTTCTTAACCTCCTATTATATTTGGGTTTGACACAAGCTATTCCATCTTGATGCTGACAACTTTCACACATCTGAGTGCATTTCCACCAAAGAACCATTGTAAACCACATTCTTAACCTGAAATCCTGGGGGGAGTTTGGATTAGAAACCCAAATGAAAGTCTGTTTTGTTGTTATGAATTCTTTACATTGAGGTGTCTTATTAGACTCCCCGGCTTGGGCAAGCCCTAGACTTTGCCTTGTATCCCCATATGCTATGACCTTATGAAAAACAAAAGCCAGGGTCATCAAGGATCAGTGCATATCATTAGAGTGAAAACTGACTTCGGTGTTCAGCATGCCTCTCTGGGTCCACATTCCCATGTAATTTTAGGCATCTCAGTGTTCCTTACCTTCTTACCAGCTTATCAGCACATTAAAAAAAATTTTTTTCTTTTAATTTTATGCATCAATTTTGGGTGTTTTTAGTGGAAGGGTCAATCAGAGTAGGTTGTAATACTGCCTGAAATGAAAATATTCATTATTGTATTGTCAGAAAACTAATGAAATTCCTCATAATTCAGAAAGCCATCTCAAATTCATTATTAGCATCACACTATCGTCAGAGCACAGGTTGGCTAATCAGTTTGCCTAGGATGGAAACTTGGCTCTAATATTTACTAGCTGTGCAGTCACAGGTTAGTTAATCAGTCTCCCATTGTCTTGGTTTTCTCAGCAGAAAAATAGTACCTACTTCATAGGCTTGTGATGAGCATTTAGTACATTAATATATATAAAGCACCCAGATTCATGGAAAATATTAAGTGCTCTATATGTATTAGCTAGTATAATAATAATAATTATAATAAGAATCATTATTATTTTTTGAGATGGAGGCTTGTTCTGTCGCCCAGACTGGAGTGCAGTGGCGCGATCTCAGCTCACTGCAAGCTCTGCCTCCCGGGTTCACACCATTCTCCTGCCTCAGCCTCCTGAGGAGCTGGGACTAAAGGCGCCCGCCACCATGCCCGGCCAATTTTTTGTATTTTTAGTAGTGATGGGATTTCACCGGGTTAGCAAGGATGGTCTTGATCTCTTGACCTCGTGATCCACCCCCCTTGGCCTCCCAAAGTGCTGAGATTACAGGCGTGAGCCACCGCGCCAAGCCATTAGCTAGTATAATTCTTCTTCTTCTTCTTTCAAGGTTACCTTTGAGCCAATCTACTCTTTCATTGCCCTTTGATTGAACTAAGTGTATATTATTATTTCTCTTAAAACAATCCTCCAAGTGTTAGTAAGAGGAAGTCATTCTCAAATAACAACTAACCCATCTCTTAGGGAGAATTTTCAACCCTGCCCCCAACCAGACGCCACTCAGCAAGCTGCTCCCCCATTTGCTGTCTTCATTTCCTTATCTAATAGTTTGATAAGGTTGTCTGTGGGAGCAAAGGGACCCCAGCAGCACGACCCCAGTCAGGCACAGAACTCTCAACACTGCTATCCCACTCTATCCCCTTACCCGTTCCCCACCTCATTGTCCTAGCCAGTTTTGTGCTGCTATAACAATATCCGAGTCTGGATAATTTTTTTTTTTTTTTTTTTTTTTGAGACGGAGTCTCTCTCTGTCACCCAGGCTGGAGTACAGTAGCTCGATCTTGGTTCACTGCAAGCTCCACCTCCCGGGTTCACGCCATTCTCCTGCCTCAGCCTCCCGAGTAGCTGGGACTACAGGTGCCCACCACCACGCCCGGCTAATTTTTTGTATTTTTAGTAGAGACAGGGTTTCACCAGGTTAGCCAGGATGGTCTCGATCTCCTGACCTCGTGATCCACCTGTCTCGGCCTCCTAAAGTGCTAGGATTACAGGCGTGAGCCACCGCACCCAGCCGAGGCTGGATAATTTATAAAGAATATAAATTTATTTCTCACAGTTACAGGGGCAGGGAGATCAAGATCAAGGTGCTGGCAAGTTTGATGTCTGGTAAGGTCCTGGTCTCAGCTTCCAAGGTGATACCTTGAATGCTGTGTCCTCCACCAGTGGGGAAATGCTGTTCCTTACACGGCAGAAGAGCAGAAGGGGATGAACTCACCCTCAAAAGCCTTTTTTTTTTTTTCTTGAGACTGAGTCTTGCTCTGTTGCCCAGGCTAGACGTGATCTTGGCTCACTGCAACCTCTGCCTCCCGGGTTCAAGCAATTCTCTTTCCTCAGCCTCCCAAGTAGCTGGGATTTCAGGCACCTGCCACGGTACCTAGCTAATTTTTGTATTTTTAGTACAGACAGGATTTCACCATCTTGGCCAGGCTGGTTTTGAACTCCTGACCTCATGATTCACCTGCCTCGGCCTCCCAAAGGGCTGGGATTACGGGTGTGAGCCACCACGCCCAGCCAAAAGAGCTTTTATTGCAGCATTAATTCACTCACGAAGGCAGAGCCCACATGACTTAAACATTAGACCTCCAACCCTCAACACTGTTGCATAGCTGATTAAGTTTCCAATACGTGTTTTAGAGGGGACAAACTTCAAACTGTAGTACCCAGTAACCCTAACAATAGAATAAAACCTCTAATAATATGATTTAAAGCATTGGAAAGACTTTAAAACCTGAAACCATCAGATCGAAGTTTGAGTCTAACCATCTACCCACCTCTCAGTGTTGTTGTGAAAATTAAGCAAGGTAAAGTTCTTAAAGTTCTTGGTAACTGCAAAGCCCTACATTGATACAGGTATTATTAAGAGGTTGGAGACCATGTTTAAAAGATAGGAGGTGAGGCTGGGCATAGTAGTTCACATCTATAATCTCAGCACTTTGGGAGATTGAGGCAGGAGGATCACCTGAGGTCAGGAGTTTGAGACCAGGCTCAGCAACATAGCAAGACCCCAGTCTCTACAAAAAAAAAAAAATAATAATAATAAGTAAATTAGCCAGGGGTAGTGGCCCATGCCAGTCATCTTATCTATGCAAGAAGCTGAGGCAGGAGGATTGCTTGAACCCAGGACTTTGAGGCTGCCGTAAACTGTGCTCGCACCACAGCACTCCAGCCTGGGCAACACAGTGAGACCCTGCCTTAAAATGAATACATAAATAAAAAGCTAGGAGGTCATTAAAAACAACAACCCCAACCCTTTATTTTCATCTAGAAGAATCAAGCACACTGTTGATCAGTGCTTGTGAGGACAGTGGGTTATGCAACATGAAGCCTAGTTGCTGTAGCATCATTAAACATGAATTGACATCACCATACACAAGAGTGTGCTCCTCCACCAGACTAAATGCAGTGATCATTAACTTATGCGCAAGAGGCTAGAGTGTGTGTGTCAACACAGAGTTCAGCTGTATGTACTTATTCCACTAAGTACTTGTGACACACTATGTCAAGAGTTCAGAGGCTGAGTTTCACATAGGGCAGCATGACTCATTGGGATTATTAGGATCCTCCTGGAATCACTTCCCTGAGTTGATTGTCTTTGACAGATCAGTTTGCTTAGATTAAAAAGCAATTGCTGCTGTCTAGTCAAATTTAAACACTTTGGGTGGAAGAAGCTGAACTCTCACTCTGTCTAGTCTATAGAAACACCTTGATGTGAAAATTACATCGAATGTAGTGAAGAAAAAAACTGAGTTAGCAAGACTTCAGTGTATGGTTTTGTAATAACATAAGGACGCGTAAGTGCCAAACACAAGTGACCTCAGGCATATGTGAAGGAGGCAGGAGTACATTGCTTTTAATAGCAACTTGATCTGTGCCCAATGTACTGCTAAGTCAATAACAATGTTTGAGGTACTACTCTGTTCTATGTTCATGTAACACTGACCCGGAGTAGAATCTGGACAGAAAAGATTTGTCTTCTGGGAAGAACAATGAAAGGTATTTTGGAATCTAGCCATCTCCGTCTTTCCTCTTTCTGAATAGACTCGGGAAGTTGATAGAAGAAACAATAGCATCAAGGGGAATGAAATAGCAGTATGCTAAAGTCCAATTCCTGTTTTTAAAAAGCTGAGTGGAACATCCAGTTTAAGTGAAATTTAAGCCTAATGCCTGAAATTACATTCCCAGCCTGCATGAGCTGTAGATGAAATGGAAGCTGAGATGACATTAAGCTGACATCCAACTTATCTGCGGTGGATCAGCAAATAAATAGAGTTTTGAAACTAGTTGAGCAACATTTCATACATAGCCTCACTTTCATCACAGCCTTCTTTTATGTTTATGTTTCTTGATCTCTTTGACTGTGGAGGTTAACTGGGATGTTCAAAGTGGAGAAGATGAGAAGCTGGGTTTGTTAGGCTCCTCTCCTCTTAGTAGTAGATCCTCCAAGAGTGTAATCCTTACATAGACCAAGGCTACAGAAAGCATTGGTTATACAGAATTTTAATTGTAGTAAATTTGGTGCCCATTATCCTCACAACAAAGAGCATTGTTACCCTTTCCATCTGTTAGTATATTCATGGAGTTATGCAACCATCTCATGATTTCTAAGTCTAGAACATTGTAATCATCCAGAAGAAACCCAGGTATCTGTTAGTAGTCACTCCCATCCCCCTTTCCCCAGTCTTAGGCGACGACTAATCTACTTTCTGCCTCCATAGATGTGCTTATTGTGTACATTTCATTTGAGTGGAATAATATAAGATGTGCCTTTTTATACAAGTCTCTTTTACTTAGTGTAATGTTCTTATAACTCATCCATGTTTAGCAATGTAGCAGTACTTCATTTCTGTTGCTGAATAATTACACATTTATTGTATGAATTATAGAACATTTTATTTATCTACTTGCCAGCTAATAAAAATATGTATTATTTGGCTACTATGGATAATAGTGCAATGAACACTCATATACATGTTTTTGTGTAGAAGTTTGTTTTCATTTCTCTTGGGTATATACCTAAGAATGTAACTGTTGGTCATATATTAGTAGTAACTCTATATTTAACTTTTTTGAGCAATGACCAACTGTTTTCCAAAGGGCTAGAGCATTTTACATGTATGAGGGTTCCAATTTCTTCACATTTTTGTCAGCACTTATTATTATCTGTCTTTTTGATTATAGCCATCCTAGTGGGCATGAAATGTTATCTCACAGTGGGTTTGATTTGCATTCTCTCGTGGCTGATGAGGTTGGTTGTGTTAGTCCATTTGCATTGCTATAAAGAAATACCTGAGACTGGATAATTTATAAAGAAAAGAGGGTTATTTGGCTCAAGGTTCTGCAGGCTGTACATGAAGCATAGTGCTGGCATCTACTTCTGGTGAGGGCCTCAGGAAACTTACAATCATGGCAGAAGGCAAAGGAGAGCCAGTGTGTCACATGGCAAGAGATGGAGCAAGCAGGGGATCGGGGTATGGGGTGGGAAGGTGCCATGCTCTTGTAAGCAACCAGATCTCATGTGAACTTACCACTACTCATTACTGCAAGGAGGGTACCAAGCCATTCATGACAAATCCACCCTCAAGACCCAATACTACACATCAGGCCCCACCTCCAACACTGGGGATCACATTTCATCATGAGATTTGGAGGGGACAAATATCCAAACTATATCATTGGATGAATATCTTTTCATGTACTTGGTGGCCATTTTACATCTTTTTTTTTTGGAGAAATTTCTATTCAAATCCTTTGCCTGTTTTCAAGCTGAGTCGTTTT
This sequence comes from Piliocolobus tephrosceles, assembly GCF_002776525.5. Classification (NCBI taxonomy): domain Eukaryota; kingdom Metazoa; phylum Chordata; class Mammalia; order Primates; family Cercopithecidae; genus Piliocolobus; species Piliocolobus tephrosceles. Next base: position 67,472,679 of record NC_045438.1, read on the forward strand.
TATTATTGAGTTGAAAGAGCTCTTTATATATCTTCAATACCAGTTCTTTTATCAGATACATGATTTGCAAATATTTTCTATCATTCTGTGGTTGTCTTTTCACTATCTTGAAGATATTGGTTTTAGCATAAAAGCTTTAAAATTTGGTGTAGTCCAATTTATCTATATTTTCTTCTGTTGCTTATGCTTTTGGCATTATATCTAAGAAAACATTGTCAACCAAGGACAGAGATTTATATCTAAGTGTTCTTCTGAATTTTATAGTTTTAGCTCTTACATCTAGGCCTATAATTCACTTTGAGTTAATTTTTGTGTGTGGTTTAAGGAAGGAGTACAACTTCTTTTGCTTTCCATGTGGATATCCACTTGTCCCAGGACCATTTGTTGAATAGACTATTCTTTCCCCATAGAATCATCTTGACACCTTTGTTGAAAAATCAATTGGCCATAGATGTATGAGTTTATTTCTGGACTCTCAATTCTATTCCATTGATCTATATTCTTATCCTATTCCAGTCTTGTACTGTCTTGATTACTGTAGCCTTGTGGAAAATTTTGAAATCAGGAAGTGTGAGTTCATCAAAGTTGCTTTTCTTTGTGGAGTTTGTTTTGGTTATTCTAGGTCCCTTGCATTTTTTATATGAATTTTAGCATTATCTTGTCCATTTTTGCCAAAAATCTACTTGAGATTTGACACGAATTGCATTGAATTTGTAGATAAATTTGAGGACTATTGCCATCTTAACTAGAAACCCACAAATACAGGATGTCTTTCCATTTATTTAGATCTTCTTTATTTTAACAATGTTTTGTGGTTTTCAGTGTACAAGTGTTGCATTTCTTTTGTTAAGTTTATTCTTAAGTACTTTATTCTTTTTGATGCTATTTTAAATGGAATTTTTCCTTAATTTTACTTTCAGAATGCTTATTGCTAGTATATAAAAATAAATACAACCAATTTTTGTATGTTGATCTCAAGTCTTGCAAACTTATTGAACTCATTTGTTATTTCCAATAACTTTTTATGAATTCCTTAGGATTTTATCTACACAAGATCATATTATCTGTGAAGAGAAATAGTTTACTTCTTCTTTTCCAGTATGAATGTCTTATTTATTTTTCTTGCCTAATTGCCCTGGCTAGAACCTCCATTATGATGTTGAATAGAAGGGGTGAGAGTGGACATCCTATTCTTGGATGGAAATCCTCATCGATTCTTGCTCTTACGGGGAAAGCATTCAGTCTTTCATCAGTAAGTGTGATATTAACTGTAGGTTTTCATAAATGCTGTTTTTCAAGTTGAGGGAGATACCTCCCGCCATGGGTTGAATGTGTCCCCTCCCAAATTCACGTTGAAACTTAATTTCCATTGTAATGGTGTTAAGAGATGAAGCCTTTTGGAAAGTGGTTAAGTCATAAGGGCCTTGCCCTCATCAATGGATTAGTGCCTTATAAAAGGGTAGGGGGGATCTAGCTCAGCAGACCTTTTTGCCCTTCTACCTTCTACCATTTGAGGATACAGTGTTCACCTCTTCTGCCATGCCAGGATGCAGCAAGGAGGTCTTCAGCAGACACCGAATGCAGCCTTCCCAGCCTCCAGAACTGTGAGAAATAAATTTTTATTGTTTATAAATTGCCCAGTCTGTGGTACTTTATTATAGCAGCACAAATGGACTAAGACACCTTCTATTCCTAGTTTGCTAAGTGGTTTTATCCAGAAGGGGTGTTGGACTTTGTTAACACAATACTTTTACTATGTCTATTGAAATGATCATGAGGTCTTTGTCATTTATTCTATTTATATGGTTTATTACACTGATTTTTGTTTGCAAACAAACTCTGTTAACTTGCATTACTTGGATAAATCCCACTTGGTCATGGTGTATCATCCTTTTTATATGTTGCTGGGTAAGTTTGCTAGTATTTTGTAGATTTTCTAACTTATATTTACAAGGAATCTTGGCTTATAGTTTTCTTTTTTGTGATGCTTTTTGCCTGGTTCTGGTATCATAATAATACTGGACTCATATAATGAGTTGGGAAGTGTTCCCTCTTGTTCTATTTTTTTAGAAAACTGCAAAGAATTGGTATTGTTTAAATGAATGGTAGAATTCACTCCGAGAAGCTGTCTGGTCCTGAGTTTTTCTTCGTGGAAAAATTAAAATTAGTGACTTAAGCTTTTTACTGTTATAGCTTTACTCAGATTTTCTATATCTTCTTGAGTCTTGTTTTGTGTTTGCATTTTCTAGGAATTTTTCCATTTCATCTAAGTTGTCTAATTTATTGGTATATGATTTTTCATAGTATTCCTTTGTAAAACTTTTTATTTCTGTAAGATTGATAGTGATCTTTCTTTTTTTCCTGATTTTGGTAATTGGAGTCTTTCTTTTCTTTGTCAGTCTACACAAAGGTTACAGTAGTAATTTATCTGTAGGACTTTTATGTGTAGAGTTTGCTTTAATACAGGAATTAAACAAAAATTCCTGACGGCATTTTTTTCTGATTTCTTGGTCTTCCCAGGATGTAACTTCCCCCTTTTCTTTCTACCATGCTCATAAGGATTGCTTACTCCTTCCTTTTATCCCCCAGTTATGCCCATCCTTTTCTTTGTCCTTCAAGACACAATTTTGATCTCACATTCCAACATCTAATCAAACCAAGGGGTCTAATGAAGTACATTTCAATGTCTGTGTGTGTTTCTTTGATGTCTTTGCCAAATCTTGTGTAACACTACTGACTCCAGCCTTTTTATTTTAAATTATCCAATTCAGAAATTCACTTTACTTCATAGAAGTATTCTACGTTTCATGCTTGGGAAGTCTATTTTGTTCATGCCATTTGAATTCAAAGTTTAACAACAAACTTGCTGCATCATATTTAGACACTCAGGATTTTGTTCCTGGAAGGATTTTAGAGATTATCCAGGATTAAGCAGCAGCCACTCAGTACCAGTCAGTTGTTGCCAGATGGGAATGAGAACCCACTGTGACTAGATCTTCTCATTAAAACAAACAAACATAAATCTGTATATTCGTGGGAATCCTCCAAATTTTTAAATGAAAGCAATGAATTAAAAACTCTTAAAACTCTGCTAATGTCAAGGAGCCTGTTCTTTTAGTTTATTTGTATCCGGCTTTGTCTGCTAACGTCAAGAACCCTGTACTTTTAGTTTATTTGTATCCTGCTTTGTCTGCTAACGTCAAGGACCCTTTCTTTTAGTTTATTTGTATCCTGCTTTGTCTTCAGCATGCAGTGGAGTGGCGATGTTCCTGAAGAGTTTAGTTGAAGGAACTCTAGGAGATTATAGGTCTTGCTGTATCTTAAGAATGACATAAACAACAAAAAAGTTATTATCTTCAGTCTTTTAATATAAATAAATCTAGGCTATTTGGAACCAGATGGGTATTAAGAAGCTATGTGAGTGAACTGTCTTCCCTCCTTAGACTTTTGCACTTGATTAACCAGTCATTTATGAAGTTGGGTCTTCAAAGACACTTTATATTAGCCCTGGGAGTAGTCCCTTCTACTTAGCTAGAAATTGAAGTGATACTTTAAAATTAAACATCTGTTCTCCTATTCAGCTCAAGTTTTAAGGACTGGTGCCTTCTGGAAGTGGGGTGCCCATAAAGAAGCATCCTGGGCAATTTGACATTCAAAGAAAATGGCTTGGAAAACATGCCCACGAGGAGTCCAGCACCATTATTCGAGGCAAAGCTGTCAACATGTTTAAAGCCATCCTGGGAAGTGACTAGAGACACTCACATTTTTAAAACTGAGTGTTTTAAAACACATAGCTTCTTAATACCCATCTGGTTCCAAATAGCCTAGATTTATCTATATTAAAAGGCTGAAGATAATAACTTTTTTGTTGTTTATGTCATTCTTAAGATACAGCTATTTGTTTTGGAGATAGAGATAGAATATCCCTTTTGATCTTTTTCTTTTTCTCACTGGCTGATCTTGGGATTTGGTTTCTCTATTCAGAAAAAGAGCGTGGTTGAACATTTTGTTCTCTTAAGTTTTGAGCCCTTTACAGCTGACTGGCATAGTCCATAGTTTCCTGATACCTTTCTTAAGATTTCCTTCCTGAGGAAACTGTGTCTCACAGAGGAGGAATGACGCCTTTGACCACATCCTGCTGTTCTTGTGGCTGAGCAGCTTTTTTTCAGATCTCAGGGAAAGGCAAGGTGAAGTCACCTCCTAACACTTCTCTTTTTTCACTAGAAGCCTTTGAGCCAGCACAACTGTGCGTGTAAATACGTTTTGCCAAGTAAGGAGATCCATTTAAACAGGGCCCATTTAACGGGGAAAATGAAAATCTTGAACATTCAGCCTGGGAGATGACTGATGCTGGAGCACGCCAATAAATGTAGTATAAGAATCTCTCTATTGAAAAACCGAAGTGCTTTTACATCCTTGTCTGTGACTTCTGTTTTTAATTCATTTAGGCAATGTTGATTTTTTCCCTCTTAATGCATAGCAATTGAGCTGTACATTTTACATACCAGTAAGTGACTATGAGATGCTTTTGAAAATTAGCCACTAGCAAGTACGTTTCACATCTGAAGCAACATTTTGGCAGATGAACTCAGCTTAAAATTGGGACTGCCGTGAACAGTCCCAATTTCAGAATCAAGTTAATTCCATGTGGAACCCCACCAAACCTTTAGGCATTAAACGGAGCATGGTGTAAATCCTCGATATGTACATTGCACTTGATGAGATGGCTGGCCATCCTAATAAAAAGTGAGTCCAGAGGCTAGACATCTGGTATAGTTGTTTTTGCAAAATGGTTTGTCACATTGCAGCATGTAGAAAAATAATAACTGTCATTCTCTTTTGCCACCATTCCTCCCAGGAGTGTGTTTTTGTCTGCTCTCCTGTCAAAATTATGTTAAACAGTAAAAATAAAAAATATGCTCCATAGTTTTCCAAACTTATCTTTCTCAGTTGCTTGCTCTTAAGGAATGTGACTTATGACTTCTACTTTTAGGTGCTGCGGTTTCTTTCTTTCTCACACATATAAGTAAGATCTGCAGAAAGGGTAAAGGAAGAGGATGCATGTTTTTCAAATGCTGACTTTCTTGTACTACCTGCTTGTATTTAGGTCAAAGAACATGTTGTATTTCGTCCTTTTCTGAAAGTCACTTACTCCGCTTCATTTTGCTTTCCAGTTCTGGTTAATATTTATTATTTTGAAGTCTTAGTTTTATTTTTTTTAAACGTTGAGATCTGTGACTTCAAATTATTATTCATTTACCCATTATAAATATCTTTTTTTTTTTTTTTTTAAGACAGTCTAGCTCTGTCGCCAGGCTGGATGATAGTGGTACAATCTTGGCTCACTGCAACCTCTGCCTCCCGGGTTCAAGTGATTCTTGTGCCTCAGCCTCCCGAGTAGCTGGGATTACAGGTGTGCACCACCACGCCCAGGTAATTTTTGTATTTTTCATAGAGACAGGGCTTTGCCATGTTGGCTAGGCTGGTCTCGAACTCCTGGCCACGAGTGATCTGCCTGCTTGGGCCTCCCAAAGTGCTGGGACTACAAGCATGAGCCACTGCGCCCAGCCCCTTATAAATATCTTTTAAGTGTTTAATTTACTGGAGCATCAACATAATTAAATTGGTGAAGCTAATACGGCTTGTTTACCATGCATTCTAGCTTTGAGATGTTCTGAATGTGAAGTTAAATAGAATGTAATGATTTGATCCATATATCTCACCTCTTCAGTCCAAGGTCTGTAGGTGAGAAGTTAGAATGGGAAAGGGGTAGTGGTGTTTTTTCACCTCTCTTCTGTCTGGCAAACTTCTAACCCTTTCCCTTTGTACATTTGCCAAATCCTACTTGTCCTTCAAGCATCTTGATACACTGGTAGCATTAATTATGTATTCTACAACTCCTTACACTTGAGGCAAAATGAAAAGCTTCTTTCATGCAATGTTTCTTTAAATATAGGAAGTTTTAAATGGACATTTGGGGCCGTGCTTTCAATTACACTTTGAAAAGACTTTCCCCAAATTGCTACTGTCAAAGACAACCCTATGTCAAAAAAGAGAGGACAGAGCAATTTATATCAATGAAAAAAAATCTAAACTTTATTGAAATCACTATATTGTTCACCAACAAAAAGGTAGACTGTATTCTGAAGGCTTCTTCTAGAGACTGAGCTGCCATTTGGCTGAATTGCCCTGGCCTCACTGTGAGTGAATCTCTGCCCCTAAAATGAAATCTCTTCCTTACTTACGAGTAAGTAATACTTACGAGTATTTTTTTCCTGTGGTTATAAGTTTTTGTTCTTTCATAATAAATCTAGCCCAAAGACATTTCTTTACTGTAAATTTGCCTCCACAGAAGTGCCCGTAAACAGTATCTGCCTTCATTACCTGTGGTAGACCCAAGTTTGACCATTTTGTAGAGTAAGCATATGCACTAAGAATCAATATGTGTTTTATTAGCACCAAGAGACTCATCGGATTGATTTTTTTTTTCTTTTAACCTTTATGGGCAATTGCTATAAAAAGGTAAATTAAAAAGTTAACCATCTGCTACCTCACTTTTCATTTGAAATCTTTTATTTGATTACTCTTTCCAGGTAATCAATGCTTTCTATTTTGCTATTATACTAGGTAGTGAATGAAGGTGGTTTTAATTTATAGCTTTTATTTATCTTACAGTATTGTCAGAGTCACAATCTTTATGCTTCCTATTAGTAGTCTGGAAAATATTTCTTACTACATCGAAACAGAACAAAATTCAATTTAGAAATATAATTTCCTGCCATGGAGACACTTGATAACAGGGGGGAGATTAATGAAGCCCAGTGACAGAAACTTGATTTAAAGCAGGAGATTAATACTGCTTTATCAGCCTACACTGCAAGTGAATTGGCTCCTAAAGAAAAAAAAATCTGTTTGAAGTTGCTGAGTTGTCTGCTTGTCGGCTGGAAAAAGGTCCCTGGACATCTATTTTGTTATTGCCGAGTATTTGCTGCAAGCTTGTCCATTTGACAACATAGGAACAAACCTGCACACAACACCAGTCTTGCTTATTTTACAGTAGTAACATGTTTCTTATTATTCCTTTTGATCCCACAGGAAGCTTGGATGCTGTGGAGGTCAGCCTCTGAATTAAGGGGATTATATTCAGTAAATCATGTCAAAATTAACGAATAGAATTGCGCTGACACTTCAGTTTGGTTGGATTTAGGTAAAATGTTTAAATGGTATTTTTAATTGCAAAGCTCCTGCCCCTAAGTCCCATTAAAAATATTTTTTTTTCTATCCTTGACAGAAGTCATTAATTTCCTTTCCCAACTAGAAAAGTACGAATCTTCCGGAAGAACCTCAAGTAAATCTGAAGATTACCTTAATAGATTGAAACGCTCACTATATATGTTCTGAAACAAAATTTGGAGCTTAGAGAACTGTTAGAAATAAGTGCTAAAGGAAGTGGGTCCAAATTTTGAGTTTGATTCCGGGGAAATGAAAGCGTTTATATTGCTGGAATTAAATTTTCAAACTTGCTCTTGAGCTATGTGAATTTTTAACTTGATATTTGTCTGGAAAATAAAAAAGACATAGAAGGAGTTCCTCACCCAGCGGCTTCACAATAACGACCATGTGTCTTTTAAAAGCTAGGAATTTTAAATTAATAGTTGAGCTAGAAGTTTTAAATTAATAGCTTAGTTACCTTATTACTGAGGGAAAGAGAAATGTTTAACAACTTCTGCTTGGTTTTACTGACTTTGAAATTTTGTAGAAATGAACTGAAAATGTTTTTCATTAATTTTATTAAGTTCTGTAATGGAGTATTTTGCCAGAAGTCAGAATATCTAGATTTTGTTCTAGGACACTTAACAACTTTCTGGGTTCTTATGTCATTTTTAAACCACTTTCTATTTCCAAGAGAGCTGAAGGGTAATAATAATACTTATCTTACCACATCACACAGTTATTGAGAATATCAAATGAAATGATTTCTGCAAAATATTTAGACATAGAAAGGGCTATAGGAATATAAACAGTGTTACCTAAAATATCATTAGTATGTATAAACTACTTTAAATATGTTGCATTTGGGATTTTCTTAGGGGAAGATGAGTAATTTCACAGATATCTACCTTAATTTTATGTTGATGTGACTGAGACCATTAGTAGTTATTGGAATTGATCCACTGAAGGTTGCTTACATTTTAAAAAATATCTGGAGAATAACCTGTAGTGCATTTCTCCTTGGAACCAAATATGTGGAATAATTGAAATAAGAGAAATGTGGGGTCCATTTCATTTGCTCGCTGTGAGCTCTCAATACATGGAAAGCAGGAATGGTATGACTGAATAATACTGAAAATGACCAGCCTGGTGCACATGAGTTCTAAGGACTCCAGGCCAGATTCTTTGGGTGCTGCCCTGTCTGATGTCAGCTGTGTGACCTCTTTAGGCTTCAATAGCTTGTACACTTCGTTTGGTGCTTGAAAAAACATATAAGCCTGCAGGGAACATTAGGCCCTGTTAAAACTATTTTCCTGGCTTGCAGGCACATACCAAACTCCCAGGTAAAGCACATTAAAGTGGCTAAACATTCACTCAGAGGGGAAGGAGTTGCTTTCAGGAATTTAAAATCATTTCTAAGCCTTAGATTTCAGCAGAGGACGACCTAAAAACGTTTTTAATTTCAATGAACATGCATACGCTTTTCTTTCCTCTTGTTTCACTGATCCAGAGGGACCCTCAGCGAATATGCCCCTTTGACCTTTTCCTAGTCATGCAATTACCCTCATCCTGCTTTTTCTCTTTTGCACTTCCTTTCCCAAATGGCCTTTCTTTGGTGGGGTGGTTTAAATTGTGCAGCGCCTACTTCAGACATGGCCGCTTGGATTAACTTTAATCCTCCACTCTGACTTGGCTGGGACCTGACCATCAAGGGCACTGCCCTCTTGGGAGCCAGTCTGGGTTTTGCCTGAGGTTCACAGTAACCCCAAATATTTACAAACATTGCGTTTTCCATCCTTGGGAATGCAGTATGGAAGATTTTACTTTCTCTTTTGTTTTTCTTTTTTAACTCCCTCTTGCTGAGTGACATTTGGGAACAAGAGAACCAGGTATGAAGATTACCAACTGCAACAGCTCAGCAGCGGTTATGAGTTTGAGTTGGCAAGTCAGGCCCAGGAGACACAGTAGGCTTTAACCTAACACTACTTTTATTCAGCTTTCTGGAAGGAAACAAGGCAGGAGACACAGCAAAAAGATTTAGGATCGTCATCATGGGGAGGTGCACCAGTTACACTAGTGACAGCTTTCTTTTTTTTTTTCTGTCTTTTCTCCCACACATGGCCAAGGTGTGATAGCCAAGGTGTGTGGGGTAACCTTGTCACAGAGAGGCCAGCCCCCTTGCCCCACCAATGTTGTGTATGGTTTTCATCAAGCCCGAGGTCTGCATGCCAGCTTGCAGATCCCTCGACTTGGGTTTTTTTTTTTTTTTTCCACACAATAAGGAGGGAGAGACCCTCATTTATCTCAACTCTACTGTTTCCAGGGAAACAGGGCTATGCAAGCTGAGGTCATTCTCAAGCAGGCCCGCCTCAGCTGAGGCCTGACGTTAACCCTTTATTCATACTCAAGCCTACTGCTGTAGAAATGGTAGCATCACTATGTACAATGCTAATGCTCAGTCCATGTGCTAGTAGAATGTCTTTAATATCAACTTTATCGCTGTCTCTTTTCTAGGGCAATAAACGGAAAGGAAAAGGTTGAGATAGAGATCCATTCATCTATCCCTTCATCCAGCCATTCAACTCTCCGGTTACTGACTGTACGTTACATGCCTCACCTGAGTGTAGGGACTGAGGATGAAAAAATGGGCAGGATGCAGACCTGACTACTGAATGCTTCATAATCAGCAGGGCAACCTCTCTGCATGAGGGTTACTGTACTGCCAATCTCCAAGTTCCATATAAAACAGAGTGCTGTGAGAGCACAGAGAAGAAAGCAACTCATTTTTTGGCCAGCATTTTGTATCTTATAGACTTTATTCAGCATTTCCTTAACAAACATGTCCATATAGAATAGTAACTGATCTCCACAATGGTAACTCTGGGATATTGCAAGATCCTAGGGTGCCCTCCAAATCACTGAAAAAAGACGTTAGAGTTGTCTGTATTTTATTATATTCTACGCCATAAATATTAAAATAATTTTATATTCTCCCCAAGAACATTAACATAGTATTATGTGTCTAGGAAATGAATAATAAAGGTTTGTTGAATTAAGTCTAAATAATACCACTAGGGGCATTTCCTGATATTCAAGACATGTAGTTATGGACAAATAAATAAGATATACTTCAAATTCAAACTTTTGGAGGTTATATCTTCCAAGAGTTCATATCTACTGAGAAAAGATAACGTTATTTAAAAAATATGTTAAGGCTGGGGGCAGTGGCTCACACCTGTAATCCTAGTACTTTGGGAGGCCGAGGTGGGAGAATTGCTTGAGGTCAGGGGTTCAAGACCAGCCTGGACAACATAGCAAGACTCCATCTCTACAAAAACAAACAAATAAAAACATGTTAGATAAGTCCATTAATTGTTTTTCTGTAATAGGCTATGGGAGAGTAGTACTGAGACATGTTACATTTCCAACTTTGAAACAGACGTCAAGGGCGTAACTGCTCCCTTCTACAACACGGTTCTTGATGTCATCATCAGATGCAGTTCTAAGCTGAGGAAGCCATGGATCTGATCCAGTCATTCTGATTTCATTACATAGGATACTTGTTTGTGACATTCACATATATTTTTTCCTTTTATTATTTTCTCTGAATACAATACAAATTCATGAGTCTTTTGCCAGCTTTGGGGAGAATCCAAGTTTAATGTTAGCTGATAACATGATTAATATCCATGTTTAGTTTCAACAAAGGAAGGAGGATAAAATTAAAGAAATCAGCCAGAATGTAGGCCAAAAATAATTTAAATAAAATTTAAAATACCCTAAATTTAAGGTTATGCATTTCCAGAATCCAAGAGCTCACGAACCCATGGGAGTGTTAAGGGACTCCAACTAATCTGGAAAACAATTTTTCATTGCCTGTGGAGTGGAAAGTAGGCATAATATAAATAGTGCTATCATAACAAGACCGACAGCCTCATTTGACCATTTAAACCATATACATGTGTAACTTCATTAACAATAGATTATTTCAAAGAATGCTATTAATAGTTGCTTGCTTTTCATAATAATAATTACTCTTTACTGAAGACCTTCTGTCTGTTAGACATGGAGACAAACTTTTTTGAGACATTATTTGTAAGTTTTATATGACCCTGGAATTGAATTATTATCATCAACATTTACAGAGACAAAAACTACCCCTAAGAGAAGTTAAATGACTTTTCTAATACTACATCTATCTTGCTGTAAAGCTCACTCTCTGGCCAGGTGTGGTGGCTCATGTCTGTAATCTCAGCACTTTGGGAGGTCAAAGCAGGGGGACGGGGGTGGGGGGGATCACCTGAGGTCAGGAGTTCAAGACCAGCCTGACCAGGCCTGACCAGGCTGGTTCAAGACCAGCCTGATCAACATGGTGGAACCCTGTCTCTCCTAGGGTGTGGTGGGTGTAATCCCAGCTACTCTGGAGGCTGAGGCAGGAGAATCGCTTTAACTCGGGAGATGGAGGTTGCAGTGAGCCGAGATCATGCCGTTGTGCTCTAGCCTGTATGACATGAGTGAAACTCCGTCTCAAAGAAAAAATAAACATAAAAAATAAAATAAATAAATAAAGCTCACTCTCTGTCCTCCAGACCAGTCCTTATTCCTCTGAGGTAGTTCCCTAGGACCTAACTTAGGAACATGCCTTTTATGGGATTCCTGGGAACTGAGGCTCACTTAACTTTGCTGTGTGACATACATTCATGATGGTGGCAGCAATAACAGGATATTCTGAATTTGATCACAAGAAGTGACAACTTTGTTCTCTTCTCTTCTAGCAGCTGGAGGCATTTAGAGGGCTTTTCTGATGGCCACTGAAGGAGAGAGAGCCCTCAGATGTCAGGGGACTTCCCGGTAGAGAAAGATACTGAGTAGAACTGCAAGGGTGGATGGCAAGTGTCAACATGTGGATGAACTATGGCTTTTGATTCCCTTTTTTGGTGAGCTAGTTTCAGACTGCTGGGTTCTGTACAGGCAACTTCTAAGTAAACTAGAACTGACAGATAATACATATATAGCTAGGGCTGTAGCAACAGAAATCAATGCATTTCAAGTTCCACATAAGAGAAAGCAGTCAAGGTGTTTCAAGCCCTTTTGGAGTGATGAATGCAATTTACACAATAAGCAAGAAAACATGATTGGGACTAGATGGTGTAAGATCCCATCTAGGAAAAGGAAAATAAGTGTCTGATGGGGTGATGTTGCTAACCTTAGAAACCGCCGGCAAAATCAGCTTTGACAGTTATCAGAAAGACAAACACACACAAAACTTTGTGAATATAAGCCAAAGAAATGGAAAAATTCAGGGTGTGTGTTGAACCACATCACGCTCATAAAAGATAGGGCCCAGCCTGGAACGTGCAGTTGACTGCATTTGTTTCAAGCGAGTCTACCTTTCTTGCCTGATAGAAGTGGAACCAAATGACATCCAGGTCTAGAGACATATAAAGACATTTTATGCAAGTAGGGGGCAAGCGGACCCTGCATGTTTCCAGAGAACTTTTGCCATGTCACTGCCAAATCTTAGACTAGTAGCTAATCAGAATGGCACAGTCCTCTGATGGAAGGCCTTAGGGGGTACAAAATAAACACACTGAAGTTTTTTTTAATGACATCTCTTATAAAATAGGCCTCATGTATCCCCCAAACTGTAATGTGCTATAATAATCTAATAACAGAGTGATGGGAGTTGAGGGAGATGTCCCCCTGTGCCCTCCAAGACCAAACTCCCAACATTGGGGTAAATCCTTCCCTCTCCTCGTCTGCAGAGGGAGCTTTTCAAGGAGGCAGTAGCGTGTCCCTTGGGTTGAGCCTGGGCTTAGTAGAGAGACTCTGTGCGTAATTTTGGATCAGCATCCCTGCTCTGCTATTCTGTGACCTTGGGCAAATTACCTAACCTCTCTGAAGGAGAGTATCATCTGTTGTCAATGGGGATCATGTGATCCCCTCCTTCAGAGCATGACTGTGAGCATTCAGTGGGGTAATGCGTATGAAACACGCAGCAGAGCCTGCACACAGTCAGCACTCAATAGATGTTACCTTTATAAAGCTACATCTATTATTCTAAGCTTCCCTTCCTAACTTTTAAACTGGGCATGATACAAGCCCCCCGCCCCGACCATGGAGCTGTATGTGAGATTCAAGCTAGTGTAGGTGGGGAGTCTGGCTCATGATGAGCCCTTGATGAATGGTGGTCATTATTCCTTGGCCCTGTAAACCCTATCAGAGGTTAGAAATGCAAAAGGAAGCTGGGTGCCATGGCTTATGCCTGTAATCCCAGCACTTTGGGAGGCCAAGGCGGGTGGATCACTTGAGGTCAGTAGTTAGAGATTATGTTAGAGATGATGAAACACGGTCTCTACTAAAAATACAAAAATTAGACAGGCATGGTGGTGGGCACCTGTAATCCCAGCTACTTGGGAGGCAGAGGTTGCAGTGAGCCAAGATTGCACCACTGCACTCCAGCCTGGGCAACAGAGCGAGACTCCATCTCAAAAAAAGAAATGCAAAAGGATTCAGCAGTCTGAAGGTTGATCCCAGGACACACACAAACTGAATGAAGATGAATTAGGTGAATAAGGTTCCGTCTCTCTTCACTCTTTACCTCATTCAATTAGGCTCTTCACGTTGATGCAGCACTGGTTCATCTGGCTTCAGGTTCGGGCTCCACCCCAGGAGTGACTTGTTAAGACATGCTTGTTTCCTGGGTCCCAGGACTATGTGCTCTCCTAAACTATCTCGCGTTCTTGCTTAATAGCTAATAGCTGGAGAAAAATGGTCTAAAGAAATGTTTCCACCTGTCCTTACTTGCGCCTGTCTTGTTTACTGCACATAAAAGATTAAGAACTCATGGTTTAAAAAATCAAATCTGGTCTGACATAATCCCGTGTTCCAAATCACTATTGTTTTGTAAAAAATCAGCCTAAAACTTTAAGGCTTAGAACATTGACAACCTTTTTATTATCCTGCTGATCAGGACTTGGGAAGGGTTCAGGTGGGCAGGTCTGGCTCCGGGTTTCTCACGTGCTTGCAGTCAAACTGTGGCTGGAGTCTCAGTACTTCTCCATCTGGGCTCTTTGAATGCGAGTGCTCACAGGGGGGGCTTTAGCTCTCCAGCAGGAGTGTTCCAGAGAACCAGGAGGAAGCTGCATCGCCGTTTATGACATAGCCTCAGAAGCAGGACTGATTATATACTTCGTGGGCCCAAGGCAAGGTGAAAACGTGGGCCCCTCATTCAAAAATTCTTAAGAAGCTCGAGTGCAACAGCAGAGCATTAAACCAAGTGCAGGGCTCTTCTGAGCATGGGGCCTCTATGATTTCATAGGTCTCATGCCTATGAAAGTCACATGGTGTCACTCTAAACATACTTTATTGGTTTGCCAGTCACTAAAGTCAGATTCGAGGGGGAAGGGATGTAGAACCTACATTTAAAAAAAAATTAATTTTTGTTGATACATAGTAGGTATACACATTTATAGGGTACATGAGATATTTTGAGACAGGCATACAATGTGTAATAATCACATCAGGGTAAATGGGGTATCCATCACCTCAAGCATTTATCCTTTGTATTACAAACAGTTCAATTGTTTACTTATTTCAAGTGTGAAATTAAGTTATTTTTTACTATTGTCACCCTGATGTGCTGTTAAATACTAGATCTTTTTTATTCTATTTTTTGAATCCATTAACCATTCCCACTTCCCCCTCTTCCCACCACCCTATTACCCTTCCCAGCCTCTGGTAACCATCATTCTACTCCCTATCTCCATGCATTGAATTATTTTACTTTTTAGCTCCCCAAAATACATGAGAAAATGTGAAGTTTATCCCTCTATGTTTGTCTTACTCCACTCAACATAATGACCTCCAGTTCCATCCATGTTGTTGCAAATGACAGAATCTCTTTTTATTTATTTATTCATTTTTTTGTGACTGAATAGTGCTCCATTGTGTATATGGAACACATTCTCCCCATCCATTCATTTGTTGATGGACATTTAGGTTACTTCCAAATCTTGGCTATTATAAACGGAGCTGCTACAAACATGGGTGTGCAGATAATCTCTTTGATATACTGATTTCCTTTCTTTTGGGTATATAGCTAGCAGTGGGATTGCTGGATTAGATGGTAGCCCTATCTTTAGTTTGCGGAACCCCTAAATTGTTCTCTATAGTGCTTGTGCTAATTTACAATCCCACCAACAGAGTACGAAGAGAACTCGCCTTTTGCAGACAGCAGTATCGAATAATTTGCAGAGATGTATTACAATCTTCACATCCAGTTTCCTGTGATGCCGCTTCTCTTTTACTTTTCTGTCTTTTGCTGATCATCCTCTGTTTTACATTAATTCTTGCTGCCTGTGGCTCATCATTTCCTCATACAGTCAGCCCTCCCTATCTGCAGGTTCTATATCCTCAGATTCCACATCCTCTGATACAACCAACTACTGATGGAAAGTATTTTGGAAAGAAAAAAACCGATATAACAATAAAAATAATACAAATAAAAAACAACATAATATAACAACTATTTTCGTGGCCTTTACATTGTTTCAGGTATTATAAGTAATTTAGAGAACGTGCATAGATTATATGCAAACACTATGCCATTTTATACCAGGGATTTGAGCATCTGTGGATTTCAATATCCTTGGCGGTTCCTGGATCCAGTCCCTCGAGAAGACAGAGGGATGACTTTATTAGCGTCCTTAGTACTAATCTGCACATTTTTTTTTTAGTTTTCATATTCGATTCATTAAATAGCAAGCCTTTAACAACTTTATGGAAATAGGACTCTCTAATTTCCTTGACAAAATGCTTCCCACCTACCTGGAAAAGGCTTGTCAGAGTTTTCTGCCTTTCACTGAGCTCTCTGCTCCAAGGCCAGCTGCCTCTGGGCTGTGTCCCTTTGTGTTTAACATCTGCCAGTAGAGAGGGAGGGGTTGAATTCATTGAATTACTCAAAGAGAAAGAATAACTTCTTTATTGGGGTTCAAACTGAAAAGAAAAAATGTATGCGTTCTGCCCCCACCCCAGCGCGCGTGCAAACACACACACACACACACACACACACCACCCTTTGGACAGATGTGTGAACAGTGCTCTCTACTTGGACACATTGATCATCTTTGTCTGCTGCAGCTGAGGGGTCTATTTAATCTTCATTGTCATATGACCTTCATTAAGATTTTCCAGATTATTTTCTTCCACCCAGGTTACTGAGTTTCTAACTTCTTAAAAATTAATTAGATATTAACTAGCTTGTTTATGTCACTTTAAGTTTGCATGGCATTAAATTCTTAGAAATTAATTAGATGTTGATTAGCACGTTTATGTCACTTTAAGTTTATGCAATACTTTCAGCTATAATACCCAATTGCAACCTCAAAAGAAACCCCTGTCTTATTTGTCCCTATTGATAGTTGAGAAACTAGAGGTTCAAAAGTGTAAGTGCCCTTTTCAAGATCACACAGCTTTTAAGACATGGAACTGGGAACTAAAGCATGTCTTCTAACTCCAAGTACCTACTGTGCATATGCACTGTATCATGCTAGTGCTACTGCATTTCAGTGCAAACTTCTTCATTATTTGTGTCAACAAGGCTCAGTGGTGCTGACAACGGATAATCTGCCCGAATATTTCAAGGCCTTACTTAACATTTTTTCTTTCTTAATTTTTTGATAGATAATATGTGAACATGATAAAAAATTAGAAAAATATAAGTTTTCCTCCATCCTTGATCCTAAAATGTACATATATAGCTGTATACATATATGCCTAATATACATGCAAATGGTAAAATACTGTATGTTTTGTTCTACACCTTGATTTGTTTCACATAACGGTATAACTTGGAGCTCATTCAGCACACCTAGAGCTATCTCACTCCTGTTAATGACTGTAGAATCTTTTCTTTCTTTCTTCCCTTCCTCTTCCCTACCTCCTTTCCTCCCTCCCTCCCTTCCTTCCTTTCCTTCCTCCCTTCCTAGCTTCCTCCTTTCTTTCACTCCCTTCCTTCCCCTCCTTCTCCCCCTTCCCCTCCTCCTCCTCTAATTTTTAAGAAGTTAGAAATTCAGTGGCCTGGGTGGAAGAAAATAATCTGGAAAATCTTAATGAAGGCCATATGACAATGAAGATTAAATAGACCCTTCAGCTTTCCCTTCCTCCCTCCCCTACCTCTCTTTTCCTTTCCTTTCTTTTCTTTTCTTTCAAGACAGGGTCTTGTTCTGTCACCCAGGATGGAGTGTACTGGTGTGATCATAATAGCTCACCGCCCCCTCAAATTCCTGTGCTCAAGAGATCCTCCCGCCTTGGCCTCCTAAAGTGCTGGGACTACAGGCATGCACCACCTCGCCTGGCTACTCTTCAAATATTTTGTAGAGATGGGGTCTTATTTTTTTGCCCATGCTGGTCTTGAACTCCTCATCGGGCTCCCAAAGTTCTGGGATTACAGGCCACCATGCCTGACCAAGATTATTTCGTTGCATGTATGTGCTATCACTTACTTAATCAGTCTCCAACTGAAGGATATTTGATTTGTATTATTTTATATTATCAAAAAATATTGCATTAATTTCCCTTTTTTGTATACATGTGAAAATATTTTTATTAGATATACTAGGATCAGAATATGTATATGGAAAGGTTTCAGAGATATTTAATTTTGATGTAAGTAGAATTTGTGGGTCAAAAATATGTACCTTTATATTTTTGACAGATACTCCCAAATTTCCTTGTATAAAGATTGTTCTAATCACCTTCTCACCAACATTGTGTAAGAGCCCTTGTTTCACTTTTCTAATATGTAATCACATTTTTGTTTTTCACCAGTGTGATAGTTAAAAATGGTATCTTATAGTGTTTTTTGAGTTTCACTTATTTTGAGTAAGGTTGACTACTTTCTAATATGCTGGAAAGCCATTTGTATTTCACTTTTGTGAGTTACTGTTTTTACCCATTTTTTTCTTTTGTATTGTTGATATTTTCTTATCGATTTGTTGGAATATTTTTATACATTGCAAATAATTTTTGCTTTTTGTTATATGTAAGCTGGAGAAAGAGCATTTTCAGGCAGAAGAAATAGCAAATGAAAATATCTTGAGGCATACAAGAAGAAAAGAAATAACCACAGGGTGATTTTTCTCCATGTTGTGGTTTCTTTACATGTAGAAATTAACAATATTGTATAGTCAAATTCATTTTTTTAAATATTACAGTAGATTCTACATGGTTTCAAGACCACCTGATTTTGAGGTTGTAAAAATTTATCCCATGTTTCCTTTTAGCAATTTTAATGGCTTCATTTTGTATGTTGAAATCTATCTATCCATCAATAACTTATTTTTTGTGAAAGGTCAAAAGTCAAAATGTGTTTCCCTCAGATGGCTATTCAGTTTTTCTGACGATTATTGGACAATCCATCTTTTACCTACTGATTTGAAATGACACTTTGATTATATCTTAAATTCCTGCATGTATTTTAGTCCATTCCAGGACTCCCTGTTGTGCTCTATTGTTCTGTTCTTCCAGGCATAATATCATATTGTTTTAATTAGTATAGCTTTATAACATCTTTTGCTCTCTACTTGGACTTACCTTCTCATTACTCACTTTTCTCAGAATATTCTTGACTGTTCATTTTTCCATATTAAACTTAGAGCTCATTTTTCCATGTTAATCTTAGAATCAGCTGGTTTCATTCTAAATATTCCTGTTGGTGCCTTTATTGAGATAACTTTGAATGGACATGTTTAATTTAATATTGAGTCTTACTAGTTATTCCTCTGAATTTTAAGATGAGTTTTCTTGAAGTCAACAACTATATGAGGACAAGCATTAATACTATTCTCATTTTACAGAGGCAGCAGAAATCTTCTGAGAGGTTGAAAACATTTCTTATTCCTCAAGTTCACAAAACTGACAAGTCTTGGAAAGGGCCTAGGCCCAGATGGTCTCCCTTATACGCTTGATCTTCCATCTACTCAGTCTCATCTATGCCCTTATGACAGGGAGAGGCAGCTCCTGGAAACCGATGACACATCTGTTGTGGCATGCAGTCAGACAAACCAGCATGGGGTGGCAAAATAGCATGGGCTTTGTGCCTAGCAAGATCCCAGTTTCCTTCATGACTTTGTTATTTCCTATCTGTGAGACCTTGCAGAAACTGTTTCTTAGACAGTACTTGATTTGCAGAGGATTAGGAGACTATGCCCTACCTAATACTTGGCACTTGGAGGCACTCAATCAATGGTATGTTCCCCAGACCCCTTCAGAAAGGTGTTAAATTCTTTTCCCATGTGACACTGATCTTAGTGATCCCTTTGTAATGTTAAGCTTACCAGACTGGTGATTTTCCCTTACAGATGAAGTTTCAGGCTACATAATAAGGGGATAATCTTTAGGCCACATAGGGAAAGGGGCTCTGCTTAGGGTGGCACGTGGCCTTGCTCTCCACAGCTTCCCCACTCAGCTGTGCTAAGGCCTCTTGTCTGCCCCTTTAGGATCCTTTTTGGGGGTCTTCATTGGAGGCTTTCCCCTGCTCCCCCACCCTTTCTCTAGGGATAATTTTTAATAGAAAACAGCCATTTAAAATGAATCCACTTAGAATAGGGACCAAAACTTTATAGTAAATAGTGAAAACTGTCTAAATTGGTTATTGGTTGTCTTGGAAAATAAAACTAAAAATTATAAAAAGTTCTCTTTTTGGGATAAAATTAACACAATAATTACACGTTTAGAGTGAACAGAGAATGAATCATGATTGATTCATTTTTGGTATAAAATGTTTCAAAGATAATTGTATGATTATATATATTTATATCACATTTTTGCATCACAAGGAAAAAGTTGAGCACTTCATTAGTTTTCCTAAGGGTCTCTCTTCATCAGGAGGAATTTCAGTAACACTGGCTTTGCTGGATTGAAGAGTTCCGTCTCTGCAGGAGGCTCATTTGTCAATGGCTTTGCTTGTAATTCCAGCGACTCTCACCCATAACTTTGGTCAACTTTATGAATTCATTCACCTTTTGCAAGTTTGGCAATTTCACATTGCAGTTGTGTTGCATGAATTTGTACTGATTTTTTAAATGAAGTTTGTGGCATGTGAGAGCCAGTGTAGTAAACTGAAATAATTGTCCCCCAGTCATGTCCATGTTCTAGTTCCTGGAACTGGTGAATGTTACCTTATAGACAAAGGGGACTTTGCAGATATGATTAAATTAATGATCTTGAGATCTTAAGGATCTTATCCTGGATTATCCAGGTGGGTCTGATGTAACACAAAGGTTCTTAGAAGAGGGGCACAGGAGATCAGAATGAATAGTAGGACATGTGTTCATAAAAGCAAGAGATTGAAATGAGAGATCAGAAGAGACTGGAATTTCCCATCAGCCAGGAAAAGCCCACAGCCTCTAGAAGTTAGAAGAAACAAGGAACAGATTCTCTCCTGGAACTTTCAGAAAGAACAAACTCTGCCAATCCCTTCATCTTAGGCCTAGAATTCTTTCCGGACTTCTGACCTTCGGAACTGTAAGAGAATAAATTTGTGTGGCCTTAGACCACTGACTAAGTTTGTCTAATTTGTCTCAGCAACAATATGGAACTAATACTGTCAAATAGTAACCAAAGTTCTGATGAGAGCACGGGATTGAATAAATCTTGTCATGAGGAGTGTCAGTCCATACTGAATACTTTAATGACTTTGTCTTCTTCATATAGCCTATTGTGATGTATGTGTCTGTAGGTGTACACGTGTGTGTGTGTGTGTGTACAAAGGAAAAGTAATATTCAAAGGGCAATTGGTATAAACTTTTCCTTTCTTCTGTCTTATCAGGAGTGGGGATTCTTCCTCACAGAATGTATCCAGTTAGGGAAATGGTTGAAGACAAAAACTGAAGAAGCCACGGAAGACTGGTGATTGCACTTAAGAAACAGCCTGAAACTATCTGAGGTCTGAAGGAAGATGCTGACAGGTTAGTGAGACGTCCAGACAAGTGATGCTAGAATATTTTCAGAGACAGAGAATGAGAATAGGTGCAGCTGCGCCAAGAGGGAGGACTCTGGGGTGGGAGGGGCGGGGGAGCAGAGAGAAGTCAGGAGGATTTTAGAAAGTTTTACTGTGTGTTGTGTACTGTAACTTATACCTCTGCTGCTGCCCAACCAGCCCCCGCTTCATGGAAATCTTTAATAACAATCCAGGGTTAGACTTTTGTTTATTTTTAAAAATAGCTCTGGAGTGCAGCTGGTCCTAAAGTAGGAGGAGGCACAATTTTATCTGGATGGCATGTTATCAAAAACTTTTATTATTTCTTACCAGAGGCTTCTCAGCCTGGTCTCTCTGACCTATAATCTAGGCTGGGACCCAGAATGCGTGCAGCTCTGGTCTTTAGCATTTTGAGTGAAGCCTTCTTGTTGGCTGTCTTCTTACAGGCTGCCTTCATGGCAATTTGTTCTTTCTGAGCAGCTGCTTTGTGGGAAAGGCCTTCGAGAGAGAAGCCTTTTTAACCTCAGCTTTATGCTTCTGTTTCTCATTTTCTCTGCTTTTCTGAACTTGTAACAAACATCTGTCATTTTGGAACTCCTTTCTCTGGCTACAATCTTTTTGGTTTATCTTGTAACTGACTGTTTTGGATGGATACTCCCTTCTGGGGCAGCTTCTATACTGTTTGATGAGCACCGTGTGGAGATTTGCGAGTAAAGTCAATGAACTGTGTATGTTTGCACACCAAAAGCTCACATCATTATACTACTTCATACACCATCAACCGAGGTTCAGTTCTGATCAATAATAATGATGATTGCAACCAGTCTCCCAGCATGTAGCCCACAGGAAATGCACACTCCCCGGCCAGCTTCCATATAGTGTTCGGTGACTTCCAGCCTGAAGCACTGGAGGCTTCTGTGCAGTTTCAGTTACATGTTTCCTTTACTGTGTCCCTGCCTT
This sequence comes from Piliocolobus tephrosceles, assembly GCF_002776525.5. Lineage (NCBI taxonomy): Eukaryota > Metazoa > Chordata > Mammalia > Primates > Cercopithecidae > Piliocolobus > Piliocolobus tephrosceles. The sequence goes on from NC_045438.1 coordinate 67,494,832, forward strand.
GGCCCCAGAGAGAATTAAATATGCTTTTCGACTTTGAAATATCCTCTGCATGTTATCGGGCTTGTGGGTTCTGCTTGAAATTATCCTAAAATGTGCTTTGTGATTTGAGTGGTTTAATTTTATTACTACTTTTTCCCCAACTGAAGTTCGGCTGAATGATTAACAGTTGGCTAGAGAGGTCATTCAGGAGGCACAACTCACTGGGAATTCCACTGCAGAGCCTCACGTGTTCAGCTTTCCATTCCAGCAACGACTTCCTCCCTGGAAAGAGGGGCTCTGTCTATGTATTTATGATCTGAGCGGATCAAGTCAGGGAGAACATAATGGGATTCATTTTTCTCTGGGGTCTGAAAGTCCTGCACTGCAGTGTCCATATGGACCATTTTGCATTGCCAGTGCTCCATGAAATGTGGCTGAGTCCAAAGAGCTGGGGCCTCCAACTGGCCCGTGTACCAGGAGGCAGTCACGTGGTGTGGCTGGTGTATGGAAGTTTTATGGCTTTGAGAGTATAATTAAGTCCTGAGTGATGACTGCAGAAAACTAATAGCTCTGGAAGCGCAAAATAAGGAGTCTTTAGCATAAACGAAAAGCAAGGACTTGTTTCAGGAAATTTTTGACAAAGGTGAAACAAATGGACAAGCCTGAGTTACTTTTTTTTTTTTTTTAATAGATTTGGTGAGCAGAGGAATCTGTCACCCAACAGAATCATTTACTAAGCAAAGATGAAAATTCTTAGATAAATATCTATGTTTTGCCTGATGGCTGGCATGCTAGGATTATTTTGACAGAAAGTAAATAGCAGGGTAATATGTGTGACTTGAGAGAAAAAAATTTGGGTCAACTCATGTTATTCTGTGAAAAGATCCAATCAATTTCACTCCCATTGCCAGAGGAAGAAGTTATGTAGCCACATTGGGTAAGGCTCACAAATTACTCTACAATCAAGAAGTAAATGATACCTAAACCCTACAAATTAAATTTTTATTAAGAAATTCATCTCTGCTTACCTCAGGGTTTATAAAATCTTTTAGAGCTTGTAGAGAAAGGCAATATATCTCAATGTACAAAACCAGATTGATTGGGGTGAGGAATTTTAATTCTTAGGGTCAGGAATATGCCTCACCTTTTAAAACAGGCTTAATGAGAAAGGAGCAGACAAATGTTGCTTTAAAAGCGATTCTAATTCTTCTTGTGTTGTCTTTTATCTATATTACCACTCCTGTTGCTAGTTTCATGTACTTTACAAATTGGGATTAATGGCTTTTTTTTTGCATAAGAGTTTCAAGGTCACGATTTCATAAATTGAGTAAATAAATAAATCCCTCTCTATCATGGACTTTCTGTGTACTTAACATTTATATATTTATTACTTTCTGCATTCATAAGATGCCAGTACTGCTATTAATAAAATTTGTATTTCCTGTACCAGGGCTTGTTGTTTAATCAAAAAATATAAGTGGCAAGGCTTAGCATAACATTTTTCAAAGATGAACAAGTGAAAATGTTTATTCTGCTTTGCGCTGCCCATTGTCAGATTCTCTTCTATAAGAATGGATGATAAAAATAACAGCTACAGTTTGAGAAATTATGTGAAAGGTATTTTGCTTGTAGGTGCTCATTTAAGAAAGGTATTATTATTCCTATTTTATGGTGAAGGAAACTGAGATTGAGAGAGTTTAAGGAACTTGTCTGTGTAATTAAGGGTAGTTTCAGAGCCAAATTTTGAATGCTGGGCTGTGTTGACTCTGAAAGCCTGTCTCTTTCTACAATTTCCCATCATATTTCAAAAACCACATCCCTTTTGATCTATGATTTAGGTCATATCTCCCTTTACAGCTCTTTCCCTTGACCCCTTCCCTGACCTCTACCAGTTACAGAGGTCTGTGTCATGGAGCATTGTTGAGCAAGAGTTTCTGATGTGGCATCAGTCAGGGTAGGCTGGATTATGCTGTGGTATAAGCAACCCTAATATCTCAGTGGTTTGAGATAGCAGAGACTTATTGCCTGTCATTTGTCCAAACTACATGTCCAACTTGGAAGTGTCTCTGATTTGGAATTTCCCTGGGATCAGGCTGTTGGAGCCTCCAACATATGGTACATTGCTGGACCCTGTGACAGGGTGAGGGAACAGGGTCAATCAGGCATGGGCTCTTCAAGGCTTCTGATGGGAAGTGACACATGGACTTCCTCTCTGATGTCCTTGTCCGGAGCATTTCACTTGACACCACCTAACTTCACAGGGGCAGGCATGGTACTACCGTATCTCCAGAAGGGAGGGAACAAGCAGTGTCAGTGAATGGCACACTACTATGTATATTCAAAATAAAGCTATGTTGATCTTAAAATAAATACATGTTAGCTTTAAAAAATGGCAATACATAATAGTTACAATTTAAAAAGTTCCCTAGACCCATTTCTAAGGACCAGAAAAGACATGACTGCTCCAGAGATTGTTCTAATTCGATAACCTACATTAACGACTTCCTTGTAGCAGAACTGAGAGGTGACATGTTTTCCTTCTCTAAAAAGGCACTATTTATAACGACTTGTTTGTTAGCTGGATTTTAAGGAAGAGATAGAGGTAAATTTAAAAGTAACAAGCACAGATGTGTTGCAAAAATAATTGAAAGGACAGAAAAATTTTCCTAGTTCATCTGGGCTTCTCCCCAAGGGTTCCCATTTATATAATCCATGTAAGACTGAAAACTGGAATTTAGTGTTTAATTCAAATGAGATAGATCGCTAGGTACCTTCTTCTAGATTGTTTTTGTAAAATAGGAAGGTGTAAATTAACTCTCAGGTGTCAATTTGAACGAGCCCATGAGGCAAATGACAGGAAGATTGGTTAGAGAAATTTCTCCAGCAGAGAGGACTACGTTGGTTGGGGCTCAGAGGCAAGAGAAACCTTAGCTGTCCTAAATAAAAATTCTATGCAGTGATTGCAATTAATAGTCTATCACATGAAAATAGAATGAAATCACCTGGAACTCTGTCCTGTAGTTGAGTTCAGAATTTGTGATTTTTAACTTTGGCATTTTAATTTTGTGCTGCTTTCAACAAAAGCTAAGCATAGCAATTCCACAAAGGCATAATATAACTACTGGAGCTCTTAGCTTTTACCTTGCAGTGTCTGGCAATGCTCTTGCATGCTCTGTGAAAGATGCAATCACACAATCAAAGTAATATTTTCCCTGAGGTTCCCTGGGGCAGACTGGTTCTGCAATTTTCCAGTAATTGTTTTAGAAGGACAGCCTGGATTTGGTTTTACTATTAGATCTTTCCCCCTGGATTCTCCACACTGTGGGTCCTGGCTTATCTGCTGCCAGTCTCACTAAGTACCGGAGATTGGGGTGGAATGGCGTGTACCATTAATTATCCAGTGGGATTTGGTGGTTCTCTGAATGGACTCCCTAATCCACAAATCCCCACTATCTGTGCAGGCTGGAACATAAGTATCTTTCCGAAGTAGGTGATAAGGTTAAAGAATTCTTGGGCATCTGGATTCTGTGGCATGAGGAGTGAGTTGCTCTTTAAGATTAATATACTTTCTTTCGAGTTCACAACCCCAGAAATAACTAAGGTTTGTGCTTATAGATCTTTTTTTCCCTTTTATTTATCAGCCTCCATAGCAAACCTTGAAGTTGATAAGCCACATACCATTGCTACGATTATTCGTTTTTCCTTCCATTTCATAGGTAAGAAAATAAATGGAGGCTCTGGGTGTTTGGCCAAGTCAAAAAGCTACAAAATGCTAGAATCTGGCTTTTCAGACTCCAAGTCCTGGGCTCTTTTCTTATACAATGCTTGCTAGTATTCTGGCCATGAGGTTTAATAACACGGGAACAATAATAATAATAATCCAGTGTCCCCTCCCTTCATTGTCCCCAGAGTTTACCAGTGGTTACAACCGACCCGGACTTCCTGTGAGGCGCCGCTGGTGGTCTGGTGCCCTCTGCTGGTAAAGCCGCCTGGCTTTCTTGTTGCTTGGTTTCCTCTGCATTTTTATCTCCATCTTCCTGGCGCAACATCTTTCAGCAGAGTGTGCCGTTCTTATACGAAGGTAAGAAGCCATTCTGCTGGGCACCTTACTTGAAGAAAAACTCAGAGAGAATCAAAGAAAGCAGGACTTGGCATTTCTTCAACAGTATACCCCTGTGTGTGAACGCTGCCTTTTCCCTGCCATCCGCTGAGGGGGAACTTTCAGGTACTCAGTTCCCAATGTGGCCCTTGCCCCCCTCAGCTCTGGCATTCTTTTAATTCCCTTTGAAAGAGTGTACATTCTTCTCCAGAACACACAAGGGGAGGCAGCCAAGAAGAAGAGAAGTCTGGGAGACCTGGAAGAAGTTAGGCAGGAGCGCCTCATCCTCAGGGAGCCAAGATGGAGACGACCCATGATTCGACCCTAGAAAGGCAGTTCAGCTTCTGCAGAGTGGTAGTGAGCGCAGGCTCATGGTGGAAAGAGGCAGGTCTTCATGGACTGGGGCCAAGTCCAACAGATCAGCTGAGACGACAAGTCAGGCAAGTAGAAATTGAGTCGACCTGCTTAAGCCAGAGACAGATGAGTGACTCAACTGGTTAAGATTTGGTTAGTAAAAGGCTAGGGTTCTCACATGCACACTTGAAATTTTTGTTCCATAGCCTTCTCTGGGAAAGTAGAAAATAAATTTTGCGGTGACCCTGCTGCTGTCAAAAGGAGTTGTCAATTTGCATCAGTTGTCAGTTTGCATAGTTTATAATACACTGTCTAGAGGTTGTTATTAATAATTAGGATTTTCACTCTGATGAGTCATGGAGCAATTTATGTAAATTACAACACACAACGTTATCTGGAACAAGCATCAGAAGAAAGGTGGCAAATTACCTATATCAGTGGTTCTCAAAGTGTGGTCCCTGGACCACCATCATCATCATCATCTGGGAACACATTAGAAATGCAAATTCTTAGGCCCCATGCCAGACCCATTGAATCAGAAACTCTGGAGGTGGGCCCAGCAATCTGCAGTTTAACAAGCCCTCCAGGCGATTCTGATGCACACTCAAATGTGAGCAGCACTGCCTTAGATTATAGTATAAGTGATGAATACTAGATCATTTTCACTAAGGAAGGCCTATAAATGTGATGGTTGGAGGGAAAGGAGGCAGGAATATGAGGCAACAATTTGAAAGACACATGTCTGCTATGTACTGAATAGTAAAGATTGCTTGAAGTTTGACCGTGAGATAAATTGAGCTAATAACAATACCATATAGCTTAAAGTTAAATTGCCACGATCACAAAAGGACAAGGTGGAGAGTCTGAAAGAAATGATGATAACTGGGATTGATCAGGTCCATTCTGTGATTGTTCTAGGGCATTGCTGTGAGGCTGCCCTGTGTTCTGACACTGTGACCTTCTTTGATAGAAATGCAGGAAAATTATATCTTCTTGAAAAGGTCAAGACCAAAACGATTTCATAGAAATTAATTTTCTTAGGGGGAAAAAGGAATTGACAATGTCATGTGAAAATTTTATTGAAAAATGTTTATTCAATTTAGGTAATAGTAAATGATAAAGCATCAGAAATGTCTTCTTTGATCTTTTATTAAAAGTATGATTCATAAGACTTCAATGAAAAAAGATACAAAAGGCCCATAAGCATTATTCTCATCTTCACCATCTAGTTATTTCTTTCTTGAAAAAACAGCATTTCTTTAACATAGTGTGAGATAATAAAGGGCTTCTGGAGAATTTAGTCCTTATGGCTGAGATTCCTGAAATTGCCAAATAAGTCATTGATTGTCATTTTGTGTGAAAGAGATGAAGAAACACCTGTTCTCAATTACTGGGCAGCTGGTATGTTTTAATTGTTTGCTTTTTATAAGCAGTAAAATAGAAGGAGTATTCCTTAAGTATCCTTATATGCTATTAATGCAGTGCTTCTCACACGCATTGTGCATCATGATCCCCAGGGAACTTGTTAAAAATGCAGATTGGTCGCCTTTTGAGGTTTTGATTTAGTAGGGATATGATTTTTAACAAGCATCCAAATGATTTTGGTGTAGGTGGTTTGAGGACCACACTTTTAAAAACCCTGCCCAGAGCCTACCCATAATTTATGTGCTCATTATTTGAGCATATCTGAAAGTGACTGACAATTTATAAAATGCCAGTTTAGTGTAGATAAAGACTTAACAGCGAGCAACAGCTGCTTATTCCAATAGAGCCTTGTTGTTTGGCATTTGGGGAAAATGAGCATTATACATAAGATAATTTTTAAAAATTAATACATTATTTTTTAGAGCAGTTTTAGGTTTACAGGAATTTGAGCAGATAGTACAGAGAGTTCCCACGTATTTCCTCTCAGCTATGTCTCAGTTTCCCTGTCACCTATGTCTCAGTTTCCCTGGATACACTTGCTACTGTTGTACACTCACACTTATTAGTATTGAACTGATATTGATACCTTATTATTAAAGGAAGTTCAGAGTTCAGGGTTTACTCTTTGTGCTGTATATTCTATGGGTTTTGACAAATGTATAATGTTCTGTATTCACCATTACAGTGCCCTACAGAATAGTTCCAGTGCCCTCAGAATCCCCTGTGCTCCACCTATTCATCTCCTACCCACTCCCCTGTTCCAAACTTTTGGCAACCATTGGTCTTTTCATTGTTGCTATCCTTTTGGCTATTTCAGAGTGTCTTCTTGTTGGGGTTCCATCAGGTTGGTGGGAAAAATATTAAAGATATAGTAATAGTCAAACACTCTCTTGGAAGGCCTGAGAGTTTTTGACTATTACTGTAACTATCTTTAAAGTCCTGAGAGTTTTTGACTATTACTATAACTATATTTAATATGTTTCCCACCAGCCTGATTGAAACCCAACATCTTCTATAGTTGAATCATATAGTATAGTATATGTATAGTATAGTAGCCTTTTCAGGTGGTTTCTTTTCACTAGGCAACATGAGTTTAAGATTGCTTTATGTCTTTTTTTTTTTTTGAGGCGGAGTCTCGCTCTGTCGCCCGGACTGGAGTGCAGTGGCCGGATCTCAGCTCACTGCAAGCTCTGCCTCCCGGGTTTATGCCATTCTCCTGCCTCAGCCTCCGGAGTAGCTGGGACTACAGGCGCCTGCCACCTCACCCGGCTAGTTTTTGTATTTTGTATTTTTAGTAGAGATGGGGTTTCACCGTGTTAGCCAGGATGGTCTCGATCTCCTGACCTCGTGATCCGCCCGTCTCGGCCTCCCAAAGTGCTGGGATTACAGGCTTGAGCCACCGCGCCCGGCTGCTTTATGTCTTTAAGTGGCTTGATAGCTCATTTCTTTTATTGCTGAATAATACTCCATTATATGGATATACCACAGTTTGTTTATCCATTTACCTTTTGAAGGACATCTTAGTCGATTTCAGTTTTTTTTGCAATTATGAGTAAAGCTACTATAAACATTTGTGGGCAGGTTTTTGTGTGGACTTGAGTTTTCAACTTATTTGGGTAAATACCTAGTTGTGCAATTGCTGAATTGTATGGATAAGATGAGGTTTAAGCTTTGTTAAGAAACTGCAAAGCTATCTTCCAAAGTGGCTGTACCATTTTGCATTCCCACTATCAATGCATGAGATGTTGTTCCACATCCTTGCCAGCATTTGATATTGTTAGTTTTTCTGGGTTTTCACCATTCTAATAGGTATGTGGTAGTATCCCACTATTATTTTTTATTTTACATTTTTATTTGTTTTTTTGAGACAGAATCTTACTGTGTCACCCAGGCTGGAGTGCAGTGGTGTGATCTTGGCTCACTGCAACCTCCGCCCCCCGAGTTCTAGATTCTTCTGCCTCAGCCCTACAAGTAGTTGGGATTACAGACGCCTGCCACTGCGCCCAGCTAATTTTTGTGGAGACAGGGTTTCACCATCTTGGCCAGCCTGGTCTTGAACTCCTGACCTCATGATCTACCCATCTCGGCCTCCCAAAGTGCTGGGATTACAGGAATGAGCCACCGCTCCCGGCCTATCCCACTATTATTTTAATGTACAATTCCCTAGTGACATATGTTGAATATCTTTACATATATTTATTTACCATCTGTGTATCTTTTTTAGTGAGGTATCTGTTCAGATATTTTGACCATTTTGTAATTAAGTTGTTTTCGTGTTGAGTATTGAGTTCTTTGTGGATTTTGAATACAAGTCTCTTATCGGATATGTTTTGCAAATATTTTCTCTCAATCTGTGGCTTGCTTTTCATTCTCTCAATAGTTTCTTTTGTAGAGCAGAGTTTTTAATCTTCATGAAGCCCAACTTACCAATTTTTTATTTCATTGATTATGCTTTTGGTGTTGTATCTAAAAAATTATTACCATACAAAATGTCATCTAGATTTTCTCCAATTTTTATTTCTAGGAGTTTTATAGTTTTGCATTTTACATTTAGCTCTATGAGACTATCCTTTCTCCATTGAATTATCTTTTGCTATTTAGTTTAATATCAGTTGACTATATTTGTGTGGGTCTATTTTTGGGGTCTCTGTTCTGTTCCCATGATCTATTTGTCTGTTCTTATACAAATACCACACTGTTTTGATTATTGTAGCTTTATAGTAAGTCACAGCATCAGGTAATGTCAGCCCTCCACCTTTGTTCTTTTTCAGTATTGGCTTTTCATTTAAACTTTGGTTTACATGTTTGTCGATACACAAAATCAGTTGTTGGGATTTTGATTGGGATTGTGCTGAATTTATGTTAGGAAGAACTAACATTTTAACATATTGAGTATTCCTATCCAGATAAGTTTTTTAATATGTGAAAACATTTCTCTGTAAGCTTTAAACCTTTAAATATAACAACGTTTTACCTAATACTTATAAAATATGTTTATTTCCTTAACTTTCCAAAAGTTTATGAAACAAAACTTGACCTTTTCCTTATGACTGAGGATCATCCCTGTAAGCTTTATTGCATTAGATGTTAATACAGTTGTATCTACTGCTTATTCTTCTGTCTCACAATTAGGTGTTTAGTTATCATTGTGGTTGTTTGGGTGTCTCTGCCACCAGCTGCACTGTGGGTTCCTTCAAGGCTAGGATCATATTTTGGCTGTTGATGCTTCCCCAGTCCAGTAGACATTTTATACTTGTTTGTTGAATGAATTGTGATTGTCTCCAACATCCATTTTTCTCTTCTTATTTTTCTGCTTCTAATCTGTTGTACTCTAGAAAAACAGAAAAACTTCATTAAGAACTGTATGTTTAAAAAGAGTCAATTAGGTTCAAAACAAAGCCCCTTGTACAATCTTTGTGAGAGCTATTGTGGCCTTTAGAGAAGTATAGTGCTACTGTGTATCTTCAAACATATAGAAAATTTGAATATCCATATGTCTTCCATCTAAAAAAAAATGCTAATGTCTTGTCATATTTTCATGTCTCCCTTGCAATATATTAATACATACATACACATGTGCTGTGCCGTGTGAAAATTAGTAATGAGTTGTAAAGTCCCATATAGTTGAAAATGTATCATCTAAGAATAAATATGATGGAAATACTTTACTATACTTAAGAAATTAATCATAATGATGTAATATCATGTAGTAGACATTCCATATTTAATTTTTTTCAGTTGTTACAATAATATCTTTTTTTGTGATCCGTCCTAAATTCCCACATTGCAGTTGGCAGGTGTGTTGTGTTGCGTGGTGTGATGTATTGGGTGGTATGATATGTTGGTTGTGCTGTGTAACCTTTCATAAGTCCCTTAACATTCCTGGTAGTATAGATGATCTCTAGTGTTATTCTGAGTTCTGAGAGTCTGCGAGTCTATAATTATAGGCCATTTTAGTTCTATAATGTTGTGATTTTATTTATTTATTAGAGACAGGGACTTGCTCTGTTGCTCTGAAGTGCAATGGTTTGATACGAGCTCACTGCAGCCTCAAACTCGTGGGCTCAAGGAATCCTCCTGCCTTAGACTCACAAGTAGTTGGGAGTATAGGCAGCATGGATCACCATGCCTGGTTAATATAAAAAAATGTTTTGTAGAGAACAGGTCTCGCTATATTTGCCTAGGCTGGTCTCAAACTCCTGGAAAAACTCCCACCTCAGCCTCCCAGAGTGTTGGGATTACAGGCAGGAGCCACTGTGGCAGCTTTTGTGATTTATTTTATTATTTTTTTTATTTTTCTTTTCTTTTTTAAAAATTATACTTTAAGTTCTGGGATACACGTGTAGAATGTGCAGGTTTGTTACATAGGTATACATGTGCCACAGTGGTTTGCTGCACCCATCAAATGGTGATCTATATTAGGTATTTCTCCTAATGCTATCCTTCCCCTTGCCCCCCACCCCCTGACAGGCCCCTGTGTGTAATAGTCCCCTCCCTGTGTCCATATGTTCTCATTGTTCAACTCCCACATATAAGTGAGAACATGCAGTATTTGGTTTTCTGTTCCTGTGTTAGTTTGCTGAGAATGATGATTTCCAGCTTCATCCATGCCCCTGCAAAGGACATAAACTATTCTTTTTCATGGCTGCATAGTATTCCATGGTGTATACGTGCCACATTTTCTTTAGCCAATCTAACATTGATGAGCATTTGGGTTGGTTCCAAGTCTTTGCTATTGCTAATAGTACTGCAGTAAACATATGTGTGCATATGTCTTTATAGTAGAATGATTTATAATTCTTTGGGTATATACCCAGTAATGGGATTGCTGGGTCAAATGGTATTTCTAGTTCTAGATCCCTGAGGAATCACCACACTGTGTTCCACAATGGTTGAACTAATTTACACTCCCACCAACAGTGTAAAAGTGTTCCTATTTCTCCACATCCTCTCCAGCATCTATTATTTCCTGACTTTTTAATGATCGCCATTCTAACTGGTATGGGATGGTATCCCATTGTAGTTTTGATTTGCATTTCTCTAATGACCAGTGATGATGAGTTTTTTTTCATATGGTTGTTGGCTGCATAAATGTCTTCTTTTGAAAAACATCTGTTTATATCCTTTGTCCACTTTTTGATGGGGTTGTTTGTTTTTTCCTTGTGAATTTGTTTAAGTTCCTTGTGGATCCTGGATATTGGCCCTTTGTCAGATGGATAGGTTGCAAAAATCTTCTCCCATTCTGTAGGTTGTCTGTTCACTCTGATGATAGTTTCTTTTGCTGTGCAAAAGATCTTTAGTTTAATTAGATCCCACTTGTCAATTTTGGCTTTTGTTGCCATTGCTTTTGATGTTTATTCATGAAGTTTTTGCCCATGCCTATGTCCTAGGTTGTTTTCTAGGGTTTTTCTTTTTGTGGTTTTAGGTCTTATGTTTAAGTCTTTGATCTATCTTGAGTTGATTTTTGTATAAGGTGTAAGGAAGTGGTCCAGTTTCAGTTTTCTGCATATGCTAACCAGTTTTCCCAACACCATTTATTAAATAGGGAATCCTTTCCCCATTGCTTGTTTTTTTTCGGATTTGTCAAAGATCAGATGGTTGTAGATGTGTAGTGTTATTTCTGATGCCTCTGTTCTGTTCCATTGGTCTATATATCTGTTTTGGTACTAGTACTGTGTCCGGAATTGGTGGGTTCTTGGTCTCACTGACTTCAAGAATGAAGCCCGGTTTTGGTTTGGTTTGTTTCTCCCCCAGCTCAAGAACCCGCAACGGTCCCTGGACGCTGCTGATCAGAATAGTTGTTCTCACCGACGCAGCAGCAGGAACACTAGCTTTTCCCCCAGACCACATGGTGGACCAAGGAAGGTCAGATTTAGTGGCCCTTACTGATGCATTCTTGAAACCCTGCACCCTTGCCTGTCCACCCAGACCACATGGAGGACTGGACCGAGAAAAATAGGATTTAGTGGCCCTTACCGATGCATTCCCGAAAACCTGTACCTGTTAGAGTCCTAAGCATTCTCCTGTTAGTATTGGGACTTTACCCCCATCCTATAAAGATGTTATGCCCCAAAAATGAAGTGGAGGGCCATACCCTGAGGGAAGGAAGGGATCTCCAGGGTGGGAAGAGTGACACCTTTTGTCCTCACTTATATGAATAGGAAGGATACAATTGCTGAGACTCCCCATATCCTAGCTTCAGGAATAGCTTTTGTTAGGCCTGTTAGTCTGAGGAGGGACCCTAAAATTCCAGATAGTCCTACCTACAACAGGGATTTGGGCAAAAATTATGTTTTTTTTTTTTTTTGGGTGCCTAAAGAAGGTAACAGAGTCCTGGAGTTCATACTAGAAGTCATTCTTATAGGAGAAGCTAGAAAAGCACCAGAGACAGGGAGCAATTTTTAGAAGCAGGACTAACCTCGGAGAAGAGAGGCAAGAAGAAGTTTGTCTGGCAGGCCTATTAGGACCCAGGGGGCAAGGGTCAGGGTAGATAGAATAGATGGGTGAGTCTTGCTTGGGCCACATGTCTTTCAGAGTTCCACTCATGGCTGCAGGGTCAACCAACTTGTTGTCGGGACCCCGGAGCTGCATGGCTTTCCTCTCAGTCGACCCTTGGCTCAGCCCATAAGTACGGGAAAAGTGGAAGCTGGTTCTAGGCAAACAACGCTCCCAACTCCGAAGAGTCGGGGGTCGTTAGAGAGCCCTTTCCCAGAAAACCTGACACCCATGTCTTAAGTCCAGTGGCTGCGCTAGTCGCTTTTAACTGGCCGACAGGTGCCTGGTACTTAGCCCCCGATTACTAAGGAAAAATAGGATAGAATAGCAAGCAAAAGGGGTCCACTGGTGCTCACCACTCAGCAATAGTCGATGTCCCACTGCTTGACGATAGGAAAAAGTCTTACCACGTGGCGATAGTCGATAGTCACATCTGGGTCGCCAAAATGTGTCTGGAATTGGTGGGTTCTTGGTCTCACTGACTTCAAGAATGAAGCCACAGACCCTCATGGTGAGTGTTACAGTTCTTAAAGACGGTGTGTCCGGAGTTTGTTCCTTCAGATGTTCAGATGTGTCTGGAGCTTCTTCCTTCTGGTGGGTTCGTGGTCTCACTGTCAGGAGTGAAGCTGCAGACCTTTGTGGTGAGTGTTACAGCTCTTAAAGGCAACGTGTCTGGAGTTGTTCGTTCTTCCTGGTGGGTTCCTGGTCTTGCTGGCTTCAGGAGTGAAGCTGCAGACCTTCGCGGAGAGTGTTACAGCTCATAATGGCAGCGTGGACCCAAAGAGTGAGCAGCAGCAAGATTTATTACAAAGAGTGAAAGAACAAAGCTTCCACAGTGTGGACAGGGACCCGAGCAGGTTGCCACTGCTGGCTGGGGCAGCCTGCTTTTAGTCCCTTATCTGACCCCACCCACATCCTGCTGATTGGTCTATTTTACAGAGAGCTGATTGGTCCATTTTGACAGAGTGCTGATTGGTGCATTTACAATCCTTGAGCTAGACACAGAGTCACAGAGTGCTGGTTAGCTAGATATAGAGTTAACTAGATACAGAGTACCAATTGGTGTATTTACAAACCTTGGGCTAGACACAGAGTGCTGATTAGTGTATTTACAAACCCTGAGCTAGATACAGAGTGCTGATTGGTGCACATATGATCCTCTGGCTAGATATGATATTGGCTGTGGGTTTGTGATAAATAGCTGTTATTATTATTTTGAGATATGTTCTATCAATATCTAGTTTATTGAGTGTTTTTAGCATGAAGGGGTATTGAATTTTATCAAAGGCCCTTTCTGCATCTATTGAGATAATTATGTGGTTTTTCTCATTGGTTCTGTTTATATGATGGATTATGTTTATTGATTTGCATATGTTGAACTAGTCTTGCATCCCAGGGATGAAGCCAATTTGATCATGGTGGATAAACTTTTTAATGTGCTGCTGAATTCAGTTTGCCAGTAACTGAATTGAGGATTTTCACATCGATGTTCACAGGGATATTGGCCTAAAAGGTTGTTGTTGTTGTTGTATCTTTGCCAGGTTTTGGTATCAGGATGATGCTGGCCTCATAAAATGAGTTAGGGAGGGGTCCCTCTTTTTCCACCATTTGGAATAATTTCAGAAGAAATGGTACCAGCTCCTCTTTATACCTCTGGTAGAAATTGGCTGTGAAGCCGTCTGGTCCTGGGGTTTGTTTTTTGATTGGTAGGCTATTAACTACTGCCTCAATTTCAGAACTTATTATTGGTCTATTCAGAGATTTGACTTCTTCCTGGTTTAGTCTTGGGAGAGGGTGTATGTGTCCAGGAATTTATCCATTTCTTCTAGATTTTCTAGTTTATTTGCATAGAGGTGTTTATAGTATTCTCTGATGATAGTTTGTATTTCTGTGGGATCAGTGGTGATATCCCCTTTATTATTTTTTATTGTGTCTATTTGATTCTTCTATCTTTTCTTCTTTGTTAGTCTGACTAGTGGTCTATCTATTTTGTTAATCTTTTCAAAAAACCACCTCCTGGATTCATTGATTTTTTGAAGGGTTTTTCATGTCCCTCTCTCCTTCAATTCTGCTCTGATTTCTTGTCTTCTGCTAGCTTTTGATTTTGTTTGCTCTTGCTTCTCTAGTTCTTTAAATTGTGATGTTAGGGTGTCTATTTTAGATCTTTCCAGCTCTTTGATTTGGGCATTTAGTGCTATAAATTTTCCTCTAAACACTGCCTTAGCTGTGTCCCAGAGATCCTGGTACGCTGTGTCTTTGTTCTCATTGGTTTCAAAGAACTTATTTAATTCTGCCTTAATTTTGTTATTTACCCACTAGTCATTCAGGAGCAGGTTGTTCAGTTTCCATGTAGTTGTGTGGTTCTGAGTGAGTTTCTTAATCTTGAGTTTTAATTTGGTTGCACTGCAGTCTGAGAGACTGTTTGTTATGATTTCTGTTCTTTTGCATTTGCTGAGGAGTGTTTTACTTCCAATTATGTGGCTGATTTTAGAATAAGTGCTATGTGGTGCTGAGAAGAATGTATATTCTGTTGATTTGGGGTGGAGAGTTCTGTAGATGTAGATGTCTATTAGGTCCGCTTGAGTTGAGTTCAAGTCCTGAATATCGTTGTTAATTTTCTGTTTTGTTGTTCTGTCTAATATTGACAGTGGGGTGTTAAAGTCTCCCACTATTATTGTGTGGGAGTCTATGTCTCTTTATAGGTCTCTAAGAACTTGTTTTATGAATCTGGGTGCTCCTGTATTGGGTGCATATATATTTAAGGTAGTTAGTTCTTCTTGTTGCATTGATTCCTTTACTATTATGTAATGCCCTTCTTTGTCTGTTTTGATCTTTGTTGGTCTAAAGTCTGCTTTATCAGAATAGGATTGCAAACCCTGCCTTTTTTCTGCTTTCCATTTGCTTGGTAAATCTTCATCCGTCCCTTTATTTTGATTCTGTGAGTGTCTTTGCACATGAGATGGGTCTCCTAAATACAGCACACAGACGGGTCTTGACTCTATCCAATTTGCCAGTCTGTGCCTTTTAAATTGGGCATTTAGCCCATTTACATTTAAGGTTAATATTGTTATGTGTGAATCTGATCCCGTCATTATGATGCTAGCTGGTTACTTTGCCCAATAGTTGATGCAGTTTTTTCATAGTGTCAATGGTCTTTACATTTTGGTTTGTTTTGCAGTGGCTGGTACCACTTTTTCCTTTTCGTATTTAGAGCTTCCTTCAGGAGCTCTTGTAAGGCAGGCCTGGTGGTGACAAAGTCAGTAAGCATTTGCTTCTCTGTAAAGAATTTTATTTCTCTTTCACTTATGAAACTTAGTTTGACTGGATATAAAATTCTGGGTTGAAAATTCTTTTCTTTAAGAATTTTGAAAATTGGCCGCCACTCTTTTCTGGCTTATAGGGTTCCTGCAGAGAGATCCGCTGTTAGTCTGATGGGCTTCCCTTTGCGGGTAACCTGATTTTCCTCTCTGGTTGACCTTAACATTTTTTCCTTCATTTCAACCTTGGTGAATCTGACAATTATGTGTCTTGGGCTTACTCTTCTTGAGGAGTATCTTTGTGGTGGTCTCTATATTTCCTGAATTTGAATGTTCGCCTGTCTTGCTAGGTTGGGGAAGTTCTCCTGGGTGATACCCTGAAGAGTGTTTTCTAGCTTGGTTCCATTCTCCCCATCATTTTCAGGTACACCAATCAAACGTAGGTTTGGTCTTTTCACATAGTCCTATATTGCTTGGAGGCTTTGTTTGTTCCTTTTCATTCTTTTTTCTCTAGTCTTGTCTTCATGCTTTATTTCATTAAGTTGATCTTCAATCTCTGATATCCTTTCTTCCACTTGATTGATTTGGCTATTGATACTTGTGTATGCTTCATGAAGTTCTTGTGCTTTGTTTTTCAGTTCCATCAGGTCATTTATATTTTTCTCTAAACTGTTTATTCTAGTTAGCAATCACTCTAGCCTTTTATCAAGGTTCTTAGCTTCCTTGCATTGGGTGAGAATATGCTCCTTTAGCTTAGAGCAGTTTGTTATTACCCACCTTCTGAAGCCTACTTCTATCAATTCATCAAACTCATTCTCCATCCAGTTTTGTTCCCTTGCTGGCGAGGAGTTGTGATCCTTTGGAGGAGAAGAGGCATTCTGGTTTTTGGTATTTTCAGCCTTTTTGCACTGGTTTTTCCTCATCTTCATGGATTTATTTACCTTTGTTCTTTGCTGTTGGTGACATTCAGATGGAGTCTTTTTGTGGTCATCCTTTTTGTTGATGTTGATGCTATTGCTTTCTGTTTGTTAGTTTTCCTTCCAACAGTCAGGCCGCTGTTCTGAACAGCAAAGATTGCTGCCTGCTCCTTTGTCTGGAAACTTGGTCCTGCCAGATGCCAGTGGGAACTCTCTTGTATGACGTGTCTGTTGACCCCCACTGGGACATGTCTCCCCATCAGGAGGCACAGGGGTCAGCTCTTAGCAGAGCTCGAGCCCTGTGCTGGGAGATCCACTGCTCTCTTCAGAGCCAGCAGGCAGGAATGTTTAAGTCTGCTGAAGCTGCGCCTGCAGTTACCCTTTCCCCCAGGTACTCTGTCCCAGGGAGATGGGAGTTTTATCTATAAGCCCCTGACTGGGGCTGCTGCCTTTCTTTCAGAGATGTCCTGCCCAGAGAGGTGGAATCTGGAGAGGCAGTCTGGCTACAGTAGCTTTGTGGTGCTGCAGTGGGCTCGGTCCAAATTTCCTGGTGGCTTTGTTTACACTCTGAGGGGAAAACCGCCTATTCAAGTCTCAGTAATGATGAATGCCCCTCTCCCCACCAATCTTGAGCATTCCAGGTTGACTTTAGACTGCTGTGCTGGCAGTGAGAATTTCAAGCCAGTGGATCTTAACTTGCTGGGCTCCGTGGGGTCAGATCTGCTGAGCCAGACCACTTCGCTCCCTGGTTTCAGGCTCCTTTCCAGGGGAGGGAATGGCTCTGTCTCGCTGGTGTTCCAGGTGCCACTGGGGTACGAAAAAAACAAAAAAACAAACAAACAAAAAAAACAAACAACTCCTGCTAACTCAGTGTCTGCCCAAACTGTCACCCAGTTTTGTGCTTGAAACCCAGGACCCTGGTGGTGTAGGCACCCAAGGGAATCTCCTGGTCTGTGGGTTTCAAAGATCGTGGGAAAAGCATAGTGACTGGGCTGGGGTGCACCATTCCTCATGGCACAGTCCCTCATGGCTTCCCTTGGGTTGGGGAGGGAGTTCCCCAACCCCTTGCACTTCCTGGGTGAGGCAATGCGCCACCCTGCTTCTGCTTGCCTTCTGTGGGCTGTACCCACTGTCTAACCAGTCCCAATGAGATGAGCTGGGTACCTCAGTTGGAAATGCAGAAATCACCTGCCTTCTGCATTGGTCTCATTGGGAGCTGCAGACTGGAGCTCTTCCTATTTGGCCATCTTGCCCTGGAATCTCTGATTTATTTATTTACTTATTTATTTAGACAGAATCTCATTCTGTTGCCCAGGCTGAAGTTCAGTGGCACAATCATGGCTCACTGCAGCCTCAAGTTTTCAGGCTCAGATGGTGATCCTCCTGCCTCGGCCTCCTGGGAAGCTGGGACTACAGGTCATACCACCATGCCTAGTAATTTTTTTTTTTTTCACAGAGATGGGGTCTCACCATGTTGCCAGGCTGGTCTTAAACTCCCAGGCTCAAGTGATCTGCCCACCTAGGCCTCCTGAAGTATTAGAGTTACAGGCAAGAGTCACTGTTCCCAGACTGTGATTTATTTTTTAAGGAATCATAGATGTTGACATGTTATGCAGTAATTTGACAGGAATTGATAAACTACCAAGTAAAAGAGCCATGTATTAAATAAGATTTCAAATAACCAAACTCAGGCTTATCTCCATAGGATTTTTAAATATTTCTTTTAGGTGGAACTCAGCTGTATGAAAATAAAAGTATATCTATTTATTGATATCTTTAAAGACTATGGAGAATCAAGAAGAGAATTGAGGTCACTGACCACTTGCGGAAGCTTTTTCTCTGGCACACTAACTATTTTAACTATATTATGACCCTGTTGAGAAAATAAATTTTTTTTTAGGCGATTGAATTGATTTCTCATGCCAAAATAATAATAATTGTTTTTTTTTAGCTACAAATTTTCTCTCTCTTTTTTCCTTTTTTTTAATCAATTAAAAATGTTTATTCTGAAAGATGCTACTACAAAGTTTACAGACTCAAATGCTTATGCTTATTCAAACTAAGTTTACAGAAAACTTAGAAAACAGGTTGAACTGAAACCTGTAGATCATTTTATAACATTCATGAGCAATATTTTTTTAAAGACAAAGGCTATTGTTTTAATATAATTTAAGAGCTTTAACGTGATCCCCCTTTAGTGCTTTTAATTATCGCATGGCTGTAAACCAAAGACGCCCCCAAATTTTAAATGATCATTGATACTACTTGAGCAGAAATTCTCAGGTGTCAGTACTTTTAATGTTGTGTACATCAAATTACAGTACAAAGACGACTATAAACAAGATGCAGCCCTCAGTTTCCATGAACAGCACACTATTACAGTAAACCGAGTTTATATTCCACCATTAAGTGTGGCTCTCCCATGACTTCACTTTGTGATGGATCATTAAGAATATCCTCAAATCCAATAGTCTCATCATTACCCCTCAAAATATCCAATGAAAGATTTGAGCTTGAAAGAAATGGAAGACGCTGAACCTGCTGCACTGCCTTGAATTCCATCTGTAATTTTAGTGGAGCGAATAGACCCTGAATGTTTCTCAGTGTGGAAAAATTCATTTTATCTTGGTTGAGCTGGAAATTTTTTTCTGATAATTCAAGAGGATGACTAGGCAAAAGTTCATTTTTCACACAAGAAAAACCTTTCCGAAGAAGATCATGACTTTCAAAAGGTCCACTTGCTGAAAGTTCAGTAACTGGAATACTGTCCTTTAGCTCAGATCCAAGTCCCCTGGCATTCATCTTCAGTAGCTCTGCGAACCGCCTCTCTCTTTTTTTCTTAGAAGTTTAACTTTTAAGTTCAGGGGTACCTGTGCAGGATGTGCAGATTTGTTATATAGGTAAATGTGTGCCATGATGGTTTGCTGCACAGATCATCCCATCACCTAGGTATTAAGCCCAGCATTCATTAACTATTCTTCCTGATGCTCTCCCTCCTCCCACACACAACCCTCTGACAGTCCCCAGTGTGTGTTTTTCCCCGCCATGTGTCCATGTGTTCTCATCATTCAGAAGAACATGGAAAGACTAGACTGGCTAAGTATTCTGGCCTCCATCTTTCTCCATTATTGGATGCTACCTGCTCTCGAACATTGGACTCTAAGTCTTCAGCTTTCGGAATCTTGGACCTACACCAGGGATGTCAGGCCTTCAGCCACAGATGGAAGGCTGCACTGTCGGCTTCCCTATTTTTGAGGTTTTGGGACTCAAACTGGCTTCCTTGCTCTTCAGCTTGCAGACGGCTTACTGTGGAACTTAACCTTCTGATCTTATGAGTCAATATTCCTTAAGAAACTCCATTTCATACATATTTCTTTCTCTTGTCTAATTGTCCTGACTGGAACTTCCAATACTATGTTGGATAGGAGTGGTGAGAGAGGGGATCCTTGTCTTGTGCTGGTTTTCAAGGGGAGTGCTTCCAGCTTTTGCCCATTCAGTATGATATTGGCTATGGGTTTGTCACAGATGGCTCTTATTATTTTGAGGTATGTTCCTTCAATACCTAGTTTATTGAGAGTTGTTAACATGAAGCGATGTTGAATTTTATCAAAGGCCTTTTCTGCATGTATTGAGATAATCATGTGGGTTTTGTCTTTAGTTCTGTTTATGTGATGAATCATATTTATTGATTTGCATATGTTGAATCAGACTTGCATCCCAGGGATGAAGCCTACTTGATCGTGGTGGATAAGCTTTTTTATGTGCTGCTGGATTCAGTTTGCCAGTATTTTGTTGAGGATTTTTGCATCAATGTATATCAAGGATATTGGCCTGAAGTTTTCTTTTTTTCATTGTATCTTTGCCAGGTTTCAGAATCAGGGTGCTGCTGGCCTCATAGAATGAATTAATGAGGAGTCCCTTCTCCTTGATTTTTTGGAATAGTTTCAGTAGGAATGGTAGAAGCTTTTCTTTGTACCTCTGGTAGAATTCAGTTGTGAATTCATCTGGTCCTGGGATTTTTTGGCTGGTAGGCTGTTTATTGCTGCCTCATTTCAGAACTTGTTGTTGGCCTATTGAGGGGTATGATTTCTTCCTGCTTCAGTCTTGAGAGGGTGTATGTGTCCAGGAATTTATTCATTTCTTCTAGATTTTCTACTTTATGTGCATAGAGTTGCTTATAGTATTCTCTGATGGTTGTTTGTATTTTTGTGGGGTCAGTGGTGATATCCCCCTTATCATTTTTGATTGTGTTTGTTTGAATCTTTTTTCTTTTATGTTGGTCTAGTTAGCAGTCTATCTATTTTATTATTTTTTTCAAAAGTCCAGCTCCTGGATTTGTTGATTTTTTGATGGGGTTTTCATGTCTCTACCTCCTTCAATTCAGCTCTGATCTTGGCTATTTCTTGTCTTCTGTTAGCTTTGGCATTTGTTTGCTCTTGGTTCTCTAGTTCTTTTAATTGTGATGTTAGGTTGTTCATTTGAGATCTTTCTAACTTTTTGATGTGGGCATTTAGCACTATAAATTTCCCTCTTAATGTTGCTTTAGCTGTGTCCCAGATTCTGGTACATTGTATCTTTGTTCTCATTAGTTTCAAATAACTTAGTGATTTCTGCCTTAATTTTATTATTTACCTAAAAGTCATTCAGGAGCAGGTTGTTCAATTTTCATGTGGTTGTATGGTTTTGAGTGAATTTGTTAATCTTGAGTTCTAATTTGCTTGCTGTGGTCTGAGAACTGTTATGATTTCAGTTCTTTTGCATTTACTGAGGAGAGTTTTACTTCTGATTATGTGATCAGTTTTAGAATAAATGACATTTAGTGATGAGAAGAATATATATTCTGTTGAATTTGGGCAGAGAGTTCTGTAGATATCTATCAGGTCCACTTGATCCAGCACTGAGTTCAGGTCCAGATTATCTTTGTTAATTTTCTGTCTCAATGATCTGTCTAATATTGTCAGTGGCATGTTAAAATCTCCCACTATCATTGTGTGGGAGTCTAAGTCTCTTTGTAGGTCTCTAAGCCCTTGTTTTATGAATCTGGGTGCTCCTGTGTTGGGTGAATACATATTTGTGATAGTTAGCTCTTCTTATTGAATTGAACCTTTTATCATTTTGTAATGCCCTTTGTCTTTTTTGATCTTTGTTGGTTTAAAGTCTGTTTTGACAGAAACTAGGATTGCAACCCCTGCTTTTCTTATGTTTGGTTTGCTTGGTAAACTTTCCTCCTTTTCTTTATTTTGAGCCCATGTGTGCCTTTGCATGTGAGATGGGTTGCTTGAAGACAACATACCAATGGGCCTTGACTCTTTATCCAGCTTGCCATCCTGTGTCTTTTTATATTTTATTTTATTATTTCAATAGTTTCTCAGGAAGAGGTGGTGTTTGTTTTACATGAATAAGTTTTTAGTGGTGATTTTTGAGATTTTGGTGTTCTTATCACTTGAGCATGGTACACTGCACTTAATGTGTAGTCTTTTATCCCTGACCCCCTCCCACACTTCCCCCTGAGTCCCCAGAGTCCATTATATTATTCTTATGCCTTTGCTTTCTCATAGCTTAGCTCCCACTTATAAGTGAGAATGTAGGATGTTTGGTTTTCTATTTTTGAGTTACTTCAGTTAGAATAATGGTCTCCACCCCCATCCAGGTTTCTGTTGGTGCCATTATTTAATTCCTTTTTATGTCTGAGTAGAATTCCATGATGAATATATGCCACATTCTTTATCCACTCATTGGTTGACAGGCATTAAAACTGGTTTCATAGTTTTGCAATTGCAAATTGTGCTGCTATAAATATGCATGTACAATTTTCTTTTTCATATAATGATTTCTTTTCCTCTGGGTAGATACCCAGTAGTGGGATTGCTGGATCAAATGATAGTTCTACTTTTAATTCTTTAAGGAATCTCCATACTATTTTCATACTATTTTCCACAGTGGTTGTACTAGTTTACATCCCCACCAGCAGTGTAAAAGTGTTCTCTTTTCACCACATTCACGCCAACAGCTATTATTTTTTGATTTTCTAATTATGGCCATTCTTGCAAGAGTAAGGTGGTATTACATTGTGGTTTTGATTTGCATTTCCCTGATAATTAGGGAATTTTTTCCCTAATGTTGCGTATTTTTTCATATGTTTGTTTGCCATTTGTATATCTTCTTTTGAGAATTGTCTGCTCATGTCTTAGTTCACTTTTTGATGGGATTTTCTGTTTTTTATTCTTGCTGATTTGTTTGAGTTCCTTGAGATTCTAGATATTAGTCCTTGTTAGGATGCATAGTTTGTGAATATTTTCTCGCACACTTTGGGTTGTCTGTTTACTCCACTGATTATTTCTTTTGCTGTGCAGAAGCTTTTTAGATTAATTAAGTCCCATCTATTATATTTATCTTTGTTTTTGTTGCATTTGCTTTTGGGTTCTTGGTCATAAACTCTGCCTAAATCAATGTCTACAAGAGTTTTTCTGATGTTATCTTCTAGAATTTTTATGGTTTCAGGTCTTAGATGTAAGTTTTTGATCCATCTCAAGTTGATGTTTTTATAAGGTGAGAGATGAGAATCCAGTTTCATTCTTCTCTGTGCTTGCCAATTATCCCAGCACCATTTGTTGAGTAGGGTGCCCTTTTCCCACTTTTTGTTTTTTTTTTTTGCTTTCTTAAAGATCACTTGGCTGTATTTGGCTCTATTTCTGTGTTCTCTAATCTGTTCCATTGGTCTACGTGCCTGTTTTCATACCAGTGCCATGCTGTTTTGATAACTATAGCCTTGTAGTATAGTTTGAAGTCTGATAATGTGATGCCTCCAGATTTGTACTTTTTTCTCAGTCTTGTTTTGGATATGTGGGCTCTTTTTTGTTCCATATGAATTTTAGGATTGATTTTTCTAGTTCTGTGAAGAATGATGATATTATTTTGATGAAAATTGCATTCAAATTATAGATTGCTTTTGGCAATATGGTCATTTTCCCAAGTGATTCTATCCATCCATGAGCATGAACACGGGATATGTTTCCATTTGTTTGTGTCTTCTATGATTTCTTTCAGCAGTGTTTTGTAGTTCTTGTAGAGGTCTTTCACCTCCTTGGTTAGGTGTATTCCTAAGTATTTTATTATTATTATTTTTTGCAGCTGTTGTAAAAGCAGTTGAGTTCTTGATTTGATTCTCAGCTTGGTCACTGTTAGAGTATAGCAATACTACTGGTTTGTGTACATTGATTTTGCATCTTCAAACTTTACTGAATTTGTTTTTCAGATCTAGGAGCTTTTTGGATGAGTCTTTAGGGTTTTCTAGGTATACAATCATATTACCAGTGAGCAGAGGACGGTTTGACTTCCTTTTTACTGATTTAATGCCTTTGTTTCTTTCTATTGTTGATTGCTCTGGCTAGGACTTCCCGTACTATGTTGAATGGAAGTGGTGAAAGTGGGCATCCTTGGCTTGTTTCAGTTCTCAGGGGAATGCTTTCAACTTTTCCCCTTTCAGTATAATGTTGACTGTGTGTTTGTCATAGATGGCTTTTATTACTTCAAGGTATGCCCCTTCTATGCCAATTTAACTGAGGGTTTTAATAATAAAGACACTGGATTTTGTCAAATGCTTTTCCTGCATATATTAAGATGATAATGTAATTTTTGTTTTTAATTGTTTATGTGGTATATCACATTTATTGACTTGGATATGTTAGACCAACCCTGAGTCCCTGTTTGACTATGGTGTATTACCTTTTTGATATGATTTTGGGTTTGGTTAGCTAGGATTTTGCTGAGGATTTTTGCTTCTATGTTCATCAGGGAAATTGGCCTATAATTTTCTTCTAATTGTTATGTCCTTTCTTTGTTTTGGTATTATGGTAATACAGGCTTCATAGAATGATTTAGGGAGGATTCCCTATTTCTCTATCTTTTGGAATAGTATCAGTAGGATTGGAACAAATTCTTCTTTGAATGTCTGGTAGAATTCAGCTTTGAATCCACCTGGTCCTGGATATTTTTTTGTTGGCAATTTTAAAATTACTGTTTCAATCTTGCTGCTTGTCATTGGTCTATTCAGGGTTTCTGTTGCTTCCTGGTTTAATCTAGAAGGGTTGTATATTTCCATGAATTTATCCATCTCCTCTAGGTTTTCTCGTTTGTGCACATAAAGGTGTTTATAGTAGCTTTGAATGATCTTTTGTATTTCTGTGGTATTAGTTGTAATATCTCCTGTTTCATTTCTAATTGAGGTTAATTGGACTTTTTCTCTCTTTTTTTTTTTTGGTTAATCTTACTAATGGTCTACTGATATGTTTATCTTTTCAAAGAATCAGCTTTTTGTTTCATTTATCTTTTATATATTTTTTTCAATTTCATTTAGTTGTGCTCTGGCGTTGGTTATTTCTTTTCTTCTGCTGGGTTTGGATTTTATTTGTTCTTGTTTCTCTAGTTCCTTGAGGTTGGAGCTCAGATTGTCTGTTTGTGATGTTTAAGACTTTTTGATGTAGGCATTTAATGCTATGAGCTTTCCTTTTAGTATTGCTTTTACTGTATCCCAGTGGTTTTGGTAGGTTGTGTCACTATTAGCATTCATCTCAAATAATTTTAAAATTTGTATCTTGATTTCACTGTTGACCTAAAGTTCGTTCAGGAGCAGATTATTTAATTTCCATGTATTTGTATAGTTTTGAGGATTCCTTTTGGAGTTAATGTCCAATTTTATTCCACTATGATTTGAGAGAGTACTTGATGTAATTTTGATTTTTTAAAATTTATTGCCTTGTTTTATGGCCTATCATATGGTCTGTCTTGGCGAGTATCCCATGTGCTGATGAAAAGAACGTATATTCTGCAGTTGTTGGATAGATTGTTCTATAAATATCTGTTAAGTCCATTTGTTCTAGGGTATAGTTTAAATTCATAGTTTCTTTGTTGACTTTCTGTTTTGATGACCTCTGAAGTGCTGTCAGTGAAGTATTGAGGTCCGCCACTATTATTGTTGTGCTGTCTATCCTATTTCTTAGTTCTAATAGTAATTGTTTTATGAATTTGGGAGCTCCAGTACTAGTTATATGTATATTTAGGATTGTGATATTTTCCTGTTGGACTGCTCCTTTTATCATTATATAAC
This sequence comes from Piliocolobus tephrosceles, assembly GCF_002776525.5. Lineage (NCBI taxonomy): Eukaryota > Metazoa > Chordata > Mammalia > Primates > Cercopithecidae > Piliocolobus > Piliocolobus tephrosceles. The sequence goes on from NC_045438.1 coordinate 67,520,464, forward strand.
ATCCCTCTTTGTCTTTTTAAACTGTTGTTGCTTTGAAGTCTGTTTAGTCTGACATAAGAATAGCTACATCTGCTCACTTCTGGTTTATATTTGCATAGACTATCTTTTCTATCTTTTTGCACCCCTTTACCTTAAATTTATGTGTGTCCTTATGTGTTAGGTGAGTCTCTTGAAGAATGCAGATACTTGGTTAGTGGGTTTTTATCCATTCTGCCATTCTGTATCTTTTAAGTGGAGCATTTAGGTCATTTACATTCAATATTAGTATTGAGGTGTGAGGTACTGTTCTATTCATCATGCTAGCTGTTATTGTCTTTTTTTAATCTTGTGTTGTTGTTTTATAGGCCCTGTGAGATTTATGCTTTGAGGAGGTTCGAATTTGGTGTATTTCAAGATTTTGTTTCAATATTTAAAACCCCTTTTAGCATTTCTTGTAGTGCTGGCTTGGTAGTCACGAATTCTGTCAGCATTTGTTTGTCTGAAAAAGATTTTTATCTCTCCTTCATTTATGAAGCTTAGTTTCATTGGATAGAAAATTCTTGGCTGGTAATTATTTTGTTTCAGGATGCTAAAAATAGGACCCCAATGCCTTCTGGCTTGTAGGGTTTCTACTGAGAAACCTGTTGTTAATCTGATAGGTTTTCCTTTGTAGGTTACCTGCTGCATTTGCCCCACAGTTCTTAAGATTCTTTTATTCATCTTGACTTTAGATAACCTGATGATGATGTGCCTAGGTGATGATCTTTTTGCAATGAATTTCCTGAGTGTTCTTTGAGCATTTTGTATTTGGATGTCTGGATCTCTAGCCAGACCAGAAAATTTTTCCTTGAATATTCCCTCAAATATTTTTTCCAAACTTTTTTTTTTTTTTTTTTTGAGACGGAGTCTTGCTCCGTCGCCCAGGCTGGAGTGCAGTGGCCGGATCTCAGCTCACTGCAAGCTCCGCCTCCTGGGTTTACGCCATTCTCCTGCCTCAGCCTCCCGAGTAGCTGGGACTACAGGCGCCCGCCACCTCGCCCGGCTAGATTTTTTTGTATTTTTTTAGTAGAGACGGGGTTTCACGGTGTTAGCCAGGATGGTCTCGATCTCCTGACCTCGTGATCCACCCGTCTCGGCCTCCCAAAGTGCTGGGATTACAGGCTTGAGCCACCGCGCCCGGCCCTCCAAACTTTTATATTTTTCTTCTTCCTCAGGAACACCAATTATTCTTGTGTTTGGTAACTTAACATAATCCCACATTTCTTGGAGGCTTTATTCATTTTTTTAAATTCTTTTTTCTTTGTCTTTGTCAGGTTGGGTTAATTCAAAAGCCTTGTCTTTGAGCTAGGAAGTTCTTGTTTGATTCTATTAACTTTCCAGTGTATTTTGCATTTCTCTAAGTTTGTCTTTCATTTCTAGAACTTGTGGTTGTCTTCTTTAGGACGTCTATTTCTCTGGAGACTTTTTAATGCATATCTTGTATTGTTTTCAAATTTTCTTTAAGTTGTTTTTCATCTTTCTCTGGTATCTCCTTGAATAGCTTAATAGTCAACCTTCTGAATCTCTTATCTGACAATTCAGAGATTTTTTCTTGGTTTGGATCCATTGCTGGAGAGCTAGTATGATCTTTTGCGGAGTTACAGAACCTTGTTTTCTCATATTACCAGAATTACTTTTCTGGTTCCATCTCATTTGGGTAGACTGTTTCAGTAGAAAGATGGACCTCAAGGGCTGCTGTTCAGATTCTTTTGTCCTACAGAGTGATCCTTTGATGGGGTGCTCTCCCCCTTCCCCCAGAGATAAGGCTTCCTGAGAGCCAGACTGCAGCGAGGGAGTTTGCTATTGCCCTTCTGGGTCTAGCCATTCATCGGGGCTACCAGGCTCCAGGCTGGTGCCAGGGCACGTATGCAAAGAATCTTGTGATATGATCTGTCTTCAGGTTGTTCAGCCATGGATACCAGCACCTGCTCCAGTGGGAGTTGTAAGGGAGTGAAGTGGAATCTGTGGAAGTCCTCGGTTGTAGTTTTGTTTAGTGCACTGGTTTTCTTGAATGCTGTTTATGCTAGCAGTGAAGTTGTCACATGGACAGATTCAGGACCTCTGGTTAGTCCGGGTGTTGCACATGGTGGAATTAGCTTTTGTTTTCTCCTTTGGAGCAGGGTTGTTCTGTTATGAGTTGCTGTAATGGCCTGAGTTTGTTGACCTCCAGCCAGGAGTTGGTGCTTTCAGGACAACACTAGCTGCAGTAGTTGAAGGGGGATATATTCTTGCCCTACATTAACCAGGTTAAATACTTGGGTTTCTCAGGTGATGGGTGGGGCCATAGAGCTCCCAAGAGTTTATGTCTTTTGTCTTTGGTTACCAGGGTTGGTAGCAAAAACTCATAGTGGGGGCAGAGTTAGGCAGGTCTGAGCTCAGATTCTCTTTGGGTGGGGCTTGCTGTGGCTACTGTCGGGGATGGGAGGTGGTTCTCAGGCCAGTGGAGTTATGTTTCCAGGGAATTATGGCTGGCTCTGCTATGTCATGCAGGTCACCAGGGAAGTAAGGGCAAGCTGGCAGTGAGAGGCCTCACTCAGCTGCCATGAAGCCAGCAAGGCGTTTCAGTCCCACCGTGCCCTTCGAACAGCATCAAGTTCATACCCAGGCAGCTGGTCAGCACGGCTGAGATCTTGCCCTAGGTTATAAGCCTCCTGGCTGAGAAAGGAAGCAGGGCTGTCAGCCCCCACCCCTCTCCACCTGCCTGCATCTTTGGCTGTGGCTTCTGTGCTCATATCTGCACTTCCTGTTTGCCTCCTGAGTCCTGCTCAGAAAAATTCATGCTTAGTTGAAATTATTATAAAGTTCAGCTAGAAGCTTCCTTCACCAGGTGGCCCCTCCCCAATTCTACTGGTGGCCTTTCCTGAGGGTCCCTGTGAGATAAGGCAAGGGATGGCTTTGCTGGGGACCAGGACTGCCTGCAGGGCTCTTCCCACTGCTTCTTCTACTTTTATATTTTGCTTGACTCCCTAAATCCATGTCAGCTCTAGGTAAGGTTAAATTCTTCTCTTGTGGTCTGGATTTTTAGGTTCCCCAGTGGGGACTGTGTTTGGAGGCAGACGTTTTCTCTCTCATACTTTGGGAACTCACAGTTTTTTGAGTAACGGAGTTTGCAGCAGCAAGTCACTGCTTTCAAAGTGGCTGTGAATTTTTTCCGTTTCCCTGGTATGTTCCTGCAGTGTTTCTTGGAGCAAAAATTCACAGTGTGAGTCTCCACATGACCGTCTACAGTTCTATCTGTCCAAGTGGGAGCTGCAGGTTAGTCCTGTCTCCTATCCGCCATTTTTTTGGCTGTGATTTCTTCCATTCTGTGTCTTTTTATTGGGGGATTAAACCCATTTAGATTTAAGATTAGAAGTGTTATGTGTGGATTTGATCCTGTCATCACGATGCTTGCTAATTGGTTATTTTGCAAACATTTTTATGTGGTTGCTTCATAGTGTCACTGGTCTGTGTGCTTCATTGTGTTTTTGTAGTGGTTGGGAATGGTTTTTCCTTTCCATATTTAGTGCTTCCTTCAGGAGCTCTTGTAAGGCAGTTCTAGTGATAATGAATTCCCTCAGCATTTGCTTGTCTGAAAAGGATCTTATTTCTCCTTCACTTATGAAGCTTAGTTTGGCCAGATATGAAAGTCGAGGTTGGAAAATCTTTTCTTTAAGAATGTTGAATATTGGCCCTCAATCTCTTCTGGCTTGTAGGGTTTCTGCTGAGAGGTCCACTGTTAGTGTGATGGACTCCCCTTTGTGGGTGACCTGGCCTTTCTCTGTGGCTACCCTTAACAGTTATTCTTTCATTTTGACCTTGGAGAATGTGATGATTATGTGTCTTGGGAATGATCTTGTGGTGCATCTTCCTGGGGTTCTCTGCATTTCCTAAATTTGAATGTTGGCCTGTTTTGCTAGGTTGGTGAAGTTATCCTGGATGACATCCTGAAGTATGTTTTACAACTTGGTTCCGTTTTCCCTGTCTCTTTTAGGTACTCCAATCAATCATAGATTCAGTCTCTTAACATGATCCCATATTTCTTGCAGGTTTTGTTCATTTCTTTTCTTTCTTTTTTTTTTTGAGACAGAGTCTCGCTCTGTCGCCCAAGCTTGAGTCTTACTCTGTCACCCAGGCTGGAATGCAGTGGCGTGATCTTGGCTCACTGGAAGCTCCACCTCCTATGTTCCCACCATTCTCCTGCCTCAGCCTCCTGAGTAGCTGGGACTACAGGTGCCTGCCACCACATCTGGCTAATGTTTTTTGTATTTTTAGTAGAGATGGGGTTTCATCATGTTAGCCAGGATGCTCTCGATCTCCTGATCTCATGATCCACCCACCTCAGCCTCCCAAAGTGCTGGGATTAGAGGCATGAACCACAACTCCCAGCCTTTTTTCATTCTTTTTTTGCCTATTGTTGTCTGCCTGTCTTATTTCAGAAAGATAGTCTTCAAGCTCTGAGGTTCTTTCCTCTGCTTGGTCTATTCTGCTATTAATACTTGTGATTGCATTGAAAAGTTCTTGTAGTATGTTTTTCAGCTCTATCAGGTCAGTTCTTTTCCTGTTTAAACTGTCATTTGACTATCAGCTCCTGTATTGTTTATCTTAATTCTTAGCTTCTTTGCATTGGGTTACATCGTGTTCCTTTAGCTCAGAAAAGTTCATTTTTATCCACATTCCGAAGCCTACTTCTGTCATTTCAGCCTAGTTCTGAGCCCTTGCTGGAGAGGTATTGCAGTCATTTGGGGGAAAGAGAGCAGTCTGGCTTTTTGAATTTTCAGGTTTTTGAGTTGATTCTTTTGTGGTCTTATCATCTAGCTTTGATCTTTTAAGTTGTTGATCTTTGGATGGAGTTTGTGTGTGTGTATGTGTGTGTTTTGTTGTTGTTTTCTGTTTGTTTGCTTTTCTTTTAACAGTCTGGTCCCTCTTCTGTAGGGCTGCTGTGGTTTGCTCAGAGTCCACTCCAGACTGTAGTCACCCTGGTTTTTCCCACACCTGGAGGTATCACCAGCGAAGGTTGTGAAACAGCCAATACGGCAGCCTGCCATTTCCTCTGAAAGCTCTGTCCCGGGGGGTACTGACCTGTTGCCGGCCCACACATACCTGTAGGAGGTATCTGGAGACCCTGGTTGGGAGGTCTCACCCAGTCAGGAGGAACTGGATTAGGGACCTGCCCAAAGACGCAGTCTGGCTGCTTTTTTATAGAGCAACTGTGCTGTTTTCGGGGTCCGTTCAGACCCTGATTAGTTTGGGCTCTCCAAGACCCACAGGGTGGACTGGCTAAGATGCTCAAACAGCTAAGGTGGTGGCCTGCCCTGCTTTCTGGGCATTCCATCCCAGGGAGAAATTAGACCTCTGTCAGCCATAGAACATGGGTGGAGGTGGCTGGAGGTCCCAACTGGGAGGACCTGCCCTATGAGGAGGAGTGGATCAGAGTCCCACTCAAAGAAGCAGTCTGGCCACACCTTAACAAAACAGGTGTGTCATGCTGGGGAACTGCTTCTGCCTCTGTTGGCTTGGACTCTCCAAAGCCTGCAGACTGGAAAGGCTGAGTCCTCCAAACAACCAAGATGGCAGCCTGCTCCTCCTCCTGCACTCCGTCCCAGGGAGAGATCAGAGCTCTGACAATAGAATACTGGTGGGACAGTGGCTGGAGGTCAGGGCTGGGAAGTCCTGCCCAGTGAGGAGAAATGAACCCGGGTCTCACTTAAAGAAGCAGTCTGGTCATGTTCTGGCAAAGTAGTGGTTCTGCTGAACTTGGTTTGCTAGTATTTTGTTGTTGTTGTTGTTTTGTTTTTTGGAGACAGGGTCTCACTCTGTCACCCAGGCTGGAGTGCAGTGGTGTGATCATGGCTCACTCCAGGCTCAGGCAATCTTTTTCTCTCAGCCTCCTGAGTAACTGGACTACAGGCATACACCATTACACCCAGCTAATTTTTCTATTTTTTGTAGAAACGGGGTTTAGCCATGTTGCCCAGGCTGGTCTCAAAATCCTGGGCTCAAGCAATCCTCCTGCCTTGGCCTCCCAAAGGGCTGGGATTATAGGCATGAGCCACTGTGCCTAGTCAGTTTGCTATTTTGTTGAGAAATTTTGCATTGATGTTCATCAAGGATATTGGCCTGAAGTTTTCTTGTTTTGTTGTGTCTCTGCCAGATTTTGGTATTAGGGTGATGCTGGCCTCATATAATGAGTTAGGAAGGAGTGCCTCCTCCTCAGTTTTTTGAAATAGTTTCAGTAGGAATGATACCAGCTCTTCCTTATACAACTGGTAGAATTTGGCTGTGAATCTATCTGATCCTGGGCTTTTTCTAATTTTTATTACTGCTTATGTACCCTCCACCTGGACCCTCCAGATGTTTACATTTTGCATAGCTAAAGTACATTTATCAAAATTCATTCAATTGTCCTTAAAGAAAATAGTTTCTTTTTTAACTTAAGGAATAGCTCCATTCAGTTTTATATTAGGCTGTCTGCTAATCTCATACTTTAGAGATCTCATGCCCACTTTCTAGCCTGTGTAAGACTGTTCTTTATCATATGTTCATACTTATCTCTAAAAGTTCTAATCTCATCTCCCAAATTCTTCATTACAAGGAGCTAGAAAGACACAAAAACATGAGAGGATGGGTTCTGAATAATTTGCTTTTGGATTAAGCTTAAGATTTTGTTCTGGAGAACTCCCCTTAGAGCATAACACAGGGACGAAAAAATTAGTAAGGCACTTGTGTGACAAAATTGACTCTAAACTTCAGAAATGAATGTTGACATCTCAGCTTTTACACAGTTTGAATTTTTAAAAATAGTTATTGCCCACGGGTGCTTAAGAGATTATGGCCTTTACTTTTTCATTTAGGAGCTAAAAAGTCCTTAGAATAATTTATATTCAAACTGCTTATTTTTGTTACTTTTGACAGGAATATGTAATGTTTAAATAGTGTTGGGTAGTAGTGTCCCCTAAACTCCCTGCAACTATACTATACAGTTATATATTTCATACATAAGCATTTCATTTTTATTTTAATATGATCCAGACTAAATAAGTCTAGCATCCTCAAGCAAAACATTTAAAGTCTAATTGTAATTAACCTTGACTTGTGTTATGATTTGTAATTAACACAGGCCTTTCAATTACTCTAGTTGATTTTATGAATTCTGATACTTGTCTTGATAAAGTTCATACAGAGAGACTTTTGGAAGTGGTATTGATGAAAACATGACAGAAAAATGTAAAAATTTTGGTAGGAAGTTATATAAATTCAATGTCATTCCTTTTTATTTTTATGTATACAATTTAATCATTTCAAAATTTAATAGAATATTTTTATATGAAGTTCACCATTATGTTCATCTTCCTTGGGGGATTAGTGAGATTTAGGGAATAATGTTAACTCAAAGCTAAGAAATTAAACTGTGAAAGCCAAACAGTCAGGCTTCGAGGAGTTGCTGTAATGAAAGTTTATGAAAAAAAAAATTGAGATAAGAATTAGAAAGCTTCCACCTATAACTCATTTTTCTCTTTCTCTTTATTTTAAATAGGGGGAAAGGATCTTTGGTTAAAATGAATGTGTTTGGCTATCAAAAAACACCACTGATTTTTCTATGGCCTTAAAAATATAATTTGTTCCCTATAGGTATAGTAATCACGTATCTTTGATAAGAACACTTTCTTATAGTAGATTCCCAAGGTAAAATATAAAACATGAAGATAAATTTACATCTACCACTGAGGAAAGGTAACCTCTACCTATAAAAAAAAGTCAGTAATAATGAAATTACATTAAGAATATTTAAAATGTTGGCTGGGTGGAAGAAGAAAGGGATATCAGAGAGAACTAATCTATATGTACCAGTTTGAATGAGTTTAGCTTAGTGACAGAAAACCCTGACTCAAAATAACTTCAGCAATGAGGAAGATTTATTATCTAACGCAACAGGAAGTCTGAGTGTGGAACAGCCCCAGACTGATTCAGTTGCTCATTACTAGCAGACCCCTAAATTCTTTGCATCTTTCTGTTCTGCCATGCTAGACCTGTTGACTTAGTTTCCCCACGTGGTTGCAAGATGGCTGCCACAGCTCTGGGAATCATATGGGCACAATGACATCAGCAGCAGAGGATATTGATCTTCAATTATCCCTTTTTTTCTGTTAATAAAAGAGCCTTTCTTATATCACCTATACGATATCCAGAATTAAATCACATGCCCACATCCGAACAAATCCTTGGCAGTAGGAACAGGAAACCAGGGCATGGGAAGTGTGTCCCCCATCCCTGAGCACCAGGATATATGGAAGAGTCGGGACAGCCAAACAGCACAGGCACTCTTAGCAAGGGGGAAGAGAGAACTTTTTGGGTTAGTAGTGTCTCTTCTATTATGGGTAACTTTATTTTTCCCATCTCTAACAAAACGAATATTTGATATGAAGGAATTAGGAAGAACTATCAAATGAATTGGCCATATATGGGCCTACAGGTTAATGTTCTCAAATGAACTCAGCTTAAAGACATTGATGGAAAGAAAGAAATGGGAACTGATTCAGTCAGTGATTTTTAAAAGTTCAGCTGTGCTCTGAGGCTGAAGCACATCAGTGCTATGACCCACAAAAGAGCGGTTAACCTTGTTCATCTCAAAATCTTTCTTTACTTATCTCTAGAAGACATTTTCTATTTTAAGCTGCAAAGCCTTCTGCAAAATATCTGGCCATGGAGTTTATGAAAAGGACTCAGAAAAAATGATGTGTTTGGTCTTATCTTAATAATACATACTATCCTGAGGCTCGTTTGAAGTTGGTAAATAGAAATATGTATTTCCAAAAGAGATTTTGGTGTATATACCTATATGAGAAATGTGGAAATTTTAAATACTTCTGAAGTGTAAAAATATAGCTCATTACTTATCAAAGTGTATTGAAGACAAGAAATGTGACTGATGCTTTTTACCCTTTACTTTGAAACTATATTGCATGACTTGGCCCATACTTCTTGTTCTTCCACTTAATATAACAGTAACGTAAATAATCTGATAGGACTCTTGACTTCACTGCCCATTCATGTATAATGGATCACATAATTTTGCTTAATTGCTTTTCCATCCCCACTAGACTCTAAGCTCTAATGATAGTTTCTGAATTTTTATATAGATGGGCTTGGGGACAGCAATCCATTTGAAGGGGAGGGGTGTGTACAGGCTTGAAGTTTTGTTTTCCCAAGCTAAAATAATTATGAAAAATCAAAATAATGCTAGAGAGGGTAGGTATGGGGTTAGTTGAGATTGGGGTTTAAAGTACCCCTCAAACTACACTTTAGCTTATGGTGAACTCCTGAAAGGCAGGGTCTGTGTCAGCCTTGTTATCCCCAGTGCCAAGCAGTGTGATTCAGCTGTATTCTCTAAACACTTGCTGAATGAAGAATTACCAGAATCCATTCATATTTGCCAAAAGTAGACACTTAGTAACTCGCTACATGAAGAAGTGAGTGCTAATCTTTGTTTTCCTAATTGTAATCCTAAAAGAGGAATGACAGATTTTTTTTTTCAACTTGAGAGACCCAATTGTGTAGACAGTCCCATTTCCCCCCTTTCTGGCATAAGCTTCATGCAGTTTTGTTGTTGTTGTTGTTGTTGTTTTTGTTTTTTTTTAAAATCAATTTCCTCTCTGATTTATTTATTTATTTATTTTTGAGATGGAGTCTTGCTTTGTTGCCCAGGCTGGAGTGCAGTGGCACGATCTCTGCTCACTGCAACCTCAGCCTACCAAGTTCAAGCGATTCTCCTGCCTCAGCCTCCCGAGTAGCTTGGATTACAGGTGCATGTTACCATGCCTGGCTCATTTTTGTATTTTGAATAGAGACGGGGTTTCACCATGTTGGCCAGGCTGGTCTCAAACTCCTAAGCTCAGGTGATCTACCCACTTTGGCCTCCCAAAGGGCTGGGATTACAGACACGAGCCACCACACCTGGCCTTCTCTCTGAATTTGAGGTCATTGTTTTGCTATCTTCTAGCATTTAGTGCAACTGATATGTATATAAATATATATAGTCTGTCTTTGAAATTGTCTTTGGTCAAAGGAGCTACCTGTGAATTCAAATAAAGATCTGTCAGAGGTGACATAGTCGATGGAGACAAGAGTCTTCATAATGCAGGTTCAAAATCACAGGATAGAACAGGCAGTAGAGTTTAGTGGTTGTGAACATGACCTTTGGAGTCAGACAGACCTAGGTTTGGGCCTTAGTGTCCCTACTTCTTACTAACTACGTTACCTTAGGAAATTACTTAATCTGTAAGTCTCAATGTCCTCATGCATAAAATGTAGGTGATAATAGTATCTGTCTCATAATTGTTGTGACAATTCAATGGGAGTGCTCAATAAGCCTTTAGCACATAAAAAACCCGCAGGAAAATGTGGCCATTATTCATTGTTACTGTTATAATTAATAATAAGAATACTTACATAAATATCTTGATTAGAATTTATGAAGCAGCCCACCTATACAAGGAGCACATTTCTTTTTAAATTCTAAAAATGCATATGAACATTGAAGTAAAAATTCAGGCAGTATGAATGTGAATAAAATAAAAATGAAAAGACTTTGTTGCCCTACAAACTTAACCAGAGGAAGCCACTAAAACTTGTTTTAAGATTAATTTTTATGCAAAGTATGCGCCAACATTCATTGAGATGATTTATCAACTTTAAGCATCAAGTGTTTTTATGGCTAGTGTCAGTTGACTTCATGCCATAAAAATTGGTGAATGTCACCTGCTTATACATATTCTTCTTTACCCTCACCCATACCCATTAGGGCTATTATATTTTAGTTTTTCAATTGATTACTTTTGTAGCTTTAAATTATTTACATAAGTCCTATTTATTTGTCTGTCAAACATTAGGCAAAATCCTCTATCCCCACTATACTAAGAGAAAATTAGCACTTCTGTTCTTCTTTCCAATTCTCCTTCCCCTACACCCAACTCCCAACTATCGTCAGCTATGTTATTACTTTTCTATTGTCAAGATATGTCAGATTTATATTCTGTCTAGTAATTCTATTTATATCTTCTCTCTTTTATGGGTTGATGCTGAAAATGGAAAATCAATAAATAATTTTTATAATGTTATGATTATATAAATATTCTCTGCAGTACCAAATTGTATGATCGAACCTATAGAGAAGATAAAATCTTAATGTGGCAAAGCTTGTGTTGTTCAAAAAAACCATTCTAAGTATAAACCCAAATAGATTTTAATTTTTAAAAATCTTATCAATTTTTCAAAATCATGCCACTGTTTCTTTGGTCAACAAACTTCTCTACATTTGTTTGTTTCTCCTGTTATTTCTAATTCTTTTTTTTTTTTAAACATGAGAAAGACATCATATCTTAAGGGTGTTTAGCTGCTTAATCACAATATTTCTTTAATGTACGCTAACCATATTAGGTACATATTAGGGCACAGGGGAAATAAGCTTTGTCAGTTATTTTATGTCTGAAAATATCTGTCTTTCCCCCACATTTTGTAGGATGCCTTAGTATCGGATTTCAGATTTAAAATTAATTCCTCCGAATTTGAGGCTATTGCTGGCTATCTTATACTGTTGAGTGCAATAGATAATGGATCTGATGCCATTGTGGTTCTCATTCCTGTGTAAGAAACCTGTTTTTTGTTGGCTTGTTTTATCCCGAGGAAGGTCTTTTGGAACTTTTGCTTTGTCTTTGGGATTTTTAATTTCACAAAGATTTGTTCATGTCTTCTGTGTGGTTCTCTCTGGGACTCTCAGTATGAGGGCCCAGGTCTGTCTTCAGTTCTGGGAGATATTCTTCAGTTATTTATTTGATTATTTCATCTCCATTTCTTTTTCTGGTCTTTCTTCTCAGAACTTTTATTTGATGAAAGTGTGTTATTGAAGATTTATCTCCTATGTTTCAACTTTTCTTTCATATTTTTGGTATCTTTTTGTTTTGATTCTATAATATGTATGAATTTATTAAACATATTTTTATTTTCCAAGAACACTTTGTTTTCTATTTCCTTAGCTTTTTGGAGGGTGTGCTATCATTATCATCTCAAATATCACTGGGAATATTAAGTAATCTTCTTTCATATTGGGTAGATTGGTTTCCTTGCTCACGTTGGTCCTTCTCTTTTGGATTGTTGAGGCTCCACAGACACTGTTAATGTTTGATCGTTCAGGTTTATGGATAAAGAGCAAAGTTGATCAGTATAGGTAGCCGATATGAGTTTTCCTTATCACTGTGATGAGACACTGATTTTAAAAAAATCTGAAATTAAAAAATTTTTTTAGAGACAAGGATTTGCTCTGTTGCCAAGGCTGGAGTGCAGTGGTGCAATCATAGCTCACTGTAACTTCAGACTCCTGGGCTCAAGCATCCTCTTGTTTCAGCCTTCCAAGTAATTGGGGCTACAGACATGTGCCACCATGTCTGACTAATTTTTATTTTACTTTATTGTGGAGATGGGGTCTCGCTATATTGCCCAGGCTGGTCTCAGATGCCTGGCCTCCTGTTACCCTCCTGCCTCAACCTTCCAAAATGTTGAGATTACATATATGAGCCACCACACCTGGCCAAAAAAATCTTTCTGTAGTTAAAAAATTAATGTGAACCAAGGTGAGAAAACTAAAAGTAAAAAGGATATATAATAAAAAGTAAATTTTTGTCTTATCCAAAATTACCAATTTCTCAGAAATCCAATTAAACCACTGTTACTAGTTTCCTTTGTCTTCTAGAATATCTCTAAACAAATAGAGAGAGTTGTAGCTTCAGAAATGTTGTGTTTTTATAACTCAATAAGTGGAGAATAAGAAAGGCCATACTCTTTTTTTCTGGATGGAGCATCTCAGTGATTCATATTCTTCTTGGTCTTAATAAATGTTGCAAACTGCCCATTAGGATTAGAGCATAGGGTAATGTATTAGTCTGTTCTCACGCTGCTTATAAAGACATACTGGAGATTGGGCAATTTATAAAGGAAAGAGGTTTAATGGACTCACAGTTCCACATGGCTGGGGAGGCCTCACAATCATGGTGGAAGGCAAAGGAGAAGCAAAGACACATCTTACATGGCGGCAGGCATGAGAGCTTCTGTGGGGAACTTCCCTTTGTAAAACCATCAGATCTTGTGAGATTTAATCACTATCATGAGAGCAGCATGAGAAAGACCTGTCCCCATGATTCAGTTACCTCCCACCAGGTCCCTCCCATGACACGTGGGAATTATAGGAGCTAGAATTTGAAATGAGATTTAGGTGGGGACACAGCCAAATCGTATCAGGTAGGTATACAGGTATAGAGGGAGACAAGGCCGGAAGGACTTATGAAGCCAAGCTAGAAAGGTCTGGAATGCCAACCCAAAGGAGTATGGGTCTTAATTGTTGGGTACTGCAGATCTATGGGGCTGTCACTTTGGGAGAGTGTTGCAGCACATAGAAAGATGAGAGCAGATGTGGTGAGATGATAAAAAGTCCTTCAGAGGCAAAGGATCCACAAACATATCCACCTGGAAGCATAGTTCTCCCTCAGTATTCACGGGGAATTCGTTCTAGGACCCCTGCAGACTCCAAAATCCACAGATGTACAAGTCCCTTGTATAAAATGGCATAATATTTGCATATAACCTACCAACATTCTTTCATATACTGTAAATCATCTCTAAATTACTTATAATACCTAATACAGTGTAAATACTATGTACATAGCTGTTATACTGAAGTTTAAAATTGGTATTTTTTTAATTTTTAAAAATTATTATGTTTGATCCATGGTTGGTTGGATCTGTAGGTTCTGCATCCTAGGTACAGAGGGCTGATGATAGCTATGAAAGCAGGAGACTGGTGTGTTCCCCAGGTGGAGACATGGGTCTCCAAAAGTTCATACAAAAGGCACTTTGGATTCTCCTGGCTGAATTCTCACTCACAGAAATAGATTCAGCAGCAGCAGAGTCACTTCTGTGGGTGAGAATTCGGCCAGGAGGTAGAAGCTTACCCTTGCATTCTCAGGGGATTTTATAGCCTCCTGGCCACCTGCCTGACTGTTCAGAAGACTCTGGCTCTAGCCCCACTTGCTCACCAGGCGCAAGAAACTATTGCAAAACAATCTCAGCACATCCCTGATTCTTTAATGGAGACACTGGGTGGTAGAGTGAGGTACCTCAGCAGACTCAGGCTGTAGGTCTCTAAGTCTATTCCTGCAGGGTGCGAGAAAGTTTGTAAGAAGGAAAACACACAATCACAGAGCACAATGCACTAATTGAGGAGGAGGCTGGGAGCAGGGGATTGCTGAGAACCACTGCCATGGGCCAAGCATGAAGCAGCAGTGTCTTAAGTTGGAAGGTGGTAGCGGACATAGGAAGGCACAGGCAGATGGCAGAAACAGTGTGAGCGCGAAGACCCAGTATTATCTGTAAAGGAGAAACTAGAGGGAGGAGTCAAGGATTGTGTCAGGATTTCCCACTTTAATGGGTGGGAGAATGAAAACATTATTATACAGTAATGGAAAATTGAGGGCAGTTGGACACACAGAAGTAAAGGTTATAGGGTATGCAGAGTTAGGGAGATAGGAAACAGATTTGCAAGGTTTCCATTTAGAAGCCATAAGAAAAGTCTTGGTGGTAGGAAGTTCTTCACGTCATACTACAGTGAAATAAACATTTTACTTTCATGGAAAAGTTTATTTAAATGATCCAAGATACAATCTGTGAGAGGAACTTCAGCAACCTGTGCTAGCTCAGCCAGTTCCCTTTCCTTCCTGTAGTCCCATGGCAAGGATACATCAGAGCACTCAACAATACTCGTTGAATGAGTCAGTGGAGCTGCCCTGGCTGACAGACCTGGAAAGTAGCAATTCGCATTAAGTGGAACTCATCAATTTTGAGTAGTCACTTAGCCACCATCTATACCAGTGGTGCTCAACTTTGCTGCATGTTAAGAGTCACCTAAAGCCGGGCATGGTGGCTCACGCCTGTAATCCCGGCACTTTGGGAGGCCGGGGCGGGTGGATCACGAGGTCAGGAGATTGAGACCATCCTGGCTAACACGGTGAAACCCCGTCTCTACTAAAAAAATACAAAAAAATTAGCCAGGCATGGTGGCGGGCGCCTGTAGTCCCAGCTACTCAGGAGGCTGAGGCAGGAGAATGGCGTGAACCCGGGAGGCGGAGCTTGCAGTGAGCTGAGATCCAGCCACTGCACTCCAGGTCACCTGAGGGGCTTTTAAATAATCCTGAGGCTAGGATATAGCTTAGACCAATTAAAACCCAATCCCCTTCCCAGATGATTTTATTGCGCATCCAAGGATCAGAAACACTGCCACATCTCTTCCTTTGCATGCAAAGTACTGTTGGTGCTTATCTTAAACAACATTGTCCTCTGAAAAGGTACCCCGTGGAATTCGTTTTCCAGGACTTCTCTCCAAATGAACCTCCCACACGTGTGGCTGACATCTAGCTTCAGGGACCGGAGCTGGGGGTGGGGGGGGTAGTTTCTAATACAGTCCCAACAAGAGTGGGGGCTGAGAAAGCCCGGCCCCGGCGTATCTGCTGGGAGTGACTTTTCTAGGAGTGGAAGGGCAATAGGTGGGGCACGGGCATGTCGGGGGAGGGGGGGGCGCTCCGCAGGTGCCACCGGGTAAATCTTGGTCTCCTCGGATTGACATCACCTGGTGCATGCCTGCTTAATCTGCACCTTCCCGGGCGTCAGCTGCATTCTCGCACACATGGGAAGAGTTGGTGGTGAAGAAGAACCCGGAAGTGCACCATCCTGCCTCTGTTCATCCAAACAGTCCAACCTTTTATTGATAATAGTGATAAAGGGGCACTGTGGTCTGTCTGGCTACTTCCTGCTGTTAAGGGGCGTCGTTAAGGTCGGAGCCCATGGTTGGTATTTGGACGTATGGATGAAGAATAAAATAAGGCACAGTATTAGTATAGGAATGAGGAATGGAAGCATTTGTTGGAATATGGGCAAAACCCAGAAGGATGGTCCTGGCAAGGTTGGAGAGTATGAGATAGTTAAGAAAATTTAGTAAGTTTGAGGTGAGTGGGGGGAAGCCAAACTGATTTCCACTGATTGCTTTCGGTAGGGGCCCTTTTTAGCTGGGAATGAGGAACAACTGTGCAAAGTAGTTGTTGGCCAGGCAGCAATTAAGGAGTGGAGTTTTTCGTGGAGTGGATGGCTTTCCCTTACTCCTACTACAGAGATATTGGATGGAAGGCTAGGTCCAGAGAAGGACGGCAAAACAGAATAGGTAGCCTCACTGTCGATTAAAAAATTGTCTTACCCGCTACCAGGAGAGTTACCCGCAGCTCGGCGAGGGTGATGGGGGTCCCCGAGTCTCGGCACCTTCAGTTGTCATCGTCCAGATGTAGGAGCTGGAAGGAGCTCCCAGGATCCTGGGAAAGGGGGTCACGTGGAGACGCAGCACCTGTTCTCAGGGTGGGGCAATCAGACTTCTAGTGTCCTCCCTGCTGGCAAGCAGGGCAGGGGGTTGCTGGTGGACGAGGGTTAGGACATTCACTGGCCTAATGTCCTGATGCCTTGCACTTATAGCAAGGCTGCTTTGGGGCTCGGGGACCCTGCGGACACCTGTTGGCATAGTGTCCTGCCTTGCCACACTTATATAGCAGGCTCTTTTTGCAGCCTTGGAGTCTGTGGGGGGTGTGCTCTCTGGCCTGGGGTTACGACTGGGCTGTAAAGCCGCTGCTAGGAGCTGTAACTTCTGTTTGAGGCGAGCCTGCCGTCTCCTCTCTGGAGTTATAGACCTTAAAGGCTAATTTAACTAGGTCTTATATTGGTGTCTGAGGACCATCCTCTACCTTTTGAAGTTTTTTTTTTTTTACGAATGTCAGGAGCTGATTGAGAAATGAAATAAGATGCCAAAATGGTGGCCCCTGTGGGGGAGGCCAGATCTAACCGGGTATATTGGGTTAGAACCTCAGTCAGTTTAGGGTAGAGGCTAGGATAACCTGGAGGTCATGCCAAGTTAAGTCATAGGCCTGACAAAGGTGTCTAAATTCCTTTATGTATATGGTAGGATTAGCTGAGAAATCACCTAAACGCTTCTCAATTTTGGAAAGATCGGCCAATGAAAAAGGGACATGTACTCTGACTACCCCCTCCGCCCCAGCCACCTCTCGCAAAGGTGCTAACACTGTAGGAGGGTGTGGGCAGAGATAGAGGACTCAAGACAGCCAGTTGGGGGCCCCAAAGGAGGCATGGGACCGAGTGGATTACTAGTAGATAAGGAGGAGGAAGGAGGAGTCTGGGCAGGAAGAGTGGGGGTGGAGAGAAGGAGGAGTATAGGGAGGAGAGCTTAAGGCCCAAAAGCCTTGTACGTAATTAATTTCGGACCACTTGCCTAGCCGCTGGCAGAAATTGCTGAGGTCGATCATGCCACAGTGGAAAGGAAAATTAACCACTTCCTCCTAAGGTCTTGTTCAAGCTGTAAGGTTTTTAAATTGGCTAGGAGGCACCCTAAGGGGGTGCTCTTTGGAAATTTGGACTGGGGGGGTTTCCCGTTTGTTTCCTCTTTACTTACACAATGGACACAATGGAAATGGAAGTGGATCTCTGCCTGGCTTCAAAGCGTCCTT